>NC_064642.1:130839728-131146040 GCF_023864345.2 Schistocerca serialis cubense
CCTGCAAAGATATCAACAATATCCACAGTTTGGCGCCACCAGCGATGATCTTCAACAAATTCGTCTCAAAAGTGAGGATTACGATTCACCCACATTAAATGTTTCAACTGATCCTTGTTACGCTCGACGGGTTTTTGAACTGAAGCACAGTTCAGTGTAAACCATCTGCTGAGAAAGCCTGTTGTATTCATACGGCAAACAAGTCCCAACCGTTTCCGCTGAGTCCAGCTATGGTGGCTTCAAATCTGTTTGTCCGCTTTTCCCAGTAGTTGAACGCTGATGACGTAGTCGTTCCATTTGATCTCAACTCGTTCCATTTGACTTCAACTACCCCTTCTGCCAACCAGATGAAGATTTTACATGGTTTCCCTAAACAACCTGTGGCAAATGGTAAAATGGTTACTTTGAAAAGGACATGGCTGATTTCCTTCCCCATCCTTACTTACTGTGATTCAGTTCCAGGAAAGATTAAGTGTGATTGGGCAGACGAAATGTACAATTATGTAGGTAATAATGCTTGTGCCTGTATCTCGCGATTTCGCAGGGTCGGCATGGTTAGGTCGGATTTGGCAAGGTTAATGTTAACATGTTAAGGGGTGGCCGGATGCCCTTCCTGCCGTCACTCTGTAACCCCCCCCCCCCCCCCCCCCCCCCCACGGCGGGACGGAATTAGTGTACCTCGGCTGTCTGCGGCTTGGGTAATCCATGTAATAGTGTGAATGTGTTCACATGTCTGTGAGTCTTGTAACTGAGGCCGGACGTTGGGACGGTATTCACCTAGTGGGATGTGGAAAACCGCTTAAAAACCACATGCAGGCTGGCTGGCACACCGGCCCTCGTCGTTAATCCCCCAGGCGGATTTGATCCGGAGCCGGGGCGCCTACCGGAGTCCAGGAAGCAGCGCTAAACGAGCCGCGATGCCTGTCTGCGGCAAACGGCAGAGTGAACGGTATGACTTGCGGCATCTGTCCCTTGTCTCTCTCGAAGGCCAGCCGCGGTCCCGTGACGCCCGGCAAGTGCCGTGTCGCGTGACACCGCCAGCTGCTTCTGACTCACAGGCCGTGTGCAACCAACAAACCACACTGTGATGGAGTGCTAATCTAAACAAGTTGGCGTAAGACGACACAGACAGTGAACAGGATGTCGAAAGTAGTGAAATCTCAAGGTAAGGCTTGATCGTAATAAATATGGCGCACAGCAATGTCCATAACAAAATTCTGAAGCCAAAGTCTACATTACAAAATGGTAACAAGAGCGGAATATGTCTTCCTCATACGCAGAAAAAGTTACAGCTGTTATGGTTACCTTTACCTGCTGCATATGCTTGGCAGCAACGGGGCTTGTCGTTGGAGTCCTTGGTAATGGGTATCGATGTGCAATTATCTCCCCAATACATTCAAATTCTGACTGATCGCCAGGTAGGAATAATTATATAGAATCCCTCCACTTAAAAGTGTATCCACCAGAGAAACTGTTTAGGGATAATCAGTCCACATCGAGCATGTATGAAACAAGAGTTATTTGATAAAGCTGCGCGTATGATCCCAGTGGCTCGTTTGGGCACCTCCGGGTATTAGCAGTACTTTTTCCGCGGTCAGTGGTGATGTGAAGTTTCATTAGCCCAACCCAAAATAGGTCATGGCGGTGATTATACCGGCCACCATTTTTCCGTCGGGGCGACTGTGCGACGGGAATCATTTTGCCGGCAAAAGCAGAACAGGACATTCCTCCATTTGTTCATATCGATGTTGCGGCCTTTTACTAAACAGTCCAGTCCAGTCCAGTCCCGGTACTTCCGTGAGAGAACACGTACAAGCACGAACGCGATCGATCTCCCCCCCCCCCCCCACCACCACCACACACACACACACACACACACACACACACACACACGTACACCTTTCCTCCTCCCGTTTCCATTCTTTTTCAACTTTACTTAGGTAGAATAGCTCGTATGTTCCTCGAGTAATTACTCTGATCATTGACATTAATTATTGACTAATTCGTTGGCAAAACAAAAAATAGATGCCTTCATCTAAGGGCCTCTTAGCAGAGTGCTCAACGCGACAGCCCTCGTGCGGGGGAACTCTGGTTCGATTCCCGGCGCTGCCAGACGTTTTTACTTATGCGAGTACTAGACCGGATTGCACTCAGCCTTGTGATGCCAGTTGAGGAGCTACCTGCTTCAGAGGTAGCGGTACCAAAGTCGGAAAGTGGACAACGGGCAGCGATTGCGCTGTTATGACCTCCATGCCCCTCCATGTCGAACCGATGAGGAATTACTGAGACCGACACAGTGGTCGGTCGACTGTCGCTTGTCTTCTGGGCCTGATAGCGGGTTAAAAAATTTTAGTCCCAAAATAACCGTACTTCATTGGAGAAGCTTCTGCATGCGCACCGAGCGAAGTGGCGCAGTGATTAGCACACTGGACTCGCATTCGGGAGGACGACGGTGCAAACCCGCCTCAGGATATCCTGATTTAGGTTTTCCGTGATTTCCTTAAATCGCTCTGAAGCAAATCCCGGGATGGTTCCTTTAAAAAGGCACGGCCGATTTGCTTCCCTATCATTCCCTAATCCGAGCTTGTGCTCCATCGCTAATGACCTCGTTGTCCGCGGAACGTTTAAACTGTATTATCTTCACTAAAATGTGATTTGGCAGCAGTTTGAGACGTGGCAGCAATAATAGTTCTAGATGTATTGGAAATCGGACCATGTGCTGTACTTCCATCTGTGGGAGAACGTCACTATGAGATATGATTCAACATCTCTCTTCTTGCAGTGGATATAGCGTATCTTTATCGCTTCCCACTTCTGGATGTTTGCTGTAGTGAGTGGTCACCGTACTAGGGCTACTTTTTTTTCGGCTCGCGCTCGAGCGTGCTTTGCATATTAAATAGGACTGCAATATAAGCTTGGCTCTGGTCACTGTAGATGCGCGCTGCCGTCATATCGTGGATAATCGTCTACAAGCCGTGACCTCGGCCACCATTTTCCATATGATGGAACTAAAGTACATATGCTTCGTGGAAATTGTGCACCTTCTGCTCTGGAACTCTTGACTAGACTATAGCGTTGCAGTACTCAGGCGATGACCATGTTGTGGCTTAAGTGCTGCCGACATGGAGCCGTCAGACAAGAACACTGGCGTCACCACATTGCCGTAACGCCTTATGAAAATAATCACTGACTGACTGGAATCCACGATTGCAGATATTCACAGTGAGTAAGAAACGACTTTCGCCGAGCCACGCAGTCCTCTTTTGTGTGGGTGGTTGCGTCCAGCAGGCCGTCGAGCCTACATAGCAACTCTCGAAGGCAGCGATACACACTGGCGGAAGATGTGTGATCGAGGAGAGTGCTGCGACGTCTCTAGCCAAGGCAGGTGCTGTGCTGCTTAGACGTATTCGTGCACGATTCTGACTTTGTATTGACGGTGGTCATTGCCCGTATTGCCGTTGAATGTTCCCTGGAAGGGTCTCTACAGCAGTGAAGTGAAGTTAAAAGCAACATTAAATTCCTGGCCAACCACACACAACGACCTTCAGCTAATACTGTGTACCATACGCACACACAGCTTCTGTACACAAGATTTGTGCCTACATGGACTGTTGCAAGCACACTCAACGGGCTATTACTTGAGTGCCATGCTGGTTACACGCTATCGTATTGTCCCACATAATGTCGACAGTAAGTTTTTTTTTAAGATTCCTGCAGTAGTGGGGCTGGGTTGCAGTCACCAGCTGTTATACCTCCTCTGGGGCCAATATTGTCTAGTAGTAAGGTGTTTTTGCGAGCGAATATTATGAAAAAGAGTGAGAAACGATTGCAACCTCTAATAAAAACGACACTCTATCTACTAGACATTTAAGTTTTTAACTGTAATACTGCTTTATTTGTTTTTACTGTAGAGATAGTGTAGGTTTATTAACGAAGCTCGGGCAAAAACTGTTACAGGCGCACATGTAAAAGCGAAGGGAGATCCTAAAATCCTTAAACTGAAATCGTGAGAGATTTATGAGGCGTAAGAGACTAAATCAAAATACAATATACAACGATCATCTCAATATAATTTACAAATAATAGAAATTTAACAAAAGTGTCTACTACATAGGAACCAGAGGAAAGAAGAAAGGCCGGCCGGTGTAGCCGAGCGGTTCTAGATGCTTCAGTCTGGCACTACACGACGGCTACGGTCGCAGGTTCGAATCCTGCCACGGGCATGGATGTGTGTGATGTCCTTAGTTTAGTTAGGTTTAAGTAGTTCTAAGTTTAGGAGACTGATGACCTCAGATGTTAAGTCCCATAGCGCTCAGAGCCATTTGAACCATTTCAAAGAAGAAAGCAAGCACGAAAAAGCAACTCTGACGACGACATCTAATGTAGTTGGAAGTAGTCTGTACTGAATTGCTGCGAAGAATTAATTTTTTTCGCGATTTTTCTGTTTTACGCATAACCGACATGTTAATGTCCCATGGAGGAAGAGATCATTCGGCACGGAGTAGAAGCTCACGTAATAAAAGGTAAATTGCCGTACCCGTTTGAAAGGTACCGTCGTGGCAGTTGTCTTCACGGATTTAGGGAAACCCCGCAAAACGTAAATGAGGACGTCTGGGGAAGACCTGCACCGCGTTAGTCTTTTTTGCTGGTCCACAGCCTATCACATCAATTCGTTCGGCCCACACAATTAGACGAGGAGCTGAGACTGCACTACCATGCAACACTGGCTAGAAAAATTAGACCTAATTTTGGTACAATATTCAAGAAGAGTGAAAGTAACAGCCCGGGACACGCGGAGTAGAGCAGCCGAACGAGTCGGCGGAAACTGCAGAAGCAATGCCAGCCGGCTGTTCAGCTATAGTGGCGCCGCAGCTTCTTCTGCAGCGCAGCAGGGAAAATGCGTGACGCGAGGTGGATAGCCTAGGAAGGGTTACTCCAGACATAACACACTATTTTCTTTACAGCAACTTTCTGTTCCAGTAAGAAGGAAATAACTTTTCAGTGATTTGAATTTACATGAAACAATACATCCTGCAACGCTTACTTGTTACTAATATTTTATTAGCACGATGCGTTTCGGCAGCATGCTGCCATCATCAGGCGCATTTGTTGCCGAACGCCTCGTTCTAATAAAATACTAGTAATAAGTCACGGTTGGAGAATATATTATTTAAAGAAAATCTTAAAACACATCCATATAAATGTATAAATTTAAGGTTTATTTTAAGTGCAATCATTGAAGTAAGACTGTGATGCATGTCTAAAATTGGAATGGTAACTATCAGCCAAAAGTTTTATGTTGGTACTGGTGCAGCATTAACAACCGCAACGGGTTTCGATTGGTCATTGAATTCGCCGGTAGGGTGTAATGACAGGATACACGGACCACCGGTCGACACGTAAACGTTCTGTCACTGAACGTCAGGAAACTAAGACACCCCCCCCCCCCCCCTCCCGCCTCCTCCCACCCTCGACGGTAGAGGCAAGCAGGATCATATGCGTCTCACTGCACCACATCACATCTTATATCCTTCATTAAGACAGTGTTCTGCCACTGTGGATTTCTCTGGCTGGAGCAAACGAGTGTGACGATGGTGTTCTACACATCGGTCGTGAGTAGCACGGATAATATGGCCAATATAAGCCATCCCACACGCCTAGAAATTTCATTTGCTCACGTAAATAGTCTGTCAGGATTAAAGTCTTCTTTCTCTTTGGTGTGTGTGTTAACTAGAAGCTAACTCGTCTTAATTTGCAGCCGAGTCTGACTCCTAAGTCAAACTAGAGCCAATTTCACGGTCGATTTTCTGTATACTAAAAATGAAATAGTTAGATGGTCCAAAAACGATTTGACTTTTGATCCTTTAAGTACTTTATACGGTTAAAAAGTTTAAATATTCGCTCTGAGTTAAAACTTGCATCTTCCACGACTTAAACATTCTCCTTGATCTAGAAAAATGTTGATAATTATGCATTCATAAATTCACTACATTGAAAGTTTAAAAAAAATTTCTGCTCATGTATGTTTAGAAAAAAAGTTCGTTTCAGTCGGAACCCGCAGTACTTGCATCCTACGAAAAGTAGCCCTCTCACGTGATTTTATATCTTCAAACGCCGTATACTATCAGCAGCGTATTCTATCAAACTTCCCAATCGTATAAGGGAAAAATCTACTAAAGCAATCTCTTGTAGTGATTTTGTCTACCACAACCGCGGCTTTGCATGTTTTTATAAAATTTCGTTTCACTTTAGGCGGCCCCTTTTTTTTAAAAAAAGGATACATAAAAATTTTTTGAAGCGACAATTAGATCATTCACTGATCTACTTCCGACAAAGCATAATTTTAAATCTTAATATCTTTCGTGAGAAGTTAAAGTAAGGAGTTTGTGCCTCACGTTAAGACTTCAGTATTCAGACCGGTGTTATATATGGAGTGTGGTGAGACACAGAAAGAAAGAAAGAAAGAAAGAAAGAGAAGCGTGTGATGCAATGTCTGCCGTCAGCAGACAGGAGCTCATCATCAGATAGGTACAGGTACGGATAAATTCGCACCAGTACAAAACTCTTAGGAAAAGGAAGCAGAATGAAGGACACGTCTACCATCAAAGATGGGACATTTGCAGGTATCTCAGAAAACTACTCGTTATAATGAAGAAATGCCTACCAAGGGAAACTATCTGTGCAAGTGTGAGGGTCTTGTTAGATGGTAAAAAGAGAATAGTGCACAACAGCAAAAAAAAGTTGTTGGCAAATAATTTAACCTGCAAGAAGAGTATAAGCTGGCCTGTCGGATGCTTGTACACGGGGGCCATGAGAACTTTACAGCACGATAGGGGAGAGATCCCCTCAGTGTAGCACTTCACTGATATATTTTACTTATTTATTTACTTAATCGTGTCAGGAACATACAACCTAACTTGCAGAATATCACCGACATTGACAAAATCATTCCAGAGATGTCGGTTATATAAGCGTTATCATTTCTACTAATGTAAATGGGATGACTAACCATATGCTACACAAATACATATTAAATTCAATGTGATCCGTATGCAGCTAATTCACATGTATCCATGGTGGCATTAATCGCGTTGTGGAGAGAGCACTAGTCGGGCACAACTTGAAGATAAGAAGATTGTTCATTGTCTCGGATAAAGTGAGTCGCATGCAAATCACAACTTTCTCATGTTGCTCTTCTTCCTGCTAACTCCCGCGCGCAGCCTGTTGAGCGTCTTCCGTATAGGCTTACCTCGTGACATCAGGGGAGGCCTTCAGAAGGCATCATCCATCCAGGTGGCTGGATCTAGAGTGCCATGGATTTACTCAGAAGTATGAAGACTGTTCAGCGTGGCTTTCTGTCACATGAAGGAAGCACTTGCTTGACATCTGGCTTTCGATTGCCGGTTGATCCCCCGTAAAGTATGGGTCCTAACATTCAGTCCCGTAGATTCCACCTGTCTGGATGTGACCTCTCGACAGGTATCTGGAGATAGAATACTTGCTAGCCAGTAGACTTTTTAAAGTTGTGTACATCTCAAACGACGCGAAATGAGTCTGCAGATCTCACTTCAGGCGGCATCTACTTGATCCTTGTGAGGAGAGTTGCGACAGACGAGGCAGGTACATTCTGCAGCTGAAAAACGGAGGACTATTGTTGATGTTTTTACGATGCGTCCCCCATGTTGTTCCAGGTAAGTAATTTCCGGAGAATACTATTCCTTGCTGATAACCCCTTTGCAGTGTTCAAGCAGCGTGTTCTGTAGGTGAGAGCTCGGTCATGAGTTCTTCGTAGATATTTGGGAGTGAAACAGCATGTCTGTTTTTGAGGTGAAAGGCACATACTACTTTCCGCTGGGTTCGATTTCAGCTGGTTCTCTCGATATCATGCCTAGAATTTGTAAGAACATGGCAGAGCCTCTCTTCGGCATCTTCAAAAGTTGTCTGTTGAGCTGTGAGGGCGACATTGCCTGCATAAATAAAGCTCTTTCTTGCTTGTGGGCAGAGCTGACCATTAGTATAGATGCAAAAAAAGAATAGGATAGACTTAAGATTCAAGACTTTGACGATAGCCTTGATGAGGCACTTCGGTGCAGTTCTGAGGTAGCTCAATACCTTGCTTCTGAGCGCTTCCCGTGTTGTGCTGCTGTGAGGGACAAGTACTGAAAGCCCTAATAACAAATCCAGAGTCTTTATTAAAGTTGAGGATATACTATTGTGTTATCTTTTTAATGGTAGGGGTGTAAACATGTTGTAAAGTATTAGGAGTCAACAGACGTGGTCGAAACACACTGTTTTGTGGAAATAAAAGATTCTGAGATACTATTTTTACGTTCTTGCGCCTGGCACACGTAAATCTTTATTTACAATTCATACATGGGGAACGCACAATTGCCGTTACTGTAATGTCATAAAAGTAACATTCGGGAAATTCCATCGCTGTAGCCGGCCCCGAGCGCGAGGCTGCAACTACAGCAAATTCCGCCTCCAACACCGTTAACGAGACAGAGAAAAGAGACTACCAAGAAGATCGAGACAGAAATGTGGCCGGATGAAAGGAGCAGGTACGAAGATCCGTCTTAGAAACGCCAGCGTGATGGACCTGTAAAAAGTTGGACATTTCGGACTCTCCCCGTGTGCTTTCGAAAATTTCTTTTGCGCTTCGCTTAGGAATTGTCGCTTAACATGACGGGAGTTTCACATATGCAGCTGGGAGCGGCACACCCAGTGTTGCAAAGCGTTGCAGTTAGTCACGCCTACCAAAAGTGCTACCTGGAACATATGTGTTGGACAAGTATGCTTTGTCTCCATGCAAATCTAAACGGCTGTATGTTAACTATCGGTATTAGACGTAAGCGAAAATGGAAAACAAAGTTCCCAAGCAGAGCTAAGAGCGGTGGCATTACTTCGCAAACGACTGTCATTAATCGTCGGCCGAGAAAACACACACACACACACACACACACACACACACAGACACACACACACACACAGAGTCAGTCCTGAGCGGAGAAGGCAGACTTGTAAGCCTTCACCTCTGCTGCCACCGCTAAATCTCCTCCACATGGTGCCATCGATGTTGTCGTTGAGAAGGTCTCTGTAACGATCGTTTCTGCGGCGGAAAACGCGACCCGTCGTTCTTTAGGGTGCCCTGAGCGACAGTCAGTCCCTTGGCGGTTGCCGAAAGTAGCTGAGGCAATTAAAGAGGGTCGGCGAGCTCTACAGCGACATGAGCGGCACCGTTCCCTTGAGCATCTCCTTTAAGCGGCTCCGTGCCCGCGTTCGCCAGCTTATAAGACGACGGAAACAGGAGTGTTGGGAGAGGTATATGTCGCCCATTTGGTGCCAAAGATCACCTTCCCAAGTCTGGACGTAGATTAGACGTCTTTTTGGGTACCAGACCCCAACAGGTGTCCCTGGCATTAACATCAATGGCGTGCTATGTACCGACGCTAACGCGATTGCCGAGCACTTTGCTGAGAACTATGCTCGAGCCTCTGCGTCGGAGAACTCCCCCCCCCCCCCCCCCCTCCCCAGCCTTTCGCACCCTCAAACTGCGGATAGAAAGGAAAGTCCTCTCGTTCACTACCGTCCACAGTGGACCCAATAACGCCCCATTTACAGAGTGGAAGCTCCTCAGAGCCCTTGCACATTGCCCCGACACAGCTCCTGGGCCGGATCCGATACACAGTCAGATGATTAAACGTCTATCGTCTGACTACAAGCGACATCTCCTCGTCATCTTCAGCCGGATCTGGTGCGATGACGTCTTTCCATCACAGTGGCTGCAGAGCACCATCATTCTTGTGCTCAAACCCAGTCAAAGCCCGCTTGATGTGGATAGCTACTGGCCCATCAGCCTCACCAACTTTCTTTGTAAGCTGCTCGAACGTATGGTGTGTTGGCAGTTGGGTCGTGTCCTGGAGTCATGTGGCCTACTGGCTCCATGTCAGGGCGGCATCCGCCAGGGTCATTCTACCGATAATCTTGTGTCCCTCGAGTCTGCCACCCGGACAGCCTTTCCCAAACGTCAACATCTGGTTACCGTCTTTTTTGACATACATAAACCATATGACATGACCTGGCGACATCATATCCTTGCTACATTGTATGAGTAGGGTCTCCAGGGTCCGCTCCCGATTTTTATCCAAAACTTCCTGTCGCGCCATGCTTTCCATGTCCAAATTGGTGGCTCCCATAGTTCCCCCTGTATTCAGGGGCATTCCACAGGGCTCCATATTGACTCTCTCTATTTTTAGTGGCTATTAACGGTCTAGCAGCAGCTGTAGGGCCATCGGTCTCTCCTTCTCTGTATGCGGATGACTTCTGCATTTCGTACTGCTCCTCCAGTACTGGTGTTGCTGAGCGGCGCCTACAGGGAGCCATTCACAAGGCGCGGTCATGGGCTCTAGCCCACAGCTTTCGGTTTTCAGCCGCGAAGTCGTGTGTCGTGCATTTCTACCGGCATCACATTGTTAATCCAGAACCTGAACTTTACCTTAATGACGATCCACTCACTGTAGTGGAGACGTATCGATTCTTAGGACTGGTCTTTGATGCCTGATTGACTTGGCTACCTCACTTTCGTCAGCTTAAGCAGAAGTGCTGGCAGCACCTCAGTGCCCTCCGCTGCCTGAGGAACACCAACTGGGGTGCAGATCGCTCTACGCTGCTGCAGTTCTACAGAGCCCTTGTTCAATCTTTCCTTGATTATGGGAGTCTGGTTTACGGTTCGGCGGCGCCCTCAGCGTTGCGTTTACTCGACCCAGTGCACCACTGTGGCCTAGTGATCCGAGCTTTCAGAACAGGTCTGGTGACCAGCATTCTGGTGGAGGCCGGAGTCCCTCCATTGAAGGTTCAGCGTGCACAACTGCTCGCCAGTTATGTTTCACACATTCGTAGTTCTCCTCCGCATCCGAAGTACCGCTCTCTTTTCTCAACCATGGCGGTTCATCTCCCGTATCGGTGGCCCAGGTCAGAGCTTAAGATTTCAGTTTGCGTCCGGTCCCTTCTGTCTGAATGGAGTCCTTCCCTTTACCACCTCTCCTCGAAGTCCATTCATGTACACCTCCATGGTGTACATCTAGGCCGCAGATTCTTCTGGAACTTTCACATTGCCCTAAGGACTCCGTTAACCCTGCGGCTCTGTTATCACTTCCTCTCGATTTTCGACATGTACCAGGGCTATGAAGTTGTTTAAACCGACGTCTCGATGGCTGATGGTCACGTAGTCTTTGCGTATGTTCATGGAGGACATATTGAACAGCACTCCTCGCCAGATGGCTGCAGTGTTTTCACTGCAGAGCTGGCGGCCATATCTCTCGCTCTTGAGCACATCTGCTAATGCCCTGGCTAGTCATTTCTCCTTTGTACTGACTCCTTGAGCAGCCTACAAGCTATTTACTAGCGCTACCCTCGCCATCCTTTGGTAGCGTCTATTCAGGAGTCCATCTATGCCCTGGAATGGTCCGGTCGTTCAGTGGTGTTTGTGTGGACCCTAGGATACATCAGAATCCCAGGCAACGAACTTGCCGAGAGGGTGGCCAAACAGGCTACACGGAAACCGCTTCTGGAGATGGGAAACTCTGAAACTGACCTGCGTTCTGTCGTACGCCGCAGGGTTTTTCGGCTTTGGGAGATGGAATGGCATAACAGTACGCACAACAAACTGCGTGTAATTAAGGGGACTATGAATGTCTGGAAGTCTTCCATGTGGTCCTCTCACAGGGAATCAGTTGTCCTCTGCCGTCTCCTCATTGGCGATACGTGGATAGCAAATTGTTACCTCCTCCGTCGCGAGGATCCACCTCGGTGATGCTGTGGCTCCCAAATGACTGTCGTCCACCTCTTGCCGGACTAGCCCACTTTAGCCGCTCTGCGGTGGACTTTTAAATTTCCTAGCACCCTACCTTCGGTATTGGGCGACAAGGCCTCAACAGCAGCTTTAGCTTTACGTTTTATTCGTGATGGTGGGCTTTATCATTTGATCTGAGTTTTAGCACATGTCCTTTGTCCCTCTGTATCCTCCACCCTAGTGCTTTTAGGGTGGAGGTTTTAATGTGCTGCAGAGTGGCTCGCTTCTCCTTTTTGATTCTCATGGCCAGCCAGCCATGGTAATCTGCCTTCTTGTTTTGATCTCTTCTACATGTTTCTTGCGCCACTCTGTGGTTTTCTTGACCGATTTTGTCCATTTTAGTGTTTGTTGCCCTTCTGTCATTCTTGTGGTTTTCTCCTTTCTTCCAGCTGTGCTTTGTATATCTCGATTATTTTACTCCCACGCTTGCGGAATTATTTTAATCGGAACGAGGGACCGATGACCTAGCGGACTGGTACCTTCTCCCTCTTTTAAACCAACCAACCAACCAGATGAAAAGAGCTTTGTCTGTTGACCAGAGCGACCAATCTGACATTCAGCCACTCTCGTACAAAGGGTTGCGAACGGCAAGGAGCACGGTATTGTTGAAAATAGTTTTCAGGGTCACCTTCTAATTAGTGAAAGAGCCATTCTGCAACATATGCGATAAGCCACCGCTGTTACGGTAGCTTCAGCGAAAATAAAAGTGCACTTCACACCGGAATGCAGCGCAGAAAACATTAAATTATCTTGGTGATACTGCACAGATTCATGAGGATGCTCTGACCCCTAGATACGAGCATTATGGGTACTTACCTTCCCACTTAAATGAAGTGTTTCCTTATCACTGAACACCACACGATCAAGAAAATTATCTTCCCGCTGCAACATTTCACTTGCAAAGTTACAACGCGCACCATAGTCATCTGGGTTTGAAGCATGTACCAACTGTAATCGGTATGGACATACGTTTTCTTAGTCTTCCTTACTGTCGTCTTTGGCAACTGAAGTTAAAGACATGCCTTCCGAACATTCTTCTTAGGAGGACGAAGGTAAAATGCTCTAACATGGTAAACACGCTCTTCACTTTCCATTGTCCCGTGTTTTCGCGTTTGCGCACACTTCCGGTCGTTTCGAACTGACTGTACCATCGGCGAATATTTTAGCCACGTGGAGGATCACAGTTAAATTAAACGAAACGCACGCTGAACTGAAATATCAGATGCACTCTTAGCAAACTACAGAACTCTAATCGCTTCACGCTGAGGAGTCGTCATTTTGCGTATGTGGTGTTAGAGGGGAAAACAACAAAGTAATACTCGCACATGCGCTTATCTACAATGAAGCGCCAAAGAAACTGGTATAGGCATGCGTATTCAAATAGAGAGATGTTGAAAGAGATAGAATACGGCGCTGCGCGGTGAGCAACTCCTGTACAAGACAGCAAGTGTCTGGAGCAGTTGTTAGATAGGTTACTGCTGCTACAATGGCAGGTTATCAATATTTGAGATTAAACATGGTGTTATAGGCGGCACATGAGCGATGAGACACAGCATCTCCGAGGTAGCGATGAAGTGGAGATTTTCCCGTATGACCATTTCACGAGTGTGCCTTGAATTTCAGGGATCCGATAAAACATCAAATTTCCCACATCGCTGTATTCGGGAGAAGATCCTACAAGAACGGTACTAACGATGACTGAAGAGAATTAGTCAACGTGACGTATGTGCAACCCTTCCACAAACTGCTGCAGATTTCAGTGGTGGACCATCAACAAGTGTCAGCGTGCAATCCATCCGACGGAACATCATCAATATGGGCTTTCTGAGCCGAAGGCCCATTTGTGTACCCTTGATGACTGCACGACACAAAGCTTTGCGCCTCGCTTGGGCCCTTCAACACCGACATTGGACTGTTGATAACTGGAAACATGTTGCCTGGTCGGACGAGTCACGTTTCAGCTTGTATCGATCGGATGGACGTGTACGGGTATGGAGAGAACCTCGGCAATCCATGGACCCTGCATGTCAGCAGGGAACTGTTCAAGCTGCTGGAGGCTCTGTAATTGTGTGGGGGCGTGTGCAGCTGGAGTGATGAGGAAACCGTGATACGCCTAGATACGACTCCGACAAGTGACACGTACGTAAGCATCCTTTCTCATCACCTGCATCCATCCATCCATCCAGTCATGTCCACTGTGCATTCCGACAGACTTAAGCAATGTCAGCAGGACAATGCGACACCTCACACATCCAATATTGCAACAGAGTGGCTCCAGGAACAGTCTTCTAAGTTCAAGCACTTCCTCTGGCCACCAAACACCCCAGACATCTACATTATTTAGCATATCCGGGATGCCTTGTAACTCGCTGTTCAGAAGACATGTCCACCTCATCGTACTCTTATTGATTTATGGACAGTCCTGCAGGATTCATGGTGTCAGTTCCCTCCAGCACTGCTTCAGACATTAGTAGAGTCCATGCCATGCCACGTCATGTTGCGGCACTTCTGCGTGCTCTCGGGGGCCCTACACGGTATTAGGCAGGTGTACCAGTTTCTTTGGCTCTTCAGTGTACCGGTACAACTGTTTGAGTTACTGTTTGTGACCTTGAATCAATACTCTACAACGCTAACAGTTGATACTATTAAAATTTATAACTGGGTCATTCTTCTACGTACACCCTGTACTGTAAATATCGTGATACTAATAGCGACGATGCGGCAGGCGCATCGCAGTGGTGTTCGCGTATTGTTATTCTCTACAGCACTACTGTGATGACACAAAACTATAGCGCCAATCGCCTTTTGCTCCTGGGTTATTGATCTTTTTTAATATTATCTAATTTTTAGACTGCGGGCTGTTGAATCTGTTTGACGCGGAGTGTCGCTTGTTTAATGCTGGAACTGGTTTCACCGGCTTCTTCAGCATTTTCAGAAGTACAGGTACGTCACAAGTCTATGACGCTTCTACGCTTAGAGGAAACCGAAAATTTTATCTCTGCTTAGGTTCCAGTTAATAAGAGCGACAGTTTCGCTACCACAATCGATGTTGACTGTCTCTCTAACTCTGCCGTGTACAAGAAACTCAAATAGTCTGTGACTAGCGGCAAATTGTTCTACGATACTTAACTTACTCGTATCCGTAGCAGAGGAAGTAAAGCACGCAAATGCAGAGATTACTAGTTCGAATCCAGATGGTTGAACTTCACATCACGAGCGTTTCGACGTATAGGGAGTAGCGTTGGTGACGTGTCTCTTCTGACCGCCCAGTTGAGCACCGGTCACTTGAGTTACACAGCGAAGTCTTTCACTCTGAGCATACGTGACACTGGTGATGGGGTCACAGGACAAGCTCGACGGACTCCTCAGTGAGATTCGAAAGTAGGAGACTGTTTGCTGCCCACGGTTTCACCCACTCGTGTTCTTTCATTTGGACTGTCATCCACGAAAAGACAAACACAGCACAATAAACACTATACTACACTACATTTCCCTTCACAGTACTCCTCCACTGAAGACACACACTTGACACACACTTGACATACTGGCCTCAGCGAAGGAGGGGCATCATATTCTTACAGTACGTCCCATAGACACTCTTTTAAAGGAGGTCACAAACATCGAGGACTGCACTCAAACTTCAGGCTAAAAATCTTCTTAAATTATTTGCATACGATGTTGCAGTTTAAAGAAACTGAACATTTTTAGAAAGGCTTTCAAAAAACCTTAATCATCACTATTTTATCCTTCATTTGTAAATGGTTTGTAGAGAACCGGGTCATGCTATTCCTCCTCGCGGCCAATCAGGCGAGTAGAACCAATTTTAATCTGTACCTGACTAGGATATTCCCTCGTGACACATGGGTTCATTCGCCATCGCTGTGGCGAACGTCTCTTATAGTTTCACAGGAGAGCCGTCTCCGATTTATTGCCCGACATAATCAAAATAACGATGAGCTGAATGGTTAGAGTTTAGTGTTGTATGATGCATCTGATCTTGTCCCTAAGTTACGGGCTAGATCATCCGGTCACACTATCCTGGCTTATTATTACAGTCTGTATTGTGTTATGTTTATGGTATTTTAATAATACGTTTAAAACAGACCCTCTTAATCTTTTGGGGAAACTTTAGGCCTGAATTTAAATGTGAAAGCAAATTTAAGTGCACGTAGGAAGGAGAAAATGCTATTTAGACGTGGTTTTTATGCTGAAAACGGACGAATTTTAGATCTTTTATCGACATTCCTGTCTGATTATCTCAGGAATGATGATGACGAAGGTTTTTCGTTAGATTCTCTCGACACTGGCGTCATTAGAAGAGCGCTATATACGAACACTAGTTAAGCGCCCGCTGCTTCGCTCGCGCAGACTGTATGGTCTGCGCACACCTTTTTTGTTTTTGTTTAATCGAATTTGTATGTTTCGCCCGTTATTCATGTGTAAATCTAGTCTGCGCAAACTAAGTTGCAGACAGGATATTAAAATTTATAAAGCGATACTTCCTACAAGATTTACATATTTTTAAAAACTGAATTGAATTTATATATTTTTATACATATTGTTTATGTGCAAATCAATAATCTAGAAACAGCGTACCTGGTCATCTCAAACAATATTCCTGCACGTGTAATCGCACTTAAACGTGGTATATACAGGGTGTTTAACAATTCATGTTACACACCTCTAGAGGCTGTAAAGGGGACTTAGTGGATAAGGTGTTACATAGGAACCCATCCGGAAACATCATCCAATGATATTACCAGGTGTCAAACAACATATTCGCTGATGCCTGTAAATGCGCGCGCGCGCGCGTGTGTGTGTGTGTGTGTGTGTGTGTGTGTGTGTGTGTGTGTGTGTGTAAAGGGATTCCGTGATGATGTTGCAAACTTTCTAGGATGATAAATGTGTCAATTTGAGGTTCAGGGTGCCTGTACCGGAAACGAACTAGCCGAAAGTTAGAAGCGAAAACCGTTCTGGTACCACTGGCAGTGGAATACATGTACCGGTACTGTTGTTTCTAAGACTGTAGGGTATGCAACTTTCCGAGGTGGTAGTATGGACCAAAACAAGAAAAAAATGTCCAGTAAACATGGGCTCTACAGCACTACCTTAAGCGCTTTGAGCACTCCTCCAATAGAGAAGATGGAAAAAGTGCTGAAAACTCGTCAGGCATGCATTTTAGAGCCCATGTTTACTAAATATTTTTTCTTGTTTTGATCCATACTACCACCTCGGAAAGTTCTATGGCCCACGTTCGTAGCAACAAAAGTACCTGTACATGTATTCCACTGTCACAGATATCAGAGTGATTTTCGCTTTTAACTTTAGACTAGTTCGTTTCCGAACCAGTGACCCTTATCTCAAATTTATATATTTATCCGTCTGCATCATCCTTACGTCTGTAACACCATCACGGAATCTCCCTGTACACACATACATTTACAGGCGCCGGCGCCTATGATCTTGATGCTCTCTACCGTCGTTGGACGACTTTCCTGGACATGGGTCCCTTTGTAAAACTTGATCTACTAAGTTCGCTCTAGAAGTGTACAACATTAATTGTGAAACACCCTGTAGTTTGTCATCAGTAATGGTTAATTTGCATAGTAATTAGGCCTATAACAAAACAGTTTTATAAATATACACTCCTGGAAATGGAAAAAAGAACACATTGACACCGGTGTGTCAGACCCACCATACTTGCTCCGGACACTGCGAGAGGGCTGTACAAGCAATGATCACACGCACGACACAGCGGACACACCAGGAACCGCGGTGTTGGCCGTCGAATGGCGCTAGCTGCGCAGCATTTGTGCACCGCCGCCGTCAGTGTCAGCCAGTTTGCCGTGGCATACGGAGCTCCATCGCAGTCTTTAACACTGGTAGCATGCCGCGACAGCGTGGACGTGAACCGTATGTGCAGTTGACGGACTTTGAGCGAGGGCGTATAGTGGGCATGCGGGAGGCCGGGTGGACGTACCGCCGAATTGCTCAACACGTGGGGCGTGAGGTCTCAACAGTACATCGATGTTGTCGCCAGTGGTCGGCGGAAGGTGCACGTGCCCGTCGACCTGGGACCGGACCGCAGCGACGCACGGATGCACGCCAAGACCGTAGGATCCTACGCAGTGCCGTAGGGGACCGCACCGCCACTTCCCAGCAAATTAGGGACACTGTTGCTCCTGGGGTATCGGCGAGGACCATTCGCAACCGTCTCCATGAAGCTGAGCTACGGTCCCGCACACCGTTAGGCCGTCTTCCGCTCACGCCCCAACATCGTGCAGCCCGCCTCCAGTGGTGTCGCGACAGGCGTGAATGGAGGGACGAATGGAGACGTGTCGTCTTCAGCGATGAGAGTCGCTTCTGCCTTGGTGCCAATGATGGTCGTATGCGTGTTTGGCGCCGTGCAGGTGAGCGCCACAATCAGGACTGCATACGACCGAGGCACACAGGGCCAACACTCGGCATCATGGTGTGGGGAGCGATCTCCTACACTGGCCGTACACCACTGGTGATCGTCGAGGGGATACTGAATAGTGCACGGTACATCCAAACCGTCATCGAACCCATCGTTCTACCATTCCTAGACCGGCAAGGGAACTTGCTGTTCCAACAGGACAATGCACGTCCGCATGTATCCCGTGCCACCCAACGTGCTCTAGAAGGTGTAAGTCAACTACCCTGGCCAGCAAGATCTCCGGATCTGTCCCCCATTGAGCATGTTTGGGACTGGATGAAGCGTCGTCTCACGCGGTCTGCACGTCCAGCACGAACGCTGGTCCAACTGAGTCGCCAGGTGGAAATGGCATGGCAAGCCGTTCCACAGGACTACATCCAGCATCTCTACGATCGTCTCCATGGGAGAATAGCAGCCTGCATTGCTGCGAAAGGTGGATATACACTGTACTAGTGCCGACATTGTGCATGCTCTGTTGCCTGTGTCTATGTGCCTGTGGTTCTGTCAGTGTGATCATGTGATGTATCTGACCCCAGGAATGTGTCAATAAAGTTTCCCCTTCCTGGGACAATGAATTCACGGTGTTCTTATTTCAATTTCCAGGAGTGTATATCAGACGCACTGAAAAATTAATGTACTTAAGATCCGTTTCTTTTTCTATGAGATTCTGACAAAGGCACCCTCTAAACCTTTCACGCTAATTAAGAGCGTAGAAGCACTGTCTTTCTCGAATATACTTCCGACAAAAAAAAAACGATTCCGTAAGCTGGAGTCGGAGGTTTTTGTTAATCCTATTATCCCTGGTGATAATTCTGTAGAAGCTTTCATCCCATAATACATATTTCTTCATTTATAACCGAGAAGTCAAGTATCATTTTTCATAGATTTTGCTTTAAACGTGTTTTGATATAACTAAATACTTCCATAAAAGTTTTCGTCCCCTATTTCACCCTCTTAGGGATGAATTTCCAAAAACACTGATACATGTTTTTCATTCTTATTAGAGGAGTCAAATACCATGTTTCATAGATGTATCTTTCAAAATCCTATAGTAGTTCCTTGATAACTACGTTTTTCAAAAACAAATTCACCCACCATTTCACTCCGTTAGGCTTTAAATTTCCAAAACAGTTATAAAAGTATTTTGTTCTATGTCTGACCGAGGAACCAAATAATAAGTTTCGCAGTTTTCGCTTCAAAATTGCCTTAATAGCGACATAGACATTTCACACTCTTAGGAGCGGAATTTCAAAAAATCCCTTCTTAAACGATGTCAACAGTATAAGATACACACGCTCTGGAAGTTTCCGTCCTCAGCGGTTTCGGCTGTGCGATGATGAGTTAGTCAGTCAGAACATTTTCTGGCTGACTGAGGGATAGAGGGAGATATCTGCAAATCCGATGCTACTACAAAAGATACTCCTGCAAACTCAAAGTGTGTGACTTAAGGGAAAAAATCACATTTCTAACTGTGCGAAATGAGATTTTAAAATATTTCCTCGCTTTTATTTTTACATTTTTTTGGACTATTTTGGCTACTAAATGGCTCTGATCAGTATGAGACTTAACATCTGAGGTCATCCATGCCCGAGGCAGGATTCGAACCTGCGACCGTAGCGGTCGCGCGGTTCTAGACTGAAGCGCCTAGAACTGCTCGGTCACACCGGCCGGCTGGCTACTAAAGCTTAGTGTTTGTACTTCTAGAGTGTGTTGAAAGGGTGAAGTGCTGTGTACTACAGAGGAATAAATTATACGATTAAACGCGAATAGAACAGACTTTACATTTTAGTATGAACAGTACAGTGAACGAAAACGTTTTTGAGTTAAACAATCGGGACGATTTTGTTCAAAGAGTTTAAGTGACGTGACATTTTAATAGGAATGTTCAATATTTTTATGTAATTAGTGTATTAAAAATACGTCTAGACTTCAGAGTTTGCCATTCAGTTTAAAGAACATCACTTGCAATATCGTTCAGCGGTTGCAGAACTATATAGTTCCCTAAGTGCAAGAGAACGATGATTACCGTTAAGTAACTGACTAAATGAGTTATGTAACAATGTTTTGAGACCCCGTTAAGGTAAGCGCCCTCAGGCTAGTCCCACGTCGTTCGTGTGTGTGTGTGTATGTGTGTGTGTGTGTGTGTGTTTGCGCAGAGTACTTTCGCCCTGTTATGGCCTGTTACAGCCACCCATACTTTCCCTCTGCAGTAATCGCTAAGCTGCGTCACATTTGCAGATAGTGTTTGCAGGTACCTGCCCGTACTCAGACTAAAGTTTTCGAATCCCTTCGTGTCAGCTGTCAGCTGTAGCAGGTGCGGTTCCAGGACGGGGTGGGGGGACGGTGTTATGGGGGTAATGACATGCCACCCTCACCTCCCAAAAACATTTACTAAAAGCATTTCTGTTTTTACAGATGTCAGTTACAAAGTATCTGACCTAATTTCCGGAAAAAGTAGCTTGAAAACAGTCTAGAATTTGCAATGAATTCTAGAAATTACAAGCTATTTGTAACATGGGAGAATTTTCCGTTGCTCATTCCACGTGGGTGCGATTGCAGCCCGACAGCTTGGAAAGAACATTTCAGTCGGGCAAGGACGACCAAAAGAGCTGTCAACAATAATAAACTGGACACCGTTCGCGAGTCCACCGGTACATTCAGTATACCACAGGAAGGTGAGTACACCAAGACAGAAATCCTCCTCTCTCAAGGAGTAAACAAGAGAAATACTGATTTTCCCGAACGTAAGCGAAAATAGCTGAAAGAACCGGAATTTCTCTCCATGTACACACAGCAGACCTGTGTTAGCAATCGTAGTGCAAAGTGCGATACTAACAACGGTGGGGTTACAATTTGATAGTTTGTAAATTACAGTGTGTAAATTCGTTGACGCGTTTCAGTGTTTCGATAACCATCTGCATTGCCAATGTTTTATGGAATCGTGGATGACGCATTCCACGTACTTCCAGCGTGACTTGTCGTGTATGCAGTCGGTTCAGTGTTGGCAATTTATCTGCTAATATCACTAGTGCGGAAAGCGAGCTATAGTTGGATATGAGAAAACGTGAAATTACTGGAGTCACAGAGGATCGTTATTGTCGCATATTTACAGCGCAATTTTTTCGCTTCGATTTTATAAGTTATTTGGTGGCAGCAATTATTGATATTCGTTTTTGTCTTGTTATTATTTGTAGTGCCATTTGACGTAAAAGACAAATCTAATCCTTATACGGCTATTTTCGCTGAAGAATTGTCCATTGTGAATCTTTCAGTGTTTCCCGTTGTACTACAAAACATCCACGAATGAAACGAGTTCGTAAACTTCTAAGAATGATAAAACTGCAATCAGAAAAGTTTTAGTGATTCAGGAAACTAGATTCGTTTATAGGCTGAACTGTTCACGTTAATTCGATATGTGGTGCAAGTTTCTCCAGCAAGGTAAGTTTAATGGGCGCGTCTAGAGGAAATGAAGGCATAGAAAAAGAACGTTTCGAGTAAGAATCGTCTTAATGTATTCTGGTATTCTCCGACAAACACACCAGGCCGAAGTTTATGCAGTTTCTAACAAAGTGTTCAGAATGTTCTTTCACTGCTGTTAAAAAACGAAAGAAATAGTCCCTGTAGCAACTTAGCTGCCAAGAAGCGAAACATAATCACTGTAAATTCTGTTATCGGTGGCAGCGTGAATGAAATTATACCGACTCTGAAGACTTACTATGAAGTCTGTTTCTTTAGCGACAATCATCTTTCGTGTTTTGAAATTACATTTTCTTGTTCACAGGTACGTGTTCCAGCTTCAGTCTTGATTGCAGTAACTCAGCTTGGTGAGTCAGCAAACCACAGACGTAAATTAAGACTCAAAGAAGATATCTCTACTGTTATTTCCTCCTTAGTACCTTGCACGGTGCTGCAAGATTCCCCACTATGTTTCGTTAAGAGATATTTCGAAACGAAGGTCTTTTAAATGATGATATTGGTATGGTTGTCGAAACATGTAGTGGACAATGTAAAATGAAATCTGTTGTCGGCAAACGATACTAAGTTTGATTTAGATCAGGTGCAGTTCTGACAGCAGTCTACAATGGAGAAAACAGTTATGCAGTTCTACTTTTTCATTGAAGAGGAGATGTTTTATTGGCAAAGTAACTTTACATTCCATTTTCTACCTTGACTAGTTGTCTCTGGTATGTACTGAATGATCCAGGCAACGTTACTGTTACAGGAAGAACTATGAAAATTCCACTGGCAATAACATATTAAGACAGTTGTGGTTGCGCTCAGATTTCTTCGACGGAATGACGGCTCCTTTTCAATTGAAATTTCATTTTGGGGATGACACAGCCGACATTTTTATGGAAATGGTATAGTTCGATTTTTGGACGATCAGAGTTACACTTTAGGACTGCAAATCGAAATATTTCATCTCTTGTCCAGCAACGAGTCATAAACCATCATATATATCGATGAGCTGCTGCTGCTTTTTCCGTCTGTTTGCTACAAGCAGATTCCTTGTACCATTAAGTCTGTCACGTCAAAATTCACAGTATATTGGACATGATGTAATGAAAACAGCAAAATAAAAATGAGCGTGCACTCAAAAATGACGCTCGTTGGCGATAAGTTGAGATACGCATTAAGAAGAAGGCGCCCAGCGTGGTAGGTAGTACAGAAACTCGTTAGAGCTTAATATTCTACTTTCGAGGAAATCTGGAGAACACTCCATCTTCGAAGAAACACTTTCATTAATATTGAAGTTCTAACAAATTGTAGTAAATTCTTTCTGTGTGTTAGGATATGTTGGGCAGAAGTCCCAAACAGGATCCGCCAACTCAACTGCCTCATTTAGAAGCTGAAGTATTAAAGAGTGTTCATATAATTAGAAATAATAGCCGTTGATTAAGGACTCGTATTAGGGTGGACATCCGCCTATTGATCAGCAACTATGTAAAATGCAAAGTACCAGACCCGGGGTTGTTAAGCGATTTCTGAACGAACTTGCGGAAACGAAGTGACTACCCCGTCCACCTGTTCAGCGTACCAGCCTTTGCCTATTTGTCTAGCAGTCAAACCGTCCTGCTTTTGAATACAAATTTAAGTATGGCGGTGCACAACGTTTTTGTACAGCTTAACCAGCAATGTTGTCGATTTCAAGACAGAGGTAGGGGAGACAAAGTGAGCGCCTTGGTCTAAAAACAGCTGATATGGTGCATCAGCCGACATGAATATCGTTCCAGCGTTAACTGGTTTCATGCCACCCTCAATCTCATCCTACATACTGATATTTCAATTCCGCGTACTTAATTCACCCACTATCCTCAAATTATGTATTTTTCTTTGTCCGCCCCACTACTGCATCCACCTCTTCCTGAAAGCCTTATCACAAACACCATTAGCCAGTACTTTATCTGTCCTCCTCTTTTTCCTGGCCTTTGTCACGAATCTTCACGGGGTGGCGATATTAATCGTTTGATTAGGCTACATTAGTGATAGTGTCAGAATGCCCTTCTACCCCAGAACGAAACCTGTTTACCTCACCTGTCTGCGTCTAGTGATACCCCAGATGTTTACGAATCGTATAACTGAAGCGGGCTTGGGTACCAACCCGGTATTCACGTAGGGGGATATTTGGAAACCGTCTAAAAACCATATTCAGGATGGCAAAGACAGCGGTCCTCGGCGTTAAACCGCCGGGCGGATTCGATCCAGGACCGGCAAGTCTCCCTGAATCCCGGAATTAGCGTGCTAAAGCCACTGTCCGGGCAGGTCATTATCTGCCCACTTAATTCGTAATATCCTCTTGTACAGTCACATTTTAGATGTTCCCTGTTCGTTCTGTCAATTTATTTTTTCAGTTGTTTAGGGCGTTGTACTAAAAGCGTGCAATTTAACATATACTTCAGCATTAAAAAATGGCTCTGAGCACTATGGGACTTAACATCTGAGGTCATCAGTCCCCTAGAACTTAGAACTACCTAAACTTAACTAACCTAAGGACATCACACACATCCATGCCCGAGGCAGGATTCGAACCTGCGACCGTAGCGGTCGCGCGGTTCCAGACTCAAGCACCTAGAACCGCTCATCCACTCCGGCCGGCTCTTCAGCATTATGTCAATATTTGGTAGTATTGAAGATCTATTTGTTGGAGACGTCTCGTTTATTTCTTCCCGACAGCTTCTGATTCCTTATTTGCTTCGCTGATCTTGTGTGCGCTTGTTCCCGAACTATGGAACGTTCTTTAACGTCTACTGTGTTTGCTCAGTTTCGGTATTCACCAATTTTCTCTCTCTCTCTCTCTCTCTCTCTCTCTCTCTCTCTCTCCCTCTCTCCCCCTTCCCTTCTACTAAAAGTATTGTTAACCGCTTTGGTCTTTGACTTTGACTTTCCTATCGTTACCTTCATTCTGAGCTAATTAACTGTGTCACAGTTCGAGTCAACAGTCCATTAGATGAAGTAAGCAGCTGTTGGCCTCCGTACTTCCTTTGTCGCTCCATTATTTGGAAAATCCAGTGTGATGTGGATCTTAAACAAGAAAGAAGTAGAGAGAGACTCATTAGAAATAAGCTTGTACTTTTCTACATTGTAATGGAACCAGGGTGAGAGTTTAACAATGAAATATGCGCGTATAGCCCGCACCAGATCTTTTTAGTATAAAGAAAGCAACTGCGGCGTTGAACAAGATTCCACGCACTTTCAACGGGATACACAGCCAAAGCAAATTTATATAACAGCAATAATCTCCAGCACTAGCTGTCGTTACCTGGATTAAAATGTCCTTTTCTTTTGTATTTTTCACTACTGCACAGTTTCGACTGTGTACTTATTTTTAAGTGGACGGTATAACACGTCACCTGAAACTTACCTCTGACCAGATGCCCTTCGCCCTGTGCACCCTTACACCAGCAACTGGTATGTTACGTCACAGCTATTGAAGAAGGTGATGCCTTCTTTACAATAAAGAAAGGGCAACCTATAGCATATTAAATATGTATGACCAAGTATGTATTTGAATGTAAATCCAAATACGTCAGATTGACGGATTATGCTACAGGCTTGGAGACGGCTACAAAGCCGAAAATGTGCAATAGTGAAAAATACAAAATAAAATGATATTGTAATCCCAAGTAACAACACTATCACGTGAGATAGTTATTTATATAGCTTCACTCAGTTAAAGGCTTCACGCTGTTAAGTGTGCGACCCAAATAGTACAGCAAGCTAGCGAGCATGCTGCCGCGATTGTAAGATTTCACAACGCTAATATGTAGTGCTGCCGATCGAATGCTGTGGGAACAACCTTATTTGGGTACTTCGAAATTTCTTACGGCAGAATTTTGTTGAATCTGACAGTGTTATCTGTGCCGTGGATACACTATGGATCGGACGTGCTGCAATAGAGAACAGGTAACAAAGTTAAGCCAAAGTACAGCAGTTCTTGAAAAGTATCATGGACCTGGAAATTTAACACTAAAGAGAATTTCCACTACGTCGACATATATCGGTGAGGGAACGTACTCAGAAACCGAAGTACCCAGTAAACTGACCATGAGTACGAAATGCAGAGTTGTGGCGTCCTCTGTCACCGGCACGCTACGTTCCTCGAACTCGGTGCGATCGGACCGCGAACCAGTTGCTGTGACAAGGAGAGCGACGTTCTGAACAAACCGCTTACGTGTTGGGCAATCCCGTATCATTCTCTATACGTTTCTAGTCACTAACGTATTGGGAAATTACACCGATGAGCCAAAACATTAAGACCACTGCCCAACGCGAGATGGAATGCCGCTAGTGGGAGGTGCGGGCAGGTAACATCGTAGGGAAAATATACCTAGTCATGAAAACAAAAAAATTCATCCACCGTTGTTGACGTAGAGTAACTTTATTTATTGCAACTAAAGATCACGATCAGGTATATTATACGTTAAACAGTATCGTGGCCGGCCGCTGTAGCCGAGCGGTTCTAGGCGCTTCAGTCCGGAACCGCGCTCCTGCTACGGTCGCAGGTTCGAATCCTGCCTCGGGCATGGATGTGTGTGATGTTCAAAGTCTAGGGGACTGATGACCTCAGATGTTAAGTACCATAGTGCTTAGAGTCTTGTAAACCATTTGAACAGTATCGGGTTTCCTTTATAATCTGTTCATATAAAAGATTTAACTGAATTAGGCTTTTGCAAAAAGTAAATAAAAATATTGTACAAGCTGGCTTTACACAGTGAGGAATGAAGTATTCATACACTAAGAGAAATGTAAACACAGGAAGACTAACGAACCGCTTGCAGCAAGGAACAACTTCAGTGGCGATGTGTGCCTTATGCATGTTGGTTCTCATACGCGTTACGCGGTGAACGGCGTGCAACAGCAAAGTGGGCCGCAAAGGGGAGGAAACAACTGTAGAGGAAAGGCACATAATTATCTCCCAGTACAAAGAGGAAAAATTATTTTCGGAAATAGCTGGTACTATTGGAAGAAGCTGGGGCAACTGTGCAGCCCATAACATCGCGTTTTAAAGAAAGAAATGCTCTCATTAATAGCAAAAGAAGAGGTCAATCACAGAAACTAATGCAAAGAGAACGAAATACGCTACTAAGGATGATCGGAAAAGATCCTAAATTGACAGCTTCTGCATTGCCTGCGCATGTTAATGATCGGTTGTGGAGCAAATCACACCAAGGATTGTTCGCTGAATTTAAGTCGTGCAGGTTATGGAGATGGTGTACCTAGAAGGAAACCATACATCTGTAAGAACAACTACAAATGGAGACTTGAATTTGATCGAGTCCATATAAGCAAAAACACACGTTTCTGGGGCAAGGTACAGTTCACAGGTGAAAGTAAATTTAACATAGCCGGCCGCTGTGGTGGGGTTCTAGGCGCTTCAGTCTGGAACCGCGCGGCCGCTACGGTCGCAGGTTCGAATCCTGCCTCTGGCATGGATGTGTGGGATGTCCTTAGGTTAGTTAGGTTCAAGTAGTTCTAAGTTCTAGGGGGACTGATGACCTCAGAAGTTAAGCCCCATATTGCTCAGAGCCATTTCTAATCTGCAATTTTGTACACATGCTTCAGGTATGCTTCAGTGATGAATCTGTATTCGGAAGGAAGCAGCCAGTATGTTCGTCGCAGACCTGGAGAATAGTTCAAAGCTGTGTGTGTGTGTGTGTGTGTGTGTGTGTGTGTGTGTGTGTGTGTGTGTGTGTGCTTCACACGTTGCTGCACACACACACACACACATACACACACACACACACACACACACACACACACCTTCCGTTGTGGTCTGGAGTGTGCTGTCCGTGAAAGATCCTGGCAGATTACACATTAATGAAGGGATAATGAGGCAAGAACACCTATAAAAAATCTTTGAAAAGGAACTTTCCCCCAAATAAATGAGTTGTTTCCTAATAAATATGGCGTTTTCATGATAATGGGCCACCTTGCCACAAAGCCAAAAGTGCTACCACATACATGAAGAAGAAGAAGAAGAGAAAAAAAACACAACTGGTAGTGTTGCCCTGGCCAGAGAATAGCCCTGATATGAACCCAATTGAAAATTCATGGGCTATTGTGAAACAGAAGATAAGGAAATTTACAATAACCACCAAACAAGATGTCATAGAGAAACTAGAGGAAATCTGGTACCATGACAGTGATATTAAAATGCCATGTGAAAGGTAATAAGAACTATGCTAAACAGGATAAAAATGTTAAGAACAAAGGCATGCATACAGAGTATTGAATGTACAAATATAATCTGTATGTGGTTGTAAATGAGTAATAAATGTAAAGTTTTGGAGAAAATGTCTTCAGTCTAATAATTTGAACACATATGTACACGAACAATGTGTACGAACACTTTTCTCCATGACAATTTGTAAGCGGAGGAGAGACGAATGGGAAATCATTTTAGAAAGATGCGGGCTGAGAGTGGGGAAATCCACTGAAACGTGCGACTCCGCCAAGGGGCGGATTGTTAAGGACCGGCGCCTCGAAACGAGTATCTCGTAAACGGCGAAGCTGGTCGGCTGCTCGCGCGTCGCTATCGTGACCATCTATGGAAAACGC
This sequence comes from Schistocerca serialis cubense, assembly GCF_023864345.2. Taxonomy (NCBI): domain Eukaryota; kingdom Metazoa; phylum Arthropoda; class Insecta; order Orthoptera; family Acrididae; genus Schistocerca; species Schistocerca serialis. The sequence goes on from NC_064642.1 coordinate 130,868,096, forward strand.
TTGGAGCTCGGTGAACCCACGAATAGGCGACAGGATGTTGGACTAGCACGCCTCATGACAGAACGTGAAGTGTCGAGGCTTGTATGCTGTGTAAAGCAGAATAAGCAGCGATCTTTGGCGGATATGAGTAGTCTAATATCTGGTGTAGTCACATGTTTCGCAGCAGGACGTTCAGCAAAAATTGCCGAGCATGGGGCTCCTCAGCCCCCTACGTGTTCCCATGGAGACCCAACGACATCATCCATTACGACTGCAATGGGCACGACATTAGAGAGACTGGACCATGGATCAGTGGGAACTTGTAGCCTGATCAAATAATTCACGTTTCTTGTTACGCTAGGACAACGGTCGTGCCTGGATAGCAGTTATCCATGCAAACAAACACCGTCCGAGCAGGCCTTGGACGCCCAATGGTACCGACCGGCCGCCGTGTCATCCTCAACCTTAGGCGTTACCGGATGTGGATGGGCATGTGGTCAGCACAGCGCTCTCCCAGCCCTTACCAGTTTTCATGACCGGTGCCGCTACTTCTCAGTCTAGTAGCTCCTCACAAGGACTGAGTGCACCCCACCAACACTCCGCAAACCCGGACGGTGACCCCCTAGCCATGCCCGACTGCGCTTAACTTCGGTGACCTGAAGTGGATGGGGTAACACTGCCCAACCCTGTTTTACGATGTGTTCAGCAGTCCTCAGACTTGTGTCGGGCCGAGCGTTATCGTGTTGCAGCAAAACATCTCCTGGGCTGCTGTGGCGCCGAAGTCGCCGGAAGAGCGTCGTGAGTTTCGTTAATGTGTTGACATATGCTTCTGAATTAATGGTACCGCGTCTTGGCATCACACTAAAGAGAATCACACCTGCCGGCCGAAGTGGCTGAGCAGTTCTAGGCGCTACAGTCTGGAACCGCGTGACCGCTACGGTCACAGGTTCGAATCCTGCCACGGGAATGAATGTGTGTGGTGTCCTTAGGTTAGTAAGGTTTAAGTAGTTCTAAGTTCTAGGGGACTGATGACCACAGATGTTAAGTCCCATAGTGCTCAGAGCCATTTGAACCATTTTTTGAACTCACCCTCCGTCCCCAGCGACTAACTTGTACTTCTCTCGACAGCAGATGCTCCATAGACTTTGCACAAGTATTTGTGAACATTCAACACAGATCCTTTCTCTGCAGTGAGAAATTCAACGACAGCACGTAGCTTGTAACGTACATGATCTACAGACGCCATTTTCAAACTGTCATGCAGCTACGCTATCTGTCGGAAGTGACGGAAAGTTGCTGCGCTCACTCAGGAGACTTCAGATAATACATACGTAATGTTTCGCATTCGTCGCATTGTATTCGGCTGAGAAGAGAAATACGGTGCATTACTTTCTGGGCAACAGTCGCAATTTTGAAATGAGTGAAGAGGTCAGTCATAGTGGTCGAGCAAGACTACAGCTACCTCAAGATGGATCGACCATCACTATCATCGCGTATCATTTGTGCTTTCGCAGAGCAGAAAACTCGGGTTGTAGTCGCTTGCCCTTCGAGAGGAAGGCGGTGTTTGTCTCGTTGCAAAGCTCCTCTTCCCCCCCCCCCCCCCCCCCCCTTTTCCCCGGGCCGTCTTCGTTCGCTTACGCTCGCTACCGACTGCCACGTTAAAGTGTCCGCACTGCAGGACACGCTCCAGAAGTCCACGCTAGCAGCGTTCGGGGCCTGACGCCGGCTTTCGCCTTCAGCTCGTAGTCGGTGCGGCTCTGGTCAAGACAGCCAGGAAGCAGGCCTCCGTACCTGCTGTCCCACTTTCGCCGCCCGCCTCGGCTATCAGCGAGCTTCCCGAAACACGCGGGCGGCGGCCTCGGCAGCTGGACAGGAGTCGCTCGGTGCGCATTGCATAACGTGGGGACGTGTCGGCCCCGGGCGTTCTCCTGGCTGCCATCTGGAGTGACCCGCGCATGCTGCCGTTCGCTCGTATTCCTTGAGACGAGCTGTTTCACAACACCAAAGCCAGTATCCGTATTCACTCCTGACCGCAGCTATTGAAGGCCAAAAAGACATCGATCCGATGAGTACAAACACGTGGCCCATCGCACCAATTACTCTGTTCAGCAGATACTCCTTACAGATGTCATACTTACATGAAACAGTTGTTGGAAAAGGAAAAAGTTGGATGGGAAACTCGTGGCTTCCAGCGGCACAGGGCATTGTGGTAATGTATTGTGGTAATGTATTGTGGTAATGCAGTTGAAAATTGTGCCCGACCAGGACTCGAAACTGGATTTACGGCTTCTCCTGAGCGGTTGGATTAACCGCTTCGGCCATCCGGACACGGTCCCTGACTGACCCAAATTTCCAACTTACTGGGCGCTGCAATGCAGTGTCCCTCGTCCATTAACCCTCTACACTTCCGGTTTCCTTAGATAACGTAACTATCCGGCGAACGGTCCGGACACTTGGATGATTTCGTCCAGGATACCGAGCAACATACATAGCACACGCCCTTTGGGCATTTTGATCACAATAGCCATACATCAAAACGATGTCGACCTTTTCCGCTATTGGTGAACGGTCCATTTTAACTCGGGTTATGTATCACGAAGCAAACACCGTCCGCACTGGCGGAATGTTACGTGATACCAAGTACTTATACATTTGTGACTATTACAGCGCCATCTATCACAAAGCGAAAAAAGTGGTCCAAGTAAAACATTCATATTTCTTTACGTACTACATGAATATGTAATAAAAAATGGGGGTTCCTATTTAAAAAAAACTGTTGATATCCGTTTGGCGTATGGCAGCGCTATCTAACGGGCCTACTATAGCGTCATCTGGTTTCCCCCTTCAAGCTAGAAAAGTTTTTTTCTTTGTAGTTTTTTCGTTTGACGCTTATTTCGTGAGATATTTGGCTCGGTCACGATCAATGGACCACCCCGTATACATTATTCTTTGCCCCTCTACGAAACCAAATAACTGTAGTTTCGAGAGCGAGTCTTAGCAGACAGTTCCGCTTAAAACAGTTTTCGACAGATAGACAGTAGCTTTGTTCTTTCCCAAGATAGTGTGGAAATTGACGGTGAGTAAAACTTCGAAAGGGGTATAAATGACAAGGAGGAAAATAAAAGCTATGAGGGTTTAAGGAGACGATGTAATCCTGACGGAAACGGCAAAAGACTGCACAGACACGTTGAACGGAATGCATAGCATCTTGAAAACCAGCTATAATATGAACATTATCAAAAGTAAAACAACGGTAATGGAATGTTGCCTAAGGCAGAAAATGTTGACTGAATAGGGTTAGAAGATGAAACTCTGAAACTATTAGACGAGGTTTTTTGCCGAATTAGTCGTATAACAGGGTGTATACGCGGTTAAGAAAAAAATCCCCGGATTTCCCGGTAAGAGTTCAATTTTCTCCGGATGGAATATTCTTTTTCCTGAAAAAAAAAAAAACTGCACTTTCCCTGGGTGAAAGTACATTTCTCCGTGTTAAGTGGCAGTATACTTTCCCTCGGAGCTGTAAAACTTATCAATTCTGTGAATAGTAAAGGTTTATGCACCGAGCCGGCCGCTGTGCCCGAGCGGTTCTAGGCGCTTCAGTCCGGAACCGCGCTGCTGCTACGGTAGCAGGTTCGAATCCTGCCTCGGGTGTGGATGTGTGTGATGTCCTTAGGTTTGTTAGGTTTAAGTGGTTCTAAGTCTAGGGGACTGATGACCTCACATGTTAAGTCCCATAGTGCTCAGAGCCATTTGAACCATTTGTTTATGCGTCGACGTAGAACTACCCGGCAGTTTAGAAAACGAAACCCAGCAAAGAACAGCAATAACGCGTTGTGGGCAGATATTCGATGCGCGGCAACATGTCCACTGCATATTTTCATATTACCTAAGTATAAATAGGAATTTCACCTAATACAGGACGGTAGGTTCCGAAGCGCTGAAATAGAGTTTACGCTGCGCGATGCGCTTTTGTCAGCCAGTCATAGGTTATACAACGTGATCTCGCCAGTCTATGACAGCAGATATTCTGAGTGATGTAGTCAGCAATAGCAGCATCTATTAAGTAGCGCGAACACACAAATAGGAAAAGTTAATGGTTTAAATTAATATACATACAGCGTAGCTTCAAAAAAAAAGCTATGCTTTCACATGTAATGTTGGTCTTGAAAAATTTTTTGCTGTTCTTTCGAGGGTGTGGTTCGAGGAATCCTAAGAGCACAGCTCAAATTGCAGCAGCTGAATGTTTCTGACAAGCATGACTATACGTTCCACTGTTGTGCACCGAACATTTCGTGTGTTGCCTAGATGAATAAATGTTCTGTCGAGCACTTTGACTTTTCTATGTAATAGTCAGTTACGTTTGTAACTGCTCAATAACTCGCCTAGCAATCTTTTTTGAAGGATGATTATACTTTTTGCCGTCGTCGTTGCATACGTAATCTCTGAAAGAACTAAAATTAATATGAAAAACTGATCTTGAAGCTTCCTTTTTATCGTGTTAGCCTTTAAGATAAATCAAACACAAATGTTCCAGTAAATTTTTCTAAGTGGCTGGCCCTCAAAGTCTTAATTTTTAAATGAGTCAAACGCTCTGTGATTTAAGAAATTCATCTTCTCACACGTAACATAATTCATCTTGCGTAAAACGAAATTTGCTTTGAAAATAACGCTTCTCAAACCATTCGCAATATTTTCGGCGCCCTGTTAGAAATGTAAAGTTTTGACGCCACGCCCATCGAAAAAAATTCGTTGTTACGAAGTTTTGCGTAGTCTTCGTCCCAAAGCCTTTGGCACTTTTTGCACTAGACAGACGCTTGTGTGTGCACTGTATTCTGTTGTGAATGGCGCCTTTTCTTTGCAACTAAAGTTTTATTTTGGTGTTACTCTCTCGTTTGTTTTATTGCTGCAGAAAAATGGTTCAAATGGTTCTAAGCACTATGGGAGTTAACACCTGAGGTCATCAGTCCCCTAGACTTAGAACTACTTAAACCTAACTAACCTAAGGACATCACACACATCCATGCCCGAGGCAGGATTCGAGCCTGCGACCGTAGCAGCAGCGCGGTCCGGACTGAAGCGCCTAGAACCGCGGACTGAAGCGCCTAAAACCGCTCGGCCACAGAGGCCGGCTTTATTGCTGCAGAATTATCCTGCAGTAGGGGGCTAAAGTAAAATTGTTTATTAGAGTATCGGTTCTTACCAGTCAAAATTACTAAAATTTAATCGAAGAAAGAATGAATTTCTGGAATTCTAAAAAAATTTACGTGCTTTTTCTCGGATGAAAAAATTACTGCGTTCTTCCTGGATTTATCGGTTGTCCCGGTGCGTATGAACCTTTTATGAAATGCAGATTGTCAAGAGCATGTAATCCGTTCCTGAAAAATAGAACCATGTTAATATCTAATATAAACTTCGATGCTAACAAGTTTTTCTGGAGGTTTTTGTACGGGAGTGACAAATGGATGATATGTACTACAGACAAGAAGAGAACAAGAGCTTTTGAAATGTGGTACTGCAAGGCTAAGGCTAAGGATTAAATCAGCAGATAGGATTTTTAGTGAAGTGGTAATGAATCGACTAGCGGAGAAAATAAATTTATGGCACAAGTTGACTAAAAGAAGGGATCAGTGGGTAAGACAAACCTTGAGGCATAGATAAATCGTAAATTTGGTTTTGGAGGAAAGTGAGTTGCGTGAAAGTTGTAGACAGGGACCAAGGCACGAATACAGCAAGCAGTTTCGAATGGATGTAGGGTTCAGTAGTTACAGAGATGAAGACCCGTTCTCGGGTTAGACTAGCGTGGATAGCTGTAGCAGACTATTCTTAGGCAGCAGACAACATCGAGGTTGTAAGCGGCTGATGCTGCTGTACACTATATACAGGTAAGTCGCAACGACAGAACTGGAAAACATGCACGGCATTGACACTTGGTGCATAGACTGACAGTTCACCCTTAACATCAAGAAGTCTCATGGAATGAGGACGTTTGATTGTGGACGGATTACCGTCCATCGGCTGGAGATGCTATATGCGGATATCCTATTGATGCTACTCGAGAGAAGTAAGCTATGTGTCGGCACCAGGTTTCACTTCTTCTCTCCTTCTCTTCTCTGATCGTCATGCAACACATAAACGACACTAAAATGCGCAAGTTTATTAGTCACCTACACCACAGAGACACTTAAGATGCAACTCACGTTCCGCGAAGGCAAGCTGCCTTCTGCGTGAAAGAGGGAAAGCTTTTCATTTAAGCGGGAGAACCTACCCGTCGGGGTTTTCCAACCAAACAATGCCATATGACTTTACTTTTTGCTGTTTGAGACAGAGCTTGCCCTGGACTCTGGAAATATGCTGATAATGGAACAGCAACATAGCGATGGAGCCATAAGGAAGAAGTGACGAGTAGTAGAATCCGATTCGTGCTTCAGGCGATACTGAGTGCTTACGCTGGCCGTGTCAGAGTAAGACACCGCTGGGCTGTTGTGTTACGTGGCTAGCCTGGCCTATTACGTGAAGGCGCGGTCACCTGTGGCCTCTTACAGCCGCCATGCTTCCCGCTGTTGGGCAACGGCTGGACCTGCTGGAAGCCCCGGCTTTCTTCTCTGAAGACAGATCATGAAACGGGCTGTAGAACTTCCAAAGACTCGGCGATAGCGTTTAGGACAGTAGCTCGGTCGAGAAGTCAGTCTTTGACGTCTGCTGTCAGGGATAGACTGATTGGTTTAATTGAATGCTTAGATACCTCTTCGCTAACTTACAACCAAACTACATCCTTTGAATGTCACCTATAACTCTGGCTACGATACAGATCAGTATGTCACCACACAAACATTCCAAAAAGTGTAGACGCAAAAGAAATATTGTCACTATCTTGTTCTTTTTCTACAAGGAAGAATAAGAATAGTCGACGATCGCTATACACAACGATTTGCTGTGGAATCAAAGTTGGTTGATGTACTTTTTCTGTTTTCGCGCGTATGACATCACACGCCACATCAATAGAAAAGAAATCACGTCCTGTCTCAAACACGATCTCTGGTATCGTTAGGTTCAATTCGCCCGTTTGTAACTTAAGTTTCCAACGTGTTCTGGTCGAATCTGCGAGGGGCCGTCAGCGCAGAGAGTGGTGTTGTAAGACCACAAAGAAGTATAGGGTAGTCCAGAATGAAATTTCACTTTGCAGTGGTTTGTGCGCTGTTATCGCTGTGATAGATTGTAACTCTTGTGTTGGGATGTTTAGGAGGTTGAGAATTTACGTTGTTTCCATTATTGCATTACTTTCAACACAACATGCGAACTGGCACAGTGTTTAAGATACTGGACTCGAGCTCGGGATGAGCAGGACTGAAATCCCACTTCGACGAACCGCACAATAGTCCTGGTTTCAGTGTGGGGCGGCGGTGGGGTGGGTAGACTTTTGTGGCCTGTTGTGGGGTTGTGTACCACTGAGGGCTATGGCGGGACGAAGCCTTTCCGTCGTTTCTAGGTACCCGGTTCAGTCCACAGTACAACATAAGGGTAAGGAAAGAATATTATCGAGAAATTGCTTAGCCACAGCCTTGGGGTTTGTTTCCAGCCTGCACTTCGCTGCAGAATGGAATATTCATTCTGATAATGGAGTCATCACCACATACAGTAGCTTTCCAGTATGGAGCTAACAAGGGCATCGCTGCGATATGAAATGTAAATTGTAGCGATTCTGTGGTTATCTTACCAGGAACAAATACACACACTGGGTCAACTTCGTAGCTCTGAGGAGCATAGGCCCTTCAGTAGGTTGGATATGAGCTATGTGTCTAGAATGAAAATCTTAAACAGACTTGTCATTTTTCTCTAGAGTAATGGTAGATGTACTGAAAATGCGACATGTGCATCATCTCATCTAGATAGATTTTTTAAATATTCTCTGTAGATGCTTGCAGCAAGTGATCAAAACAAGGCAATGCATTTTTAATTCTCACTTTCAGATAATATATCTTTAACAGAAGTTTACTGAAAACATTCTTGCGTTAATATTTTATTTATTTTCTTTCGCTCCTTAGTTAATAAATAGAATATTGCTATCTTCTGAAGGTATAATTTCATATTTGCGTTTAACAGCACACGGATGGAATTTATGACCTAGTAAAATATCGACGTCCACAAAATTTGTCTGTTAGTTGAGAGACTACGGTCAGGGTATCAAGACCCCCGAGAAACTGTCCCATTGCTAATACGTACAGAGAAAGTATTGTTCAGGAAATGTCTCCTTCCGAGGTAACTTGGATCTTGCTGGGAAACTGTCAACTGGTGGTCAACTTATAAGCTGTAAGGTAGGGCTGCAACATTTGAAGGTAATGTGTACAATACAGTAAAGTCGGTCCTTTATTATGAGGAATAGTGAGAAAGTGCTCCATAATGACGTTGGAAGTTTCACACACCCGTTTTCGCACATCTTATGTGCGTAAGTACCCGTTCAGAAATTCTTTTTCTCCTGACAGATTGAAAATAGATCATTCACAGAAAAATACTGTCTCTATTTTAGGAAACTTCCAACATCTCCGGAAGCTGGAGAATTTCAACAGAAATTGTATGCGTCTCATTGTATTATTTGGCTTAATTCTCTGCCGTAATTGCTAGCGATGGAAATACTTAAGAGTACCTCTCGTAACTTTCAAATCAGAGAGAGGGGTTTTCTGCTCCAGGAAGATGTCCCATTTTCTTTTTGACAACGGGAAGGGTAGTTCTTTGACGCGTTGTGGTCCGATTTTCCTCTTGTCTATCGCATCTGATTTGAACCTTTCACGCACTGTATATTTTCTCATTCTGACACCAGTACGTCTTAATCGGCTTTCCTACAACGCGGGGGACAGGAGGTGGTGTGCTTAGGTTAAAGCACGTTTTGGGACAACGTCTTTTCGTCGGACCATAAGTCTTCATATAAAGGGTAACCCTTACTCGGACATAATCGAGGGATTTTCATGTTTATAGCTGAATGTCTAATTCTTATCTTTTCTTACTAAGTATAAAAAATCAGTTGTCGAACAGCCTAATCTAAGGGCCTGAAGGATCGCTAACCAGAACGTATTAAAGGAATGGAATGCTAGACACAGTGACTTTCATCCTGAGGAAATTGTCAGCTGTCATTTGTCGGTAATTTTAACTAGTTATGTGCAGCTCATTAGTGTACAAACTTAGTTCTGCAGTTATTTTGTGCACGCCTTGTGATGTCGGCATTTTGACTGTATTTTCTGCGGAATGTAATTCCTTACGAGAGGCTACTGGAATGGCTGAGTGCCAAGGCCGACATATTTTTACAGAAAGTGACGTTCACCATCTCGTTAAAAAGAGAATAATGAGGTATCAGCATCGTCTGTAGATGCTGGGGATAAATTGACAAGTTAAAGACGACGAAGATTGCATTGGCAACTTGAAGATTGAAAAAATCTATTAGTTTTTTCTCCTATTTTTTCAGTGTGAGCTAACTCCGCTGGACGAAACACGTGGTGTTGGTTGCACCAACGACGCAGTGTCTTCATTCCTAAAGACGTGTCCCGCATCATTCTCCAGTGTCTTACTATAGAAGACACTTAGAGGGAACTTACATTTTTAAGTTATATTCTTATGGTAGGCCAAGTAACTTATTGAAAGCTGCCCTACATTTTCGAGTGCAACAGATACATGACACTATTCTACAACAGTCAGGAAGTCTCCGTAAACAACGGTCGGAACGTCCTACCAATCGTTCTGTTTCTCAACGACAGAAATCAGCTCCAGGCTCACGGGTAATTCGAAAACCGTTGTGTGATTGCCCTTATTGTTCGAAAATGTCTTTGCCCCCAGAGGTTCTTCGGGGCTGGACATTGTCGTCTGTGGTCAAAATAGATGATCTCGCTACCCAATCAGCATGACATACGTCTGTGCAGCGTTGGTCTTCACAACGGCTAGAATTTCACAGTGAAGCTATGTGCAATTTATAAGTTTTGTCCTCAAGAACTATATCGCCCCGCGTACTTCAACTCTGGAGTAGTCCAACTCAAGCTACGGAGTGAGCGCGGCAGATTGATAACGGAAGGGTCCCGGGTTCGATTTCCGGCCGGGTCGGAGAGTTTCTCCGCTCGGAGCTGGGTGTCCTGTTATCTTTACGTTCACATCGTTGTAACTGACGAGAAAATCGTCTCAACTACGCTGTCGTATCGTCTTTTCAATATTGAGATGGCTGAATCACCACGAACCGAAAATGCATACGCAAGACAAGTTTGAGATTCAATGGCCATATTTACGGAATGCTAAACAATAGACTCTTCACAGGATTACTCAATATTCTTAATTCAAAAAGCGCTGGTTCCAAGAAACTATGCGTACTTAATTAATCATGAGCGACACGGAAGAAATAGTCTTTTCATCTAGCCTGTGTAACACTATTTAACGCAGCACAGATTCACGAAGCTATGTGTCTAAAAAGACAACCGGTAAGAAATTGTCGGAAGAACGGAAGAAAAAACATAGTGAATTCTTGAAGAGATTTCAAACCAGTTTTTAACGCGCTGCTTCAGTGGTCAAGATGAAGAAAGGACGTTAAGAAGTCCTTATGGTGTGTGGTGGAGGGTACTTCTGTTACCACTGACCATCCTTCCCTAATCCCCTTGCGAATGGCGCATTGGAAGAATGATTGTCGGTTAACCTCGGATTTTCTCATTGTGCTCACTTAGCGAGACGTATGTGAGACGAAGTAATGTGCTGTCCGACTCATTCCGGAATGCACGCTCTCGGAATTTCATTAATGAACGGCCCAGTGATGTGCAGCGCATCTCTTGTAGCGTCTGCGACTTGAGTTTGTCCAGAATCTCCGTAATAATCTTTCGCCAACTAAAACAATCTTTCGCCAACTAAACGGCCCTCTGACGAAGCGAGCTGCTCACAGTAATTGGATATTCTCTCTCTCTCTCTCTCTCTCTCTCTCTCTCTCTCTCTCTCTCTCTCTCTCTCTCTCTCCCCCCCCTCCCTCCCCCCCTCCCCCCCCCCCCCCTTGTGAATCCAACATGGTAAGGGTCCCAAACTGATGAGCAATATATAAAAATCGGTCCAGCAAGTGTTGTTTTGCAAGCCACTTCTTTCGTAGACGCATTACATTTCCTTAAGATTCTTCCTATATATCTCAGCCTTGTATCTGCTTTTGCTACAATTTGTTTTACGTGATCATTCCATTTAAGATCGCACCAGGTGGTTGCTCATAGTTTCCAACGATTTCTCACCAATAGTTGAATTTTACATACCAGATTTCTTCATATATTTGTGTACAACTGTTAAATTTATCTACGTTTGGGGTCAAATGCCAGTCCCTGTACAATTCATCAATCCTCTGCAGGACTTCCTGCAGTTCACCACTGGGGAAGGACATTTATTTTCATAATATTCTTATCAGTTTTAGATCGTGTCATATTGTAAAATCACGTACCTACGTTTCGGCAACCATTACAAGTGTCTTTCATTATTAGGGTGTGTAGCACTGCTGAGATATAGCAAGTTGAACGCTATTGTATTGTCGTCACTCCTGCCTCTGTAAATCCTTGAAAACAGCGTAAATTAAATTCGTTATGTGATTTGATGTCGGAAGTGAAAACTGGTGGAGCTGACGATCGTTGTTTTAAGATGGAATTTTATTGGCCCACGCTGAGAATCAGGAGGGAGCTGCGTGTCGTGACGCGGTGCTGCTCCCGTAGTTTGAGGTGGCGGTTTGGACGGATCAGTACGTTGTGTGCCTTGGGTGGAAGTGTTTATGGCCGCGTGCGGTGGGATATCCTCGCTAGTGCACTCTGTCGGTATGCTGCCTAGTGTTGGCGGTCAAGATGATGGAAGCCTGTACCTGACATGAGGTTGTCAGTGGGCCTCTTGACTAACCCGATCGCATCTCCTTCGGAAAGAAGTGGCTGCCTGATCGCACACAGCCTCTTCGAGCCGTGAACATTTCCCATATTCATTTTGGCGTTCTATCAGGGCAGACTGATTCACGTACGTGACGGTCGTGCTCTCTAAGAGGTTTTTCTGATAGACTTTGAAGTAAAATGTTCCTTACTTGCAACTGACCTCATAAACTACCGTCGTGTGCAGCGTATCGACTGCATCTTTGGCAAACCTCAGCAGGTCTCTAATTTGGTTGTTGCTTTGTACGAAAGGTGTACTGTCCATTCCAGAAATAATTTTTCCTATACGGTCGGTGATACCTTGTACATACGATACTGACACGCTGTAGCTCCGCCTCTTTACTTTTGTTGCTCTTATCGTTGGCGGACGTGATTTTTGTTGGGTACTTCGCAGTATCTGTTAGCTCTGAAGGTGTTACGCAACATCTAAAATACCGACTTCGTTATCTTTGTCGCAGATTCGGTGAGTTCTTTAAAAGGCCGTTATGTTAGAAGTAAATGTTTACAACATTAGTGTTCACTGCGGGTACCGCTAGCTCACGTACTTCGCAGAAATTTGTTCACTTAAAAATTGCGGCTGCAGCCTGAACAGTCTTGACTTTGGTTTGGTAGTTGAAGGCAGTGGATTTAAGAATTTAAAATCAAACCCAGTCAATTTAAATAATTCATGAATCATGGAAAACAATGGTCTGCACTCAATCATTGCGCAAGGAAATGCCGTAGGACGAGCCGTGGATCAGAGGTGGACGGGGGGTGGGATGAATTTGTGTTCTTGAAAGCCTGAATACAATTACGGGTAAAATAAACTTTTTTTGATTAGGTATATTAATTAATAACATTTGGAAACAAAATAAAATGTGACTGGTGGCTGAAATTATGTACTTGATTAATTATAAACCTTGCTTCTGAGTCCGCTACTAAGTTCGTGCTTTATGGAACGGGAATAATCGAAGGATGGATTAACCATACACGCACTTAGCATCTACATCTAGTTGACGAGGTTCAAACAGAGAAGTGGAAAGAACAAAGGCCCTCCGCCATGACCACGCATGGCTAGGTTTCAACACGCGGAATGAATATCTAGAATTATTTTTGTTGAGACACAAAAACGAAGATCGAAACATGAAATAAAAGCACATTTAATTTAAATACACTGTGTAAAAGAAAGATTACGGAAGCTATAGCACAAGATGGTTTTATACCATAACACGAACACGTCGTGGTGACGAACGAAGGTACGAATAAGTACCGGACAGATAGGTCTGTCAGGATAAACGGATTAGAATTGCACTGAATGCGATTCAGGAAAATGTCGGGATGGCTCCTATGAAAGCGCACTGCCGATTTCCTTCCCCATCTTCGACACAATCGGTCTCTAATGATCTCGATGTCGACGAGACGTTAACCCTAATCTTCCTTCCTTCCATGTTTTCCGCCGTACGCTAAATACATAAAATAACACGGTACTGACGATTAAAATCTTAGTGCTCCACCTGATTAAAGAACACAATAATATTCCCCACGTTCAACCACGGATGCTGCAGCAAACACTTTCATTGAATCTTGTTGGTGACATCAGTATGCGAATGCGAGAAAGAAAGGGATGTCAACCACATCTTGTTTGGTTGTCCGAACAGATACGATGGAGCAAGTCAGCTACTGTACTAAAGCATCTAATCAACAAATCATGCCGTCTACTGGCTGCCGCTGTGACTAAAAGACTTCACAGTATACCACCTATTGTTTTAATTGAAGGGCAGATCATCGTCTAACGTGATGCAGCTGTACTTCAAATCTAAAGATGACGTTAATACCCTCTACAAATCATTGTCACGCCAGAGTAACAGAATAACTCATGTTGGCATTGAGCGTAGTACTTTGAAGCATTGCCTCAAACTCTTGCAAGCAGATTTCAGTATGCCACTCGGTAAGAGTGACATTTGTTGTTGACAAACGAGGCAGTTCACAAACTAGGAGAAGATCTCACAGCGAGACTACTGGCTCTGGAAGTACAGTTTCATAGAATTTGTTTCGAATGCGTAGATTTTTCTAAGATGTTTAAGAAAAGTCACCATATTCAGTCAACATTTTATAATATTTCCAAAAGTTAATATGCGTAAATTGCAACAAATCATCCAGTTCTCCGGGAAATATTGTCAACGCCATGATTAGTTTGCATCTATCGATAGTACGATTAAAATGAATGAATTTATCGTGACTCACCTCTTTCGAGCTCAGAAACAGTTGAAAATGCCGGAACGGAGCCAAATTGTTCTTTTTGAAAGAAGGGAAAAATCTCGCAACCCCATAATCTGATGCTGTCAAAGAATCCATTTTAGCAACGACAGTTATCCAGTCCAAACAGCCAATCACGAAGCTCGTAACACACATTCCGCGCACGACTACAGAGCATTCAGGCGCCTGAAAATAAACACTCCCATGTCGCTGAATTCACAGTAACGTCATCGCGTGATACTGGAATCGCCAACGAGTAACACACGTCGCAACCAAAGTGTCAGTGTTGTCGTTAGCTAGGCCAACAAGTTACACAGCAAAAATTATTGCTAGTCTCGAGACTCAACGCTTCACCTTACGTCACTAGTTTCTGATTAGTTTCTGCACTGCTACGGACAGAAACAGTGCGTCCATGGTGAAATTGTACTCAAGGAGGTTGCACAGTAGTTAAGGCACATGACGTACGCTGGGGAGGAATGAGTCAAATCCTTATTCTGTCGTCTAGATTATGGTTACCAACGGTTTCCCTAAATCACTGAAGGTGAATTGGCGGCATGACTGCTTTTAAAGGCCTTCGCCGATTTTTTTCTTCTATTATTTTCTAGTCAGCTCTCGTGCTCCGACCCAGCTTTCTGCGAGACGTTTATCTCCGATGTTCGTTTCTTATTTACATTAGAATGGAAAGCCGTAGAATTCAAATTACGGGAAGATTAATTCTGGTTCCGAAAAAAGTAAGAACACGTGAGGCAATATTGACACCTACGACTTCTTTTAGAAAGACAAACCTACATTTATACCATTTGTAGATTCACAGGAAGCTTCCACAATCCATGCAGAAACCAGACTGCAGTTGTCAGTCGATGGACATGAAAAGCAAGCAGTAGTTGAGAAGAGAGTGAGACAGGTTGTAGTCTGATGTGATTCTTGAAGTTGCAAATGGAATTTAGTCGAATTACATGAGGCGATGCTAAGGGAAGAAGGTTATGAGAAAGAGAATAAAAGTTGTAGATGAGTTTTGTTAAGCGAGCAGCAAAGTGACGATGGCCGACGTAGAGAAGATATAAAAAGCTGACTGGGCAATAGAAAGAAAAATTAAGAAATTTTGCACAGAATATAAATGTTGGTCGTTGGAAGCCTTTTCTGAAGATATTTGTCTGGAGTGTAACCTTGGTTAGAAGTGAAATGTTGATGACAAACACTGCAGAAGAGAACAAAAGCTTTTGAGATCTGATGCAGACTTTGCTGAAGATTAGATAGGCAGATTCGATAACAAATGAGGAAACACTGAATCGAATTGGGAGAAAAAAGAAATTACGGCACAACTCAGATAAAAGAAGGGGCAGATTAATAGCATCCATCCGGAGGCAACAAGGAATCAGTTTCGTGACTGAGGGAATTGTGGGGAGTGAAAATTGTAGAGGTATAAAATAGCTTGACTGCGTAAGCAGATTCAGATGAATGTAGGTTGCAGAAGTTAGGTAGAGATGAACATTCAGTTATAAGACAAAGCAATGTGGAGAGCTGCAACAACCCATTCTTCGGACTGAAGAAGCCGATGACGACTAGGGTCAGTGAGAGCACAGGCTGTTGTTGGCAGGCGGAGGGCGATCGACTGCTCCAGCGGCACATTCTCCCTTTGAGCAAGTGGCTCAGCCCGGCCGACGCGGAATACCGTGTCCCCTGGCAGAGTGGTGCACCAGTGACGCGTCGCTGCGAGCGCAGCCTCATTCCAGCAGAGTTGACTTTTCCGCGTAAGGAGCCCCTCCTACCGCGTAGCTGAGCTGCTACGGAGAAAGCTCTGTCGCTCTACGCACGCGTTTTTCTCGGCAGTCTCACGTTAACCTCGCCGGTCTGATGTGGCTGTGGCACTTTTATCAGAACTCATAATACGTGCCACTCGCGTGCGTCGTAACTATTCTGTGGCCAATGCATTGCCTTTAAACATCGGGATTATGATTGGGCGTGTTTGAACATGTGGATGAATCAGCAGATTAATGCTCCTGTCGCAGCACAAAAAAGGCGAATATACACCCCTTTGAAAGACTGACTGAAAAGTGGGGTACCAGCTGCCTCAGTCTGCCTTCTTCGCACCTTTAAGAATTTTGGCGTGCGAATATATTCGCGCTCTTCTTAACATGCTACTCACTTTTCACACCGACAAGCTCCCCTAACTATAAGTCGCTCTGATCCCGCCTCGTTCCCACCGCCCCTGTCGCCTCTCTCAGTACAAAAAAGCGCGAATGTGGTCACACGCCAAAATTTTTGGAAAAAAAATTAACGGTGCTGAGGAAGACAGAATAAGGCAGCTGGTACTCCACTTTTCAGTCAGTCTTTTACACTGGAGCATATTCGCCTTTTCGTGCTCCGATAGGAGCGTGTTGGTGCAAAACTGTTCTTCCTGGAACCTACTACAAGATCAGCGATATTGTTCTTCGGAAGTCTGTGTTTGTGATCGATCATTAGTAACGGTACCTTTACACCCTCCCCCGTGATTAATATACTCTCATTTCCCTTTGCATTCCTAATACCCGTTCAGTCCCCTCCTACATCGTCGGAGCGGCGACTATGTAGAGAAGTATCTGGAAAGTGTAGCTAACTCTTGCAAATAAAATGTTTGTGTTTTCCATTTAGCGACCGATCGGAACTTACTTTCTGGACAACCTTCGTATAATTGTTGTCATTGGTTTGGTTGCGATTCTGGTGAGAATAACCACAAACCTTAAGTGTTCACAGCAACTCACTCTCTGCGATACCTTCCTATTTATAACGGATCTTACTGCTGTTATACAATTTACTTTACAATTTATTGTACCTTATGGTCACCTGATCTGAAATACTTACCTTCTTCCCATTTCACTTCCCTGATCACTATCTATAGCTGGAGCCTTTGCATTCCCCCTTTTCAGATTGTCTACCTTCCCCGCAACATTCAGACCTGCGACACCCGACGTTCCAATTCACAGAAGATTACCCCCTTAGCAGGCCCTACTATAGACAGGATTACGGAATCTGTACACAGATGAGCCATGCCTATTGCAGCGCTGGTGACTACGAGAGATATAGTGTCTCATGGTGGCACGCGGCAGTAGAAGTGGTATGGACCGATGGCACAGAGGCATTTGTCTCCCAGTCTTCTAGTTCCTTCTTGGTTCTTCAGCATATTTTAGACAGGGTGATTTTTTTTTTCACGGTGTATACACTCTAGGGATTGATCGATGCGAGGCTACGGAACAAAAAAGTTCCAATGAACTTGTCTGGATATGCATGATTTCACTGCTAGAGACTGCGGTCTAACACGTGCTGTACCATGCAGCCACAGTTACCGTATGTGTTGAAAATTGTTTACATGTACCTCAATGCATGCGTGTTCGCGCCATAGCATGTGCTTTCTGTCTCTCACGTTCACATCGGCCAGGATGCATCCGAAAAGTGTCAAAGGCAGCATGAATACGCCGCTTCAGTGTCTCCACATCTGGAATGGGTTCTGCATGCACCAATTTTGAGATAGTCCTATAACCAAATATCCCACAGTTTGAGATCTGGTGAATGAGCAGGCTATGCAACTGGACCCCCTGTCCGATCCATCGACCAGGAAAGACACGACGGGTTGGTTGGTTGGTTTAGAGGAAGGGCGGAATGGACCAATCTGCGAGGTCATCGGTCCCTAAAAGACACGATTGAGATGCGTCCGGACGTCAACGGCGAAGAGGGCTGGAGCACCATCATTTACCAGCCACATAACTCTTCGAAACATCGTTGGCACTTCATCCAGTAGGAAAGGCAAAGTTACCTGCAAGAAACGCCGATGGTTGCGACCTTTTAGGCGACGTGGAACGAAGACAGGTCACAAAATATGGTCGCCAATTATCCCGGTCCACACATTCCGGTTGCACCGATGCTGATGATTCTGTGTCACCATACCATGGGGGTTCTGCATACTATCCTACAGATAACTGTTATGAAAGTTGAAGAAACCACTCCACGTGAAGTTGGCCTCATCTGTGAATAGAATGGATGACACAAATCCCGCCGGCCTGTGTGGCCGAGCGGCTCTAGGCGCTTCAGTCTGGAACTGCGCAACCGCTACGGTCGCAGGTTCGAATCCTGCTTCGGCCATGGATGTGTGTAATGTCCTTAGGTTAGTTAGGTTTAAGTAGTTCTAAGTTCTAGGGGACTGATGACCTCAGATGTTAAGTTCCATAGTGCTCAGAGCCATTTGAACAATTTGAACGCAAATCCCGGAATCGTGATCTTCTGGTGAAGGAACTAGTGACAAAACTATTCCCTATGAGGAAAGTCTGTCGCTTGTAAACCCTGCACACTCTGTAAGTGAAAAAGGCAGTAACAGTTGTCATGGAGAATGTTCCACACGGTCAGCTGGCTTACCATGTACTGGCGGGCGAACTACCTGGTATGGACACGGCGGTCGCCTTCCACAGTGTTAATCACATCTTCCTCCAAGTCTGGTGTCCGAACATTTCGGGTGTGCCCTTCATGATTTCCTGCCTCCTGAAACAACCCTGTCTCAAGACAAACGGCGAAACACTGTTGCAAACATTGAATGCTATGGTTGTTGGCGGCGGGTATAGGTGTCCTGATACAACCTTGCTGTCTGGCGTCCGTCATTTTACCTCTTCGTAAATAAACACCAAGTCGGAAAGCTCTCGACTCTAATACAGAACTACTGTGTACAACGCTGTATCACATCCACTAGAAGGTGAGTCAGCAAAAGATGTGAATCGGACACATTTCCAATTGCTGTGGCAGGAGTGGGCGCTAGGGCATGACGTATGAGGAACAGTACCACCCTCTAGGAGGAAACCATGTATACTGTAACTGTGGCTACATGATACAGCGCATATTAGACCGCAGTCTATAGCATGGAAACCAAGCATTTCCGGACATAAGTTCATTAGACCTTTCTTGTTCCGTATCCTCTCATCGATCAATCCCTAGAGTTTGTACACAGTGGAAAAAAATCACCCTGTATTACCCGTTTTTCCCTATAGCTCTCAGAATTTCGAACATCTTGCACCATTTTAAGTTGTCGGACGCTTTTTCATGGTCGACAAATCCTATAACAGTGTCTAGAATTTTCTTCAGTCTTGCTCCCGTTATCAACCGCAGCGACAGACCTGCCTCTCTGGTATCTTTACCTTCCCTAAAGCCGAAACGATCGTCATCTAACAGATCCTCAGCATCTAGGGTCACGTAAGTCCAGCGATCACTTAAACAGCAGATTCAAGAGTCTGCAAAGGCAGACACGGTGTTACACAACGCGTCTTGTCTGATAATATAAGACATTTACTGATGCAATGCTGTGTCCTTTTCAAGGGAACCATTTGGCCTTTTCCTTAATCGATCTAGAAAAGCCACGGAAAACCTCATGACGTGCAACGGTGCTTTAGATAAATGCACCTTTCGCTGTAGATGAACTCACTTTCAAGACGTCTGAACGCTTCAAGCACTTAAGGAGCCCTTTTAGTAAAGCAATAAGAAATAGGTGCCACAGCGAACGCTTTTTTAGTTTTAACAAAATCTTAAGGAAAAGTTCAAACTTCGAAATCCGCTCTTATCAAACTAATAAACCGGCAACATTATACGAATGTGAAGCATTAATATTGAGACAGAAAAATGAAGGAAAACTTAATATTCGAAAAGAAAATATTAAATAAAACTTTTGGACCTGTATGTGATGAAAATATCATGAAATGAAATGGACCGTTATAAACGAAGGAAGAATTTTGGAAGCGGTACAAATACCGTATTATCGTCAAGTAATAAAAAAGGAAAGGTTGAATTGGGCAGGCTGTATTGGAAGAATGACGGAAAATGGACTGCCGAGAATAGCATTCTGCAGAACAGCCGGAAAGAGAGGGAGAAGACGACCCAGAATTAGATAGCGAGATAACATTTTTTATTTCGTCATTTTATGTCCTCTGATTGCTCATATTCGTGGTCCAATGGCAAAGTCTCTGCGTCCATGTCAGTTGCTATCCTCAGCGAAAGTGAAGAATAATTCAGGATTTGTTGAATGCAATGAACAGTATAACGAGTACAGAATGTAAACTGGGAGTAAATCGAAGAAAGACGGAAGTAATGAGAAGTAGGAGTAAAGAGAAAACGATATACTTAACACCCGAATTGGGGGATCTCTAAATTAAGGAATTTTCTACCTAGGCATAACCCATGATGGACGGAACAAGAAGGTTATGAACATAAAACTAGCACAGGCAAAAAGAGCATTCCTGGCCAAGAGAACTCTGTTGGCATCAAAGATACGGCTTTGAGGAAGAAATTTCTGAAGATGTACGTTTGGAGAAGAGCATCGTATGGTAGTGAAACATGGACTGTGGGAGAATCGAAGCATTTGAGATGTAGTACTACAGAAGACTGATGAAAATTAGGTGGCAAGAGGAAGGGAGAGAATGACAGGACATCTGCAAATAGCTTTGATGCCACAAGAGGGAACTGTAGACGGTAAAAACTGTAGAGGAAGACAGATCTGAATACATCCAGAAAATAGAGGACGTAGCCTGTAATTGCTCCTCGGAGATGAAAAGGTTGCCACAAGAGAGGAACTACTGGCGGGCTGCATCAAACCAGTCAAGACTCATGATTAAAATAAAATAAAAGCTTTTATTTCCTCCACCTGAAATCAGTGTTCGGTCAGGTTATTCAAGCATGGACGAATAGCAGCAACGAACATTGTGCTCTGTAGACGCAGAAACTGACCTTTCTTTAGGGTTTCTACTGACATTGATTTGTTTATATCAATTTTTGTATTGTCTATCGATTTCGTTGGTTGTATTGTGTCGGCTGTATGAAAATAAGGATAATGGCCGGCAGTGGAACAGAGACTGCAGAATGGCATTACGATTTTCAAAACGGGTGGGAAGCAAAGAAGCGCACGTACTTTGTGCAGGTATTGTTCAAGAGGTAGTTGCGACGAAGGACAAGCAAACAAAGCTGGCTTTATAATGATGCAGAAGTCGTGAAAGTGTCGCAGCGAAACACGTTTCCTCACTGCTAAGGTAAGTGATCGTGACTTCGTATGACGAAAAACTACGTACGTGTCAGCTGGACCTCGTGTCCTGTGGAAAATTACATCGTACTGTGCTGACATCCCGTTTAAGTAAACTAGATACCTATCGCTGTCAGTTGTGTTCCGGTCGTACTTGTTTAGCCGAGCAACAGGTTTTTCGGGATAGTGCCTGTTGCTCCTTTTGCAGCTTCTTGACCAAAAACTGTAGGCAGGGTTAGGTACACCACCCAGAGATCCCGTTTCTGGCACGAAGCCACAGCAAGTGTCACTGGTTGTCACGTGGTGGCAATGAGTGCTACATATGATCTCTGCTAGTCGGTGTCCCCCTCAGGTGTGTCTCGCACACACTACCAGTGTGTCATGGAAAAGTGCACTGACAAAAGGCGCTGTCCATATCTGCGTCTTACCCGCAATAACTCTGATTAATATGCAGTCAGAAACTGGTTCTGTGGCGCTGCTCCTTCCAGTATTCTGCTCACGCTTAGGACGGTTATCAGTCGAGCCTGGGACCCTAACGGTTGCTTCTGGGCTCTTATTACTCTCTTCTGTACTCTGACGACTTTGCGTCCGTTTTCTTGTGTACATAGCCTGATCGGGTTGAAAATGCGCCAGCACTTTCCGGTATAACGTTTCAGGCCAGTCAACGAGAGAAATTTCGCAAAAAAAGGTTGAATACGTACTCCACTTTTCACGATATGTGGAATATTTATAACAATTTTAATTCTGTCGTTAGTTTATCCAGTACTAGTTGCACTTTTTCTTAACAAGATGACTAGTTTCGATCTCCCAGGACCATTTCCAGGTCTAAAAATAAACTTACGGACATGAAACTCGACAGAGAGCAAAATAAACGTGCAACTGGGACTGAAAAATAAACGATAGAATAAAATTGTTTTAAATATCAATACAGTTGCCGTCCTCTCGCGACGAAAAGTGCCCCATTCAGTTAGATTAAAGTTACTGAAAATAACTCTATAGGTTAAGAAATAGTATCCACAAAAGCAACAAAATACTCCGTTGCTTTATATTACCTGCTGAAAACCTTATTTAGAAAGTACGTGGTGTGTGCACGTTACGCACGAAATGCTATTCCGAAAGAAAGACGTGCAATGTTGCCTGGGAACGCTATTTTTCTCCGCAAAAATTTATCCTCATATGGCAACCTAAATGTAACAACAGTGACTGCCTTGCTTTTAAAGTGTCAGTTGTTTGGGCCGATTGCTAGGTCATCTGCCTTGGGCGCTTCTGAGAGACCCTGGTACAAGTTTTCAGCCTTGTTATCATTGATTGCGGCACTGCATGGCCCGTGGTACTGAATGCTTGCCGAAACCGTTCACTAGTTAAGTACACAGACACCGCGTTGAATCGCAGCTGTACCACTGAATGCGCCCGTAGTCTCGACTGAACATGTTCGTTTTTTTTATCATGGTGAGCTTATGTGTGAAGTTCTTGATACTTTGATCTGACAAAGCGAGTTTGGTAAAGGGCTTTATAATTGCTCTGGGTGGTCAAAAGTCCTGGGAGGGCACTGGGTGTGACAACGGTCGTCACCTGCTGAAGTTTACGCTGTGTAACTGTCTCCATACAGTCCTAGCAGAAATGGCAACCTGACGATCTAGACTGAGATCGGCGGCCATGTGACTGCGAAGGTGACATAATGTCCGTTCGTCAGATACTTGTGGCCGTCCTGTGCGGCGGTTTACGCATGTGGAAACATTGTCTACTATACTGAAGGACCATCCTAGCTGTTGTTGCCCCCTGGAAACACAGTACTTGTGTAATCTAAAATGCGCTAGGACTCGTGTGTCTTGCAACTATCATCCCGCGTTCAAAGTCGGTTAAGTCGCGAGGTACAGCCATGTTCTCCTCTTAAGCCGCGACAATAGGCCGTCATGTAAGGTACATCTTCAACTGTGACAACCCTTCCCACAAATTTTGGCCACTAGGTAAACTATCCCAAATAAGTGTCGGCAGTTTCAAAGTGTCAGAATTAAAGTACGCACCTCACTGATCGTTGGGTAACAAAGGCTACGTGAGGGAAAGGACAGATAATAAACAGATGCCATTCCTATTTATGGTTGCTGAGTTTAAAGCCAAAATATCTATGATATATTGAAGCACTGCCGCGTCACATAATGAAACAGACATCCAGTTACACCGTGAATGAAACTGAGTAAACAAGTTATCGGTTACTTTGCTATTATACCTCAATTTTTAGAAGTAAATATTACATCACAATAAATTTCTTGCACTAAATACAGCCACAAGCTACCTCTTGTTCGTGGCATTTGTTCACGCTAGATGTCTAAACGGTTAGTCTGCAGCTGTGCACAACATTTTTGAAATTCTGTTTTCGATCTGCTTTATAAATCATTCAGCCAGACAGCACATGTGTGAGAGCCTTTAGATTCCAGAAAATATTTTGTGGTGGTACCGAAGACGCCTCCCTAAGTCTCCCTCTCCGCCAGGGGCTCATGTCTCTTGTGAGTACGTGCTTGGCCAACACGGGACCCCGGCCCTTGCAGCGCTACTTTCCTTTCCGTGCTGCAAGTCCATTCTTCTTCAATTTTTCCCCTCCGCCTTTCCATTGAATGGTCTTCTTGATGACGACGATGTTTGGATTTGGTTTATGACTTCGGACACTCGTTTTTTTCCCCTCTTTTTCAGGCACGCAACAAAACTTTTCATCCTTCACTACATGGTCCCCATTGTCGGATCTGACCTAGAATTTCTCTTCTAAATTTTACAGAAGTGCGGGGCGAGTCACCCAGTGCGACGTTCGTTCAACCTTATGTGCTTTTCTGTCCTTGCACCCTTCCTTTCTGACAAAAGTAATACTCTGAAACCTCAACACGGTTGCCCTCTTGTAAGTATCTGCACCACTGTCGCCTCTGACCAAGCAGGGATTACACTATTGGTACCTGAGCTGCCTCCCTGGTCGCTTCACGTATGATGCCGATAGCGTTATCCTCCAGAGGAACTGCATGATTGTGCTACGACGTCTGGTTTCCGCATCTTTCTCCAGGAAACTGGGTTCCCAGAACTGAGTATCCCTGCCCTCTGCGGCTATTAGGGCTATTTCAGGCATTGAGCTATGACAGAGTATTGGGTGGAGTTTGCACATACGTTCTGGACTCCAGCGACCATGTCACTCAGACTTTGGATGTTGTGCCTGTTCGTGAGAGGATATCTCTGGATTTTACCATCTGTAGTGAGTATTTCCCTCCCAATGGTGAAGTTTCTCAGAGCGCATTGTATGCACTGATTTCTCAGCTCCCTCCACCCACAATCCTTTGTGGGGCAGCCCTACGACCACTGTCCCTGGTAAAGTTATCGAAACTTTGCTCGCAGAGCTCGATCTTTGTCTCTGGAATACTGGCGCCCACAAACACTTCAAAATGACATATGGATTTTATTTGGCGATTGGTATTTCTGTTTGAAGAATGAAGGGTCCATTATGACTTGCATGACAATCGCCTTGGCATCTACCCCATTGGGCTGTCAAAATTGCTGAATGGATTACCTTTGCCTGTTGTCACCGTTAGCACTTCACCACGTGGAGGTATCGATGCAGCTGTACAGAGCACAAGCACAGCCACTCTATCAACAGCAGACTTAGCGATTCTCTGTTCCTCTGGATCGCCCCATCGGTAGATAGTACCTTGGTGGGCTTCAGAAATTGCCGTGGCCATTAGAGGTCACAGATGGGGTCTCTAACGCCATAAGCGACATCCATTTATGGAGCACTTAATTGCCTTTAAAGAGGTTCATGCCTGGGTCTGCCTCCTAATAACATGACAGAAACAGCGGTATGTTACCATTGGAGCATTTGTAGGTTTGCCCAAAGGTTTGCTGCCTCTTTGGACACCAGTCTTCCTGCAGGTGTATCTGGCGTCTCCCTGAATGGTATTGTATACATTGACCCAGATGCTGTCGCCAAACATTTTGCTCTGCATTATGCTCGAACCTAAGCGTCTGAGAATTATCAGCCAGTATTTCGTGTCCTCAAATAGCAGATGGAACGAATTCACTTAGCCTTCACTAACACGCCGCCTGGAGTCATATAATGTTCCGTTCAGTGAGTGAGAATTTCTGAGTACCCTAAACCTTTGCCCTGGCATGGCTTCAGCAGCAGACCTCATTCACAGCTAAATGCTCAAATATGTCGGTGGTTGCCAGCTAAATTCTCAAATATGTCAGTGGTTGCCACTATCATATCTTTGCCACTTTTAGCTGTATCTGGAGCAGTATGAGTTCCCACTTCAATGGCGAGAAAGCATGATTGTCATGGTACTGAAACGCCAATTAGTCTCTCTAATGTTCTCTTTAAGTTGCTTGAATGTATGGTGAGCAACTGGCCATGTTGATTCCTAGATTATTGGGGTTTTTGGCTCTGCCCCGTATTGTTTTTGCCAGACTGTTCCACTGCTGACAAATTGATCTGCTCCAAGTCTGCTATCCAGTCAGATTTTGACCACCATCGGCACCTTACTGTTGTCTTCTTAGATCTGCAAAAGGCTTACAGCACCACATGGTGTCATAACAACGTAATTGCCCTACATGAGTGGGGTCTCCAGGGCCTGCTCCAGATTTTTGTACAGAACTTCCTATCAGGCTGTACTTCCAGGTTCAAGTTGGTAGTTCCCACATTACCGCCCATATACAAGAGAACTGGGTCTGCAGGACTCTGTATTGAGTGTGCCCCTTTTTCTAGAGGCTGTCAATGGTGTAGCTGCAGCTGTGGATTCTACAATGTCCCCCTCCATGTATGCTAACGATTTTTTCTATTTACTGTTTCTGCTGAACTGTTGGTGTTGCTATACGTTGATTGCAGGATGCCATAGAAAAGGAACAGATCTGGGCTCTCACTCGTGGGCTTCAGGTTTTCAGCTGTGAAGGCATGCATCTTGCACTTCTGTCACATAATACTGTCCATCCACACCCAGAACTCTATCTCGACAGACAGTTGCTCAGTAGTCTTACTGATTTTTTTGACTGGTCTTCAATGTTGGCTAACGTGGCTTTCCCATCTTCGCCAACTTAAGCGAATGTGCTGGTCACGCCTTAAGTCTTTGCAGCTGGTGTGCAGAGAGCTCTACACTTTTGCAGCCTTAAGAAGCTCTGATCCTGCTCATTATGAGAGTCTGACATATGGCCAGGAATCGCCTTCAGCGTTGCAGATGCTGAACCCGATACACCATTGTTGGATCCAACTTCGGACACGTGTCTTTCGCACCAGCCTTGTGAACAGCCTATTTGTGGAGAACGGGTTCCCTACACTACAGAGAAGGTGCCAAAAAACAGCTGTTCAACTACTCTACACACACTCACTGCTGCCTTGTGCATCTGAACTATCGTGCCCCCTTTCGTAGTAGGAAGGTCCACCTCCCACAACAGAACTAGACATGATCACAGCTCACGTTCAGTGTTTCTGTTTGATATGCAAATTCCCCCACTGTCACTTCTTGTGAGGTAACAGTTGCAACGCCCCTGTGTTTGGTACCCCGTTAGATCTGTCTCAACATCTCATCTGGACTGAAAGACTGTTACCCCCAAGGTTTTTCACTGCTTGTTCCTGCCCAGCTTTGATTCATTTCAGGGTTCGGAAACAGTATACGTTGATAGCTAAGCAGTATACACTGATTGCTCTACAGCCAACAAACTGGTTTTGCCTAAAGACAAGCAAGGTGCAGTGAAGTACACTCCCTGCTGGGTTGAAGCGGTGTATTCACTGCAGAATTGGGATGGATGCGGTGTATTCACTGCAGAATTGATGACCAACACTAGAGTCCAAAGTCGCATTTGGTCTTGCGACAGTGAGACTTAGTTAATTGGCAGTGACTTCCTGAGTAGTTTTCATGCTATTTGCCAGTGCTACCCTCGACACCCACTGGTTGTGACTATCGAGGATCTCCTTTCTGCCCTCTCTCGAGCTGGATGGTCGGTTGCCTGTGTGTTGGTCCCAGGTAACGTTGAGATCCCAGGAACGAACTTGGTAATTGACTGGTCAAGTTGGCCATCAGGATGCCAATTTTGGAGACAGGTGCACTGGAACTGGACCTTTAGTTGGCTCTGTGCCACCAACTGTTAAAGGCATGGAACACAGATTGGTGTGACCTAGTGTCTCTGAATGAGCTGTGAGCAGTAAAGGGGATGACGACCGTGATTGTGGCAGTGTTCTCGTCATGCTTCTCGTAGCGAACCTACCGTTTGTTGGCTTTGCATTAGGTACATTGGCTGTCACATGATCACATCCTACGAAGTGAATATCTATCTCACTGTCTGTGTGGTGTCCATCTGATGGTGTCCC
The DNA here is from genome assembly GCF_023864345.2 of Schistocerca serialis cubense. Taxonomy (NCBI): domain Eukaryota; kingdom Metazoa; phylum Arthropoda; class Insecta; order Orthoptera; family Acrididae; genus Schistocerca; species Schistocerca serialis. Next base: position 130,895,568 of record NC_064642.1, read on the forward strand.
ACATCGTATTGGACTATCCCAGTTGGCCTACCTTATAGCAACCTTTTGACTTGCTGACACACTGCCTCTGGTGCTACCAGACGACGCCAGAGCGGCTGATTTGGTCTTCATGTTGCCCATGAAGATGGTTACTACTCCTCTCTGTGAGGCGTGGCATATCGGCCGCTTCAAAGATTAGTGGGATGTGCCATCTCCTGCTTCGGCGCAAGATATCTAGCCTGGCTCCTACCCTTCGCACCTTTTTAATTTTTCTTATCCTTTTGCATATGTCTTTGGTTTACTGTCTCGTTATAGTTGTTCTCTTTTCTGAGATTTTATCAACTCTTCAACATTGCTAGTTTTCTTGTGGTAATGGAATGTGAGGGCACACGGGTCAGATGTAGAGTGGGAGTCTCTAATTGCATAACATGGGTGGGAGTCTCCGGCGGCTTTCTGGTCGGAGCAACTCGCCCACCTTTTGACCTCTTACTCCTCTCTCACTTCTACTCCCTTTTATCTCTTGGTTTTATTGATTCTCGGTTACAATAAGGTTCAACAGGATTTATCTTCTGTGTCCTATTTCTCTGAGGACTCTTCCCAGCTTGATACATACAGGATGGAGGGACTAATGACCTCATAGTTTGGTCCCTTGAACCCCATCAATCCAATCCAATATAAGTCTTTAAACAGATCCATCTGTTGCAAGGATTTTGAGCATTTTTTCCTCTGCATTATCTTCAGAGATACTTATTCTAGTCCTTGATTCTGGAAGAGTGACTTAAATGCCCTGTCTGCAGCGACATAATAGAGCTACAAATTTTCGAACGACTCAAGCAGTCATTAGCATAGACACCTGAAATCATTTTATACGCTTGTTCGGAGTTAGGACAAAGCAGCCGTAAAAGTCGAAATTTTCCAATGAGCAATATAACACTGTAGAGTCGTTCTGCAGGCTCTCCTTCATGGTGGGATTCGTGGAATGTGACCGATGAATGAATGAATGAATCAATCAATGGCACTGCGAAATTATATACGGCCACTTTCGTATATTCAAAATTTTAACGCCACAATTCGCCAGAAGATAGTTTAAAAAGTTTTTAAAAAATCCTATTAGAATTTGGATACACTATGTATGTACGTGTGAAATATACAGTGTGATTTTCTTAAAGCAAGAATATTTTTATCATCAAGAATATATTTCTTTTTCTACATAATATGTCAAAGCACGGACGGATAATAAATTTGTTTCTGACGGAATGGCGCCAAAATAACGACAAGCTCACTTCCATCTTCGTAATGCGTGCAGCGACCGCCTGCGAGAAACGCATCAAAATTAAGTCAGCACGATTCCGGAATGAGCCTGCAGCTATAGAGGTCACTGCTACTGCTATTATGTCAGTCTGCGCATTAATCAGAAGGCATCATACATCTAATTTAAATTGCACTTGTGTGTCTTGCATCATATCACTTACCACTCTGTCCATGAATAAGCTAGTACTCACGTACGAAGAGATTCTCACGCTTGTGAAGTAACGTTGGAAATAGACCAACGAGCAACTGACAGCCAGCATGTCAGAGAATTGAAATCCTGTCGTATCGACGTAGAGGGCAGTTCGACTTGGCATGTAACCTGATGATGTCCTCAGACCTTGCACTTAGCATTACGATGACAGCCGCACACACTTTGGGCAAGACGAGAACTTAAAAGGGATGATCAAGAATGAAAACACAAAGGTGTAGTGAACTGTGAAAAAAGAAGCAAAATAGAAACGGTGAACGATACAAGCTCAAGATATGCAACATCGAGCGAAGTAAAAGAACCACGGCGCCGTGGTTGTGTCTATACGGTGTTGGACAGCAAAGCGGGAGATGCGTGTTCAAACCTCCACCATGCCCATATATATATATATATATATATATATATATATATATATATATATTTCCTCACAAAATTATGAACGTCCCGTCCAGTAATTGACGTGTCTGTTGTCCTTCTGTGTTAAGGCAAATGTGATACTATACACCGGTTATAGTATGTCATGTAGTAAGAATATGTTACTGTCACAGGTAAATGTGATGAATAGTGAGAGCAGGTGAAATGCCACATAGACTTCTCACAGAAACGAAACAACAAATAAACGGGTGTGAAGTATATCACAAAAAGGGTATTCAAGAGTCAGAACTTGTGGTACTGGAGGAGAATAAATAGGAGATACGTACGTCTGTAGGTTCCTTTCTTCCACCTCGCTGTTGCAAACGGATTTTACACCACTACACAGACACAAATTTGAATACAGCGAACAGTCACATCAATGACCAGACGGACAGTTCATAACTTTGTGGGAAAGAAAATGGGGGCACGAGGGAGATTTGGATACGGATGTTCCCCTTCGCAATCCAACACCGTGGTCCAATAACCACGACGCCGTAGCTGCTCTAGTTCGCTCCATGTTGCACATCTTGAGCCTGGACCGTTCACTGCTTCTGTTTTGCTTCGTTTTTCACAGGTAAGTACAGCTTCTTTCTGTTTTCATGCTTGCTCTGTATTCAGTTTTTGACGGACTGTCCACTGGGCCATCTTACCACTAAATCTGCGGGAGTGGGTGGATGGGAAGGGGGGGGGGGGGGTGCGATGGGGAGTCTCCCTTATCACCTTCCATCGCAGCCAGCCCATTGGGCCAACACGCATGGCGTAATTCATAAATGAAGTCCTGCAGCCGGCTGTGGTGGCCGAGCGGTTCTAGGCGCTACAGTCTGGAACCGCGCGACCTCTACGGTCGTAGGTTCGAATCCTGCCTCGGGCTTGGATGTGTGTGATGTCCTTAGGTTAGTTAGGTTCAAGTAGTTCTAAGTTCTAGGGGACTGATGACCTCAGAAGTTAAGTCCCATAGTGCTCAGAGCCATTTTTTGAAGTCCTGCAGCGCTACGCTATTCAAGAGCCACTTCGTACATGACACGGCGCGTGCAACTGGATGCAATTAAAACGTCCATATCATTGGCGATCTCTTTTCAGTAGTTATATGGGCGCAAAACCTAGGACATATCCAAGGAAGTCCCATAAAAAATCACTTGGTTCTGAATTGTCTTCTCGACGGCGTCGCAATACCACATCAGGAAACGATGATAAACTTACATGTAGCTTTGGCTGAGCTCCCGAGCTGGACAGTGACCCTAACCTTCCCACGATAAATAAATCAACGAATAAAAATAAAAGCTGCCACCACGGTCAAGGGGCTTGGTCATTCAAGTGTGTATGGGAGGAGTCAATGTTGCTCAACAGCAGTTGGACCTTGGACAGACGGCACGCAATACGGTACTTGGTAAGTCAATACTATACTATTCGTGATCAGTCATACCATAGATAAAATTCGGGTCAAATCGAATGAGGAAAGACTGAACTGACGAATCAAGGTACATTCCGGTACTGTTGCTTCTTGTGAATGTATTTTAGCTTCTGCGTTACAAAAATTAAGTTGCCATTTCCAGTAACTTAAAATGAAATTCGCTGAATGTCAGCAGGTTTAGCTTTATCAGTACGGGTCGGGTTACTAAAACATGGAGTTACACAGTGGCCACCGTCTTTATTGCTAGGTCATCGATTTCACTTTTCCTGTAGGACTTCAGTTGAAAATAGTTTAATTTTCAGAGGATCTTTAGTTCGTTATGCGCTGCGCGAACTAAACCACCGTTTGTTTGAAGAAACCACATGAGTCAGAAATTGGCTCCGTGAGTGTTATGAGTAGTTGTAACAATTACACGCTTTCCGCCGTCCGTCGTAGATAGGAACTATATTTGTAAATTTTTTGAGAGTGTGTCAGAGTAATAATGCAGCGATTAACTCTGGCCTGAGAGAATGTTCGCCACAAATAAGCATGCAGATAAGATAGAATGCACATCTCTGGCTGCTTTCTTACGTAAGAATGATTATTAATCATGTGACTAATTATCAGACTTGAACTGTCTGTCTTGGTTGACAGCCTGTAGACAGCGAGCGTGTAACGAGAGTTACGTTCCAGCATTAGGAAAAGAACACTCCATTCTGGTACACGGCCGATAATTCAGTGTTAAGTGAGGAGGGGATTTTACAGAGTTCGGCAGCGGGCAGAGGGAGTGCTGCATTCTGCTGGGCACGCGACCTTCAGCGGCAGGTGTGGCTGCTGCATACAGAGAAGGGTGGCACGAATCCGCGTGTGTCAGTCGCTGCGAGGCAGCTCTGATCAGGATACTTCATACCAGGCCGTTGGGTTTATAGGCCACCCGTTTGTGTGGCAGTGGGCGTAAAGACGAGGGAAACATCAAATTCTGGGTGCAGTCCACTAGAAACTCGCGTCGCTGCTTTACTGAGTTTCAATCATTTACAAGTGTACGTAACTGAGAATTCAGAGACATAGTCGAATTTGTTATTGACTGCCATGGACTGGACTGCCTTTTGCCACTAAACTAGCTTCTTTGCGATCATAATTTTGTGGATTCGGACTTATTCGCTATACTTACCTCTATTCCGACGTTTCTGGGTTTACTAAGCATAGGTAAATGTTTTGGCATCACTTAAATTCAGCAACTATAATCGCACTGTGGAAACCGGGGTTGCCAATATTTCAAGGTTTGGAGACCATGATTGTGTAAATTTCAGTGGCGAATCACTGTTGTATTTTTCTATCTTTGCGAAGTTCCGAAAATTTTTAATGCAAATAACGCAACAGTGTAATGTAGAATTAAACATCGATATCCTTAGGTGGATAGTTGGCCAGAGTTGTCTCACTGTGCAGCTTCATCTGTGCGTTATTCGGACAAAACATTCTTATTGTCAGAAGTAAGCAAATTCCAGGAAGAGCTAGATGATGCACTATTGTCGATGGCTATGATCTTAAGAGGATACGTACATAGCATTCAGAATTTCAGCATCTGCGTTCACAGACAGATCCGAGAAGGTCAGTGTATGTATTTCTCACAGATCGCATCCCTTGAAGTCCATATTAACCTACGAAACCATTGTTGAATATAAACTGATGTAGTTGCTTCATACGAGCGTACAGAGAACACAGGACGCACCTAAGGCGTCACTGAAGCAACTGTTGCAATTTTGAAACTGAAAGATATTATTCTTTTATTTATTTAGATAACTAGCGTCGGCAGGGGAACATGAATTTTACTACGTTGTCTGCCATAACTTGGCGAAAGCGCGCCTCGGTATATTTGTTCTGGATATGTTTGTGGTGGCCTGTCTTAGCTGCCTCGACGTGTATAAACTTTTACTCCATAATCAGTGTCGGCTTAAAATAGCAGTTTTAAAAAACCGGCAAAATATTCATTCAATCAAGAAAGGTGCTCGTGAATATTACCACAGTGGTGGTATCGAAATGTCGATATAGATAGCCGGCCGATGTGGCCGACCGGTTCTACGCGCTACAGTTTGGAATCGCGCGACCGCTACGGTCGCAGGTTCGAATCCTGCCTCGGGCATGGATGTGTGTGATGTCCTTAGGTTAGTTAGGTTTAAGTAGTTCTAAGTTCTAGGGGACTGATGACCTCAGATGTTAAGTCCCACAATGCTCAGAGCCATTTGTCGGTATAGATATTTAAAGAATGAAGAAGCTTTAGCAACTCAGAATATTTTCTTCAGAAGAAAATGGTCGTGTGTTGGGCAATCGAGAAAATGTCACACATGTGTGAGTATAATCTTAATTGTACGAAACTTTATCAGTACAATTTAGAAATTACCTGCGGTAATATAACTTAGTTGAATAAATTTCTCCATAATAATAATATAATTATTTGAACGATATAAAACCCGAAAGACACTAAATTTTCGTGAAACTAGAAACAATTAAGAGCAACGGATGCAAGATTTACGAAGTTACACAAAGTATAACATTTTGTGTTCACTGAAAGAAGAAATTAACCTAGGCATTTTGTCGCCTGTGTCTCGTATACAGAAGTGTACTCGCGTAAGCATTTATTAGTCTTATAAAATGTCTTCCAGGTGAGGCAGGCCAGTATCTCTTCGAATTTCACATTAACTGATATGCATGCAAGAGGAATTAATGTTTGTAGACTATGTGGAACATGCAATCTGAATTTGAAGAGTAAGCTTTTATGTAACACACAGTCTTTCATGTTTGCATCTCCTGCTTAAACATTCAGAAGTTGGGGGTAAACAAACCCTTAAGGAATCACCTAACTCTTCTTTGAATCTCCTCTGTTTCTTAGTGCTGGTGGTAGGAATCGGATATCGTCGATAAAGGCTAGGCAAACTGTCGGACAAGAGAGTTGTAATCGATCTTCTTGTGAATTTATATTGTCGTTTAACCTTGAAATCCTCGGGATGATAACACTAGATACTGGAGAGTTGCGAGAGATTCCACTGGCTGGTCGTAGATCATTTAACCAAATTACATACATGAATTTTTTTTCAGACATCTGTGCAGTGAAATTTCGTTATGTTGAGGATGAACACCCAATCTTGCCGCCAGTTGTTGATAATCATCTTGAATTTCTCAACAGCTTTCTCTTAACTGTTTTTGTTCAATATAGGAATGGCTCAGAACGAAATTAGATGATTTTTGTAAGACATGCATTTTATGAAGAATAATAGCATTGAGAGCTGCATCAAACCAGTCTCAGGACTGAAAACCACAACAACAATTTCAGTTAAAATTGTGTGCAAGGAGAAAATTTCTCAGGTTACACTGACCGAAAGTGCACTAAATCATAGCTTCTCCCCTTAGGTTTTTTTCCAGTGAATAGATTATATTCCCGAAGGACAGTCCTGGAAAGTAAGCGGAATAACCATTAATAGCTCCCATAACGTCTTCATTGGAATCAAAATTTTCCCATTCTGTGCTTCAAAATTCTTAGATATCCACAGCCATCTGCAACGTCCAGAAGCTTTGCCTTTGAAAGTTACCGGCTTTTCGTATATGTTTTCCACTCACTTGGACTAGAAAACTAGCAGTATTCGCATTACCGGAAAGGGCCAATCAGTAAGAAAGACAATTTCAATTTTTAGAAAACAAGGACCACAATTACGGGAGATAAAATTGACTTGTGGTGTCTTCTCATCCACATTAGTAAATCGGCAACCCCAGTTCGGTTATTTTCAGAACAGTCCAAACGTAGCTGGGAAATTATTTTACGCCTTTGTCCAGAACTCAACAAATGCCTCAAGCATCAGGGAAGAAGTTGAAAACGATACTTCACGTTTACTATCCTAAAGAAAATGGAGCCACAGTTGAAATCGACCCTCCATTTCCAAGTTATTTGGAAGTAGAGAAATGTCCTTCAGTCTTGACCAACTTCGGGTGAGTCTGTCGGGACGGTACATTGGACACAACAAAGTCTTATGACAGCGTGGCATTCTAGATATTCGTATTATTTTTTGTTCAAATGCTTTGTATTGAAATGCCATCCAAAAACTGTTAAGCACATAAAGATTCCACTTAATACGTTATTGCGCAACGTGTGCCAGTCTAATATTTACTAAATTTTTCATATCAGATCCACCTGTGTGAAATGCCGAGAAAGATTCGGTTGGGCCTAATAAACGGGAGAGAGGCATCAAAAGTAAAAGTAATTTTGTGTTATGCAGCAGTCTGTATACGGCAAAACGATGTACACAGAACGTAGCGAACTTGAGTCTGACATTACGGCGCTGGCGGGGCAGGTGGTGCGGACAAGCGGCAGGTGATGAAACTAGGGGCAGGCCTGCCGCCCACGCAGCCGCCGCGCTGGTGACACACACTGCGCAGCCGGGTCACGCGACGTCGCGGCACCTGTCGAAGACACTCCACTCACGGCCAGTACGGGCGGGCTTCAAAAGTCTATCAACAGATTTCAGTTTCCCGTAAGTTTCCTAAATCGGCAGAGCCGAGTATTGGGAGGGTAACTATCATTGAAAACACTCCATTTTTCTTGGGATTAAATTAGTCGCTGGAACAAGGTCGCAGTTCGAACTATGAACCTTTGCCTTTCTATGGCAAATGCTGTAACGGCAGAGCTACCCAGGTACGACTCATGACTCGCCTTTACAGCTGTACTTCCTACTCTCCAAACATGGTTAATCCCGGTCCAGCACACAATTTTAATCTGCCAGTAAGTTTCAAATCTGGAAATACTCCGCTGTAAAGTGAAAATTATTTCTGGGAGTGCTAATATCGGTTATAAATAGACTTGAAACGTTAATTTGAAGAGGTTGTGTAAGACGCTCTTCACTGGAGTAAACAGAGTTGCCCTACAGTAAGTGCTAACAGACGACGGCGTAATTTTGAGTTATTGCTGTTATGTGGTTGGTTAAATCTGTAAATCATAAACCACAATGGTCTTATTTTCAGCTTTTTCTACGAAGTGTTACACTATTTTTAAATCTGTCATATGAGTAAAAAACTTAAAGTCCTAAGAAAATTGTTTACGTGTAACATTGGCCCTCCTAAGGTGGATTAGCACTGTCTTCATCAAAAAGTACCTGGAAAAGTATTGAAAGCAAATATGTGACACCTACTCTCTTACATAAAGAGTATTACACCAAAGACGCGAAACATAAGAAAAAAACGGATCGTTCAACAATATTCGTAAACTAACAATGTCACTTGTTCTCAAATGATTGAATTAATATAAGTGTTTCCGACCTTTCGTGTTTTCTTTGGCATTATAAAGCAAAATACTAGATATTAAAACTTTACACGTGAATGAACTAAAATTCAATGTGTCTAAAGCACTCTGAAAGAAACTATTTCAGTTTTTGTTAAGTATAGTCACAACACTAATTAAGCATATCGTCCATCATATACTCTTACTAACTCTAAGGCGGAAGAAGATCGTGGAGAATTTACTGAAACTAATCTACAAGGGATCCAACTGCAGGGCATGAATATGATAAGACATGCGTACGCAGATGATTACCATTAATAAGTAATTTTAGAAAGAAATTAATCAGAATGATGCAAAAAAAGGGGTTACGTGTTAATGAAGAATATCTGGGCATAAGTAAAAAATTTGAAGTGATACACCATTCGCTGTAGATGAAGTCACTTTGACATACGAACGCTTCAGGTACTTAAGGAGTCCTTTTAAACACCAGATATTAAAACAGCTAAAGAAATATCTGCCACAGCGAACAAAACTTTTTAGTTTTAGCAAAATTTTAAGGAAAAGAGCACTTGTATTTACAAATAAAAATGAAGAAAAACTATTAATATTTAAAAGTAAAATATCAATCACAATGTTTGGACTTGGGTACGATGAAAATATCATGAAATGGAAGGTTAGAGACGAAGGAAAAATCGAGCTGTACAAACGCTGTAATATCGTCGAAGTGCTAAAGATGGTTCAACTGGGCAGGCCGTATAGGAAGATAGCCTGACGGAAGATAGCCTGACGGAAGATAGCCTGACGGAAGATAGCCTGACGGAAGATAGCCTGACGGAAGATAGCCTGACGGAAGATAGCCTGACGGAAGATAGCCTGACGGAAGATAGCCTGACGGAAGATAGCCTGACGGAAGATAGCCTGACGGAAGATAGCCTGGCTACAATATCATTCTGCAGAACATTAGCTGGAAAGAAAGAAAGAAGGGGGAAGACAGCGAATCAGATGGCGAAATAACATCCGCCAGGACACAGCTAGAATGAACACCAAATGGACAAAAAGGGCACTCGACAGAAAGAAGTGAAAATTTGTGGTAAGGTCTTATGGGACCAAACTGCAGAGGTCATCGGTCCCTAAGTCTACGCACTAGTTAACCTACCTAACTTACACTATGGACAAAACACACACACACACACACACACACACACACACACACACACACACACACAAGCTCGAGGGAGGTCTTGAACGAAGTGGTAGAGGGTCGTACAAGAGTCGTATGGTCGATAAGGTCCTTGGCACTTGTAAAGGAAAACATAGCTCTAAGGCCACTCCATGAAAACTGAAAAAAATATGCATTTACATGGTAAATGTTTGAAAACTATTTTCCTCTAAAAGTTACTCAAATTAAACCATTTAAAACCATAGATTACGCAAGGAATAAAGATTTCTTGTAAGACAAAAAGGAAAATGTATTTGTCGACCAATAATAGCTCCAATGCTGACGATATAGCTAAGTACAAGGAATACTGTAAAATATTAAAAAAGGTCATTCAGACATCTAAACAAATGCACTACGAGAAGAAGATAGCAATGTCAGGGAACAAAATAAAAACAATATGGGATACAGTGAAAGAAGAGACTGGTAGAACCAGAAAGGAACAGGAGCAAATTGCACTAAGGGTAGATGACACATTAGTAACCGATGGGCATAATGTGGCAAATCTAGTTAACAAGTTACTGATAGAATGGGATTGTCAGGATCAGTAAATAATGCCCTTGAATATCTGAAACTAGCCTTTACAAACAGCTTCAGGTACATGAATATGTCACTCACTTCACCAAAAGAAATAACTTCCATAATAAAGTCTTTAAAAACAAACCATTCTAGTGGTTGCAATGAAATATCAACAAAGTTAATTAAGGCGTGTTCTTGTGAAAAAAATGGCTCTGAGCACTATGGGACTCAACTGCTGAGGTCATTAGTCCCCTAGAACTTAGAACTAGTTAAACCTAACTAACCTAAGGACATCACAAACATCCATGCCCGAGGCAGGATTCGAACCTGCGACCGTAGCGGTCTTGCGGTTCCAGACTGCAGCGCCTTTAACCGCACGGCCACTTCGGCCGGCTGTTCTTGAGAGTTTAGTGCAATTCTAAGTTACTTGTGTAACCAGTCAATTACAACTGGGACGTTTCCTGATTGACTAAAATATGCAGATGTTAAGCCTCTATTCAAGAAATGGGATAAAGAGATACCATCGAACTACAGGCCTATTTCAATTTTGCCAGCATTCTCAAGAATTTTTGAAAAAGTAATGTACAGGCAGCTTCTTAACCATCTGACCGCAAATAACATATTATCAAGAACACAGTTTGGATTTCTGAAAGGTTCTGATATCGAGAAGGCTATTTACACCGACGGTGAAAATGTACTTAATTCATTAAATAACAAGTTACAAGCAGCAGGTATTTTCTGTGATTTGTCAAGGCATTCGATTGTGTGAACCACAACATCCTTTCAAATAAATTAGAATTCTATGGTGTCACAGGCAGTGCTGCAAAATGGTTCAAGTCATAACACGTAACAGGAAACAAAGGGTGTCAGTGCAAGGGACTAGTGAATTAAGTCATCAGTCATCATCAGAATGGGAAGAAATTACATGTGGTGTCCCACAAGGATCCATCTTAGGACCATTGCTTTTTCTTGTGTACATTAATGACATCTCATCAGTTACACTGCCAGAAGAAGAGCTGTGTTTACCGGAAAAGGCCGCAAGTGAGAGCAGCCGCTGGCCTTATTGCATGTACAGCACCTTACTTACAATAACAAAACTAATGACTTGCGAACCCAGTTGCTAGTGAATGAATTTGTGTGTTCTGAATCAGTTGTCAGAAACAAAGTTTTTCTAAAGCGGTTTCTGCAGCATGTTAACCAACTAAATTTAGGTATAATTCTTATAAAAATATGGCTGTCTTTAGATCTAAAATTTGTAGAGTATGATAGCTATCATACTCTACAAATTTTAGACCTGAAGATGAACTAATTTGCCCGAAAATGGTCATACCAATAAACTGTAATCTTCGTTAATGAAGCAGTTAATAGAGCATTGCCACACTTTGCATGCTAATTTATAATGTTTGATTATAAGGAAGCATCCTGTTCTGTCAATGAAACGCTTTCTTTTGTTCCAGGTATGAGCTTCACGAGTTCTGGCATCCAAACTGCAATAAATCTGCTAGGTTAGTAAGTACTACTTATAAAGCACAATCAAACGGTCAAGAGATAATACTAAGTTTAATATATCAACTTTGGATCTCCGAGTTTAATTCTGAAGGAAAATAGTGTGACTAAAACTAAATCAAGAGTAAAACAATTTACTTTTCTTTTTACTACTATTATGTCCACAACTTTGCTTCTGTGGTTCTTTCTCGAAGTTCGAGGCATCAGTGTAAAAAAAAATTACAAAAATTTACGATTCAGAATATTTGCCATCGCTGGCCACTACTTTCTCCCATATTTCGGGCGGCATTCAAATCCTGTGGCGGGAGAACTGGACGTCTTTTGAAGAGATCCATGGATCGATTGAATTTTACTTTTACTCTTATGAACGGAGGCGCTGGTCAGCCAGGCCGGATGTTACTGTTGGAAAAAGGTGCTAGTCAGAGGGGGCAATGTGGGAAGACTGGTTTTGCGACACAGGGTCGAGCACTGTCATGCTGAAACGTCACCTTTTCATGTCTATCGCTGTGTTTGGGCAATTTGTCTTCCAGTGCTCCGCTCACATGATCCACCTACTTTCGACAACTATCTCCTGTGATTGTTTCCATCGATTTCAACAGCTTAGAAAACCTTCTCTCTTCGAGATCAAAAGCACCGTCCTTGAAGCGTTGAAACAATTCTGGAGAGTAACTGTATGATGCAATCACAAATCGTCTGATATTTTGACGGCGTTGTATTAAATGCTTAAGCTTATTGTATGACGATCTACCACCTGCACCACCACGTGCTGCTACTTCCATCTACTGCAAAATGGCGAAAGCTAAGTTGTAAACCTAATGTTAATACTACTGGTCATCATCGATTTTCTGGCAATCGACTGGACTAGAACTCAGTCTGTGTTACGACCACTTAAATATGCTATCTACAGTGCATGTCCCGCGGAGAATTCGTACCTCATAAAATGTGTTACGTGATGTACACTGGCGAAGTAACCGATTAACACTGTAGACAAAAGGCGTACATGTACGTATCAAAGGAACCTTCCAGGCATTCATTCCAGCCAACAGCGAAACCACATGACTGCTAAATCTGCATGGTCAGACGGGGATTTTAACTGCTGTCCTCTCGAATGAGAATAGAGTTCTTTAAACCACTGCGTCACCTCGCTCGGTGTCCGTCTTCGGGGAACGGACGTTTCACAACATGGCATTTCGGTCGGTTCGCACAGGGGCACTTGTAGGACAGTGATATGTGAATGGAACCAGTAGTTGGCAGATCTTACTCCATACTGACCTCGCATCAGACCACACATTGTTACTTCACCACACTGTATTTAATGCCTTTTACTTATTTATGTGGCCTTAAGTGCTTCCACATCGAACAGCCATCATTGTAAGCATCGGGACGTTTTAAGGGATTTACGTGTTATATAATAATTCAATGCAAGCTGCTATGTAGGAATTAAAGAAACAACCTAATCAAAGTCCCATTGTCGAAAGCGTCATCATACACTAGTTTTGATGTGAACGTATACACTGAAGCAATAACACAAATATTACCCACACCATCTTCTTTCGTAACAGTGCTGAATGCTGTAGAAGTCAGCCCTGAATGTCGTATTCGCCGTGAGAATGAGCAAGTAAGCAGTCATCCTCTGCAGGTAGCGTACTCACATGGGCCTGTGCCATTCAGCAGCTCTGAGGCCGTGTATCATTACCCTTGCGTCACTTTATTCCATTTACACTACTACCAATCAAACAATTCTTCAGTAATATTTGTTTTTGTTTACCTCAGACATACAGTATATCCTGTCTAGTATATACGATATATTCCCGCTTGAAACTCGAACAAAATTTCATTGCCGCTTGTGGAAAGATGCACTGCTACAGGCAACGCAAGGTGCTAGACATCTTGTCAGCATGGCTACAACGAACGTTGGAGGTTCATGTACTGTGTTGAATCCACGCTAGAGCCCAAACACAGTTTGTGGACCTGCCTGTGTCAGTGGACTGGCATGTTTCGCTACGGACTGGACTAGTCACACGTATGCCATAGTGACGCCTTCCTCTTTCCTTAAGTTTCTCTCTTCGTACGGAGTCCGCTGTTTATTGTGATTCAGCAAGTTAATTGTATTTAACTTTGTGGCCGGAAGCTCTTCATGTCACCACAATCTTCAGTTAACCTAATGTTGTGGACGGAAGTTGAAAGCGCCATCTGTCTGTGAATCGTGTAAACTTTGTTTTGTATGTTACCGTATCCTCGTCTCACTAGTTAGAGCGCTGCGCTTTACGCTATACGAGTATGTTGTCATTACATACGAGTAGATTGCCATTGCATCGCCTTCCAGTCCAGAAACCTCGCATTTTTCATCTACACTGAGCACGAGAAGGCCGTTGATGGCATGTTAAGTGACAGAATGTAATATTTTTGGAACAGTTCCACTTCAAACCGTCCTAGAATGACAACTGCTTCGAGTTTCAAGCAACTGGGAGTCACATCAGGTGGCTGCAGTTCGGCTACCTCCATTGTTGAGCAACATTACGAACAAACGCCAGATGTTATGGTCTTGAATACGGAATGTGATCTCGACTCCCATGTATTAAGGACTACCTGAGCAGCAGGTTCTCCCGCCGAATGCTGTGGCCGGAATAATGAAGATTCCTTATTCTCTGACACCCGCCTTGACCATTCTCCCTTAATTCTCCCTTAATTCTGCGTTGACTGCTTTTAGATGCGCTGGTCTTTTTTCTGCCGCATCCTATTTTATTTTTTAGAAGTAGCATTCCGATGAAGGCAAGACCTTAAGGACTTCTTACCCTGGATATTAGCTGCTGACGAAAGAACTGGTTTTTCTGCTTCCTGCGAGAGAATGGGTTCTGTTCCTATCTTCAACACTCACCTACCGAACTCGTTTTCTCTCACCTTATTTTACTATTGGCCACCCTATTGGTATTAAGGTTTACGCCTTCTCACTTTTACCATGACGAATATCCCAGCTATAAGCCACTGTTCATTCCGTTACTGTCGTAGCTTTCATTGGGGTAGGGCGGTAGATGTGGGTCAGGTTTCATTCGCCGTAACTGAACCGTGATGGAGCTCTAATCTGCTCTCTAACCAGCATACCGGTTCGCTCCTTATACTTGTGCCTCTTTTTTAATAATTTATCATCTCTGGCATAAAAAAATTTAGTTTCAATGCCTCGATTATCCAGTCCTACATACCGTAACAATTGGTCAGATTTTCTGATACTTAATTCGCCAAGTAAGTTATTACGTACAGCTTTGTGAAGGGGATGGAAGTGCTGCGATGTTGTCACACGGCCCTCTCTAACACTGTATCCCACAATGAAGCAAGACACATCGAAAAAACTTATTTATTGATAATCACCATGCCACTATCCGTTTTTATAACATTATAGCATCAGGGATATCACACTAAACGGAGTATATGCAACAATCTGTGGAACGGCAGACGTCGGATAGATAATGGTAGAATTGTTGCTGTGTTATAATGTTGGGCCACGATGAGACAAAGCTCTACGAGCCAGCATTCTCTGTTTCGGATATGACCCCGCCCCCTCCCTCCCCCACAAATAAGAAATGAACATGATTTACAGGCAGAGTCAGCGATAAAAATTACGCTTTACATCAGCAAATATGCGATTCAGATTGTGGTTGACAACAATTTTTGGTCAAAACTGGATCAGATTGTTGTATCTTTCAATGTTTAAAGTTCTAAAAAGTCCAACTATATTCTTTCCATCGTACCATAAGTTTACACGAAGGAATAGAAGCTCCTGTAAACCGTAATAGGTTGTCTTATCCGTGGCTACATTAAGAAGACAAGAGTGACAGCGTTCTCTGCTGTGACCTCATTAGGTCTATCCACAAGTGACCAACAGAAGACCACAGGAAGAATCTGCTTTCCTTAAAGATGCTTTCTGTTTATAGAAAAAAAGCTACAGAAAAGTTCAAATTAAAAGTCAAGATCCTTTTTCATCGAGAGCCTGTCAAAATTATTCAGCAGCATGAAAACAGTACACGTGTGGTCGGCCTGCGCACGCGACATCCGCTGACCATCGGGAGAAATATACAACCGCTTTGCTACTAATTATCAGCTTACTCAGGTTCTTGGACAGAACAGGAAACGAAATGATGGCCATAGAAACATCATGATGTACGTATGTATTAAACTGGGGACCTAGAAACGACAGAGAGGCTTCGTCCCGCCTTAGCCCTCAGTGGTTCACAACAGGACTCAGCAGTCCACCCACCCACCCCACCGCCGCCCCCACACCGAACCCAGGGTTATTGTGCGGTTCGGCCCCCAGTGGACCCCCCCGCCCGGGAACGTCTCATACCAGACAAGTGCAACACCAATGTTTGTGTGGTAGAATAATTACAGTGTACGTGTATGTGGAAACGGTGTTTGTGCAGCAATCGCCAACGCAGTGTAACTGAGGCAGAATAAGGCGAACGAGCCCGCATTCACCGCGTTAGATGGAAAACCGCCTTAAAAACCATCCACAGGCTGGTCAGCACACCGGACCTCGAGACTAATCCGCCGGGCGGTGCCGGGGACCGGCACGCCTTCCCTCTAGGGAAGCAGCGCGTTAGACTGGGCCGCTTTCGGGCGGCCTCAAACATCATGATACTTTTCTGTAAAGGAAGAACGTTGCATCAGATATGAACATCTGGCAGAAGTGCCGCGACGCTTGATAGGCGCCAACGGTACATAACGAAATACTGGAAATTATGGGTTACATGACACACAGTGCGGTAAATACAAAGTTCTCTGTTTTACAGAATTACGGCAGGTTCAAAGACAGACGTCGCTGGCAAGGAGCAGTTCACTCTTTGTGTACATTACAGCGACCCTAGGAAGATCGAAGTAAAAAACAAAAAAAATCAGGGTTTACACAGTCCGCTTCAGGGCACAAACGTTGGCAACTACCATTCTTGACATCCTTCTAAGACTGTCACTAGCAAATGGCTCTAAGCACTATGGGACTTAACATCTGAGGTCATCAGTCCCCTAACTCCCACTAGCAATGGAGTTTCTATGCGCCCATTGCTGCAATAGTGCAGCTGATGCGTCATGGCAAAACAACGGTGTGAACGAAATCCTTCTCACAGACCGGTCAAAGAGCTGTTATATCAACTGCAGTTACTATTGTTTGTATCTTGCACAACAGGAGGTTTCAAAAAGCTGTGGTGCATTGTACATTGCCTTAGTGACAGTGAAATAAGTCTCACATATAATTCTTGAATCCACAAAAACGAAAAAACGTGTAGGCATATGTGCTGCCATCTGGTGTCGAGTCCAAATCCTGAAGTTCACTGTTTGATACCAGTGTATCAGATTCGATGAGCTGTAAGCGTAAAATCTTTCAAACATTGCAGCGAAAATTATGACTGGGTCCAGAAAACAGTGAGCGAAGTACTGAATGCCCTGAGCTCAATTAGAGACGTAAGATAGTCAGTTATGCGGGTACACTACGCGAAGCAGCTCGAAAAATTTTAGACTACTTTCTGCATAACATTCGTTATTGAAGTGTTTGACGTCTGCAAAAAAACTGGCTGATCTCTGCAGAATCCAAACTTTAATACAGCCAGAGTGAAACGGTCTATATATCTTCTAAAACTGTCTCCTGCGAAGCTAAGGATTACGGAAGCGTTTGATCTTCTACTAGAGAAAGCCAAAGCTTATTCTAAGGACCTAAATCTGAAGGACCCAAATTTCTCAAGGGCACGAAACATGACAGCGAGATTGAAACATATACAGAAATTTCGTCTGTTCACGAAGAATTGTCTCGTGGACACGAAGATTTAAGAAAGATCTGTTTGAAATGCTTGATCTATTTCTTGGTTACACTGATCGTAGGTTCAACCATGAAGATATAAAGCGACAGGCCATCTGGAAGTGATACTTGTTACGTCCTGCAAAACAATTCCTTACTGCGAATACTTTAAACTCGACAGACTTCATGCACAGCTCGAAATGCTGCGATCCATTACGACTGGTGTACAACCATATAAAGTAGCCTCCATTGGAAGACAACTTACTGCTGCACGTGGTGAAGTTAAAGCACTATTTCAGGAAGTTATTCTCCTGATCATTGTAATTGATAGTTCCAGGATCGTAGGCATCCTCTGAGCCTTCGACGACTTAAAACTAGCCTCAGATCATAAATGACACAGTCGAGACTAACCCAGATACTCCTCCTTAGTGTTCATCAAGACAGGGATGACAAGATTAATCTTATGATTGCAATGAAAGAATTTATTTCCAGAAATCTGGAAAAGAAAGCTTCAGTAGAACTCCAACGACACGGACGATTCGGGATCGGACCAAATGCGGATTATTCAAATATCTCGATAATTGGATAAATCATGAAAGCCGATCATTTATTAGAAAAAAGCTATTTTTTTGTTTACATACTACTGTAATATTAATTTAAAGACTAAAAAAACAATGTTGTTACAGTTTTGTACAGTACTGTGCTTAAATACATTGTCAGTTCTTGGACGTATCGGTCATTCTGTTTTTTTGCCTTCAACTGTTTTCGTGCAGCAGCCAAGTCTCGCTGCCACTCGACGGTGAGCAGCTGTGTATGTTCACTTAGGCTGCCGCTCCATCCACGATCGCGCGGTGCCAATGCACGCAAACGTCTCTCCATCTGACGTTCCCACAACTGGTTCGGTTACAATGTCATCCTCCTGGCCATCAGTTTTTTTGAGTGATCTCATCATTACAGATAATTTGGAATCCAGGGTCTGAAGAATCACAAGCAAGCCACTCGCCTATATTAGAACGTCCAGGAATTTTCAAAAGGATGGTATGTCCTTCTTCTGTTTTTACGCTTCTTCTTTTAATCTTCGTCCTTTTGCGCCTTGTCTTTGGTTGAAATGCCTTTCAATTTATTCCAAGCTTTTTTTAATGTTGTTGCCTCCGCCAGATTGAATGCTTTCCGCCACTCTGAAAGCGCAGTCTTTAAATTCAGTTTCTGGTGATGAGCCACAATGCCTTCTTCATTTCCATCTTGCAAAAGCCTTCCAGAACAGTTATCTTCTATAATGCTGCTTCGTAGTTTCGATAACAGATTGACCTATTGGCTGCTACAAACTAGTTACGTTCGGCGTCAGGAATTAATTGAAATGTCCATTTTCAGGTTTAAGTATTGTATCGTACCATTCGCAAGACAAAGTAGCAGTCATCCAGGCCTTTGGTTGATTCTGGAAAATGATTTTTTCGTATCAACAGAAAGAAAATGTGGTTTCCCGTAGAGTCAGCACATTGCAGCATGATAACACGGTCTTCACTTACCTTAAGGCCAGGAGCACTAGTTTCTTTTAGAAGCTTCAAATAAGGCCTATCTCATCTGCGTTGTATAAAAATTCAGGGTCATAAAATTCTGCTTCAATTTCGAATTTTGCAATACAATTTTTGCTGTTTAGGGGCTGCTGATAGTTTTTCACCACGTAAATCCAGCTCACGAAACCGTGCCTTGCCTTGAAATTCCGTAGCCAGCCATTGCTCGCTTTAAATGAAGACACTAGATTTTCTTAGCTAACATTTTTGGCTTTTCGCAAACAATCGGCCCTTTAAGAGGGTTTCCCAATGCTCTCTAATGCAAACAAAGTTTTAATACGGCCTCTTCAGGCTCCTTGTTTTATGTCTTTCCCGATGAACTCCCATTTTTATTGTGTCTGAAATTGTTTTTCCATGTTAAACGTCTCAGCTAACTGCTTACGACTCACACCTTTGTCTAAAGGTTCAAGGACTTTTATTTTGTTTGCAAACGATAACACAACGCGTCTCCTTCTAGAAGACATAGGCCGCACAGTAAATTAGAACACACGCACAAACAAAACTAAAGACTTAGTCAACGATGCGAAAAAGACTAAGATGACGGTGAAGAAGGAACGACGGGACTATTGGCTGCCGAAACACTATGACGTAATGATGGTCGAGAATAAGTTGATCTATCCTGTTAAAGGAGGTACGGGTGCTATTTAATTTTACGTCGCGGACGCGGAGAGTTATTTGACATACGCAATAAGGCCCATCTGGCTACTGGTCATGGAGGGCGAGACAGGATGTTGGAAGAACTTTCATCCAAGTGTAAGAACGTTACCCATCATGATACTGAGCTGTACATTTACCTTTGTGAGCCTTGCCAGAAAAAGCAGAAAGGTGTTAAAGGTGTTTGCGGTCAAGCCAGTGGTTTTTTCGGAATTCATTTCCCGTTTTCAGGTGGATCTCAGCGATTTTCAGTCCATGCTGATAGTTTATAATGGTCTATAAAAAGGTTATAATGGTCTACCAAGAGCATCTCACTAAGTTTGTAGCTCTCAGGGCTCTGAAATCAGAGAGCTGAAGAAGTAGCCTGCAACTTCATCGATACATTTGTTGCTTGGTGCTCCAACGGTTGTACAGTCGGACAAAGGCAGAGAATTTGCAAACAGTGTGGTAAGCAGCCTAAAGCGGTATTGGCCCACATTGCTCGTCCATGGTAAGCCGCGCCACTCTCAAAGTCAGGGGAGCGTCGAAAGAGTAACTCAGGACATTAAAAATATGCTGTGTGCTTGAATGCAAGATGAAAAAACTATCTGCTTGCGTAATGGACTGCGGTTCGTCCAACTTAACGAAAAACAGAGCTTTTCATTCTGGGATTCAGAGGTCACCGTATGAAGCTCTGTTCGTCGGCTGCAAAGGTAGAGTAGGTATCTCGATGTTGTCCCTGCCTGACGATCTTTTACAAGACGCAGGGACTGAGGAAGAGCTGGAAAAAATAGCGTACAAACAACACAACACCAGAAAGGAAGACGAAATGAATGAATGCAAGGGGCGTAAATCCCTGCAGCAGACAAAGACGAGAATGCAATCCATGATGGAGAAAACCAAAACAGTGATGAGGCCATGGGTATCGAAGAGCCTTCCATTTCTGTCGTTACCGAAAAATGCTTGTTTTTCTGATGTATGTTGCGTCTGCTTAAAAGAAACCTGCAGTGCTGGCAAATGTCAAGTGTGGCCGAAGCGTTCATGCCATTGGTGGACATTCTCCTAAAAACGATGACGGCGACGAAATTGTGCAATGTTTGCTTCAATGTAGAGGAAACTATCCACAATAAAACGGAATCGAAATTGAACCTTGAGATTCAATAGGAAAAATAAAAATATCCTGCTGCGCCTTTGGCTGCCACTGTAAGAGTTCTGATTCCCGACGTCGACGAAGGACAGTCAGTTGGCAGTTGTTATGAAGGTGACAGAAGACGACTTTTACCGACGTGGAACTGCAGAATGAATTTTGAAGCAGCTCTGTGCAAAATCAGACACCACTACCTTATGTCCAAAGAATTTAATGAGGATTGAAGACGCTCCTGACCACTTCTCCGATCTGCAGCTGCTTGTCAGTCCACAGGAAGTGACCAAGGATTCGTCGGGTCTACGTGCAACACGAAATGCCAAAATATGAGGTGCCTTTGTGTCAAAAAGAAAATTAAGTGCAATGCAAAAATGTCACTCTAGCCTTCCCGGCTGCAACAAGTAGGTCATGCCGGTTCTGATTTGTGTTTTACCGGTAAAAGTGTTCTGATCGCATTCTTCTTTAAATCGTGAAACAAGATGGAACTGCCATTCTTTCAGTTTCAAATGCGTATTAATTAATAAAGGCTTCTCATCTCTTGCCTTTTAAAACTTCGCGTAAATGATACTGGTCATTATATATAGTACCTAGGAAAAGTATGTAAAATTTTCACTAAAAACTTATATTTCATATGAAACTTCCTGGCAGATTAAAACTGTGTGCCCGACCGAGATAGTTCGCCTAAAACCATCACGCATTATATAGAATACCAGGATGTCATGCAATGCCCGCTAACATACACGTTAAGGTCACGTCACAGGCTGATGTAGACTAAACTGAATGAGGGGCACCACGAACACAAGTATGGTGTACCGATTTTTTTTTCTTTTAATACATTCGTTGCGGATTGATTAGAGCGATAAAGAAATTTACAGTGTGCTGTTTACTGCAATAGCTTTCTAACAATACTATCAACATATAGGACAAATTTCTTTTTCCTCAAAGCGATCCAAATAATTGGTGATTCGGGTACTTGGGTTCGTTTAATTGAGTTCTACTGTACAGTCGGAAATTTTTTTGGAATCTAAAAAGAAAAATAAATGCCTTTATGATTTTCACAGAACTTACGGTTTTCCTTTTTCCATTAAGATGCAATGCAGTGTTTGTAAAATGTTGTTATTGAGAGGTTCATCGATGGTCGAATGTTATTTCGGTGTACAGTAAATCTGAAACACTCCCAGTAAGCTATCTAAGAGAAAATTAGAACTAATGTCTTCCCATTAGTGAAGTCTCTTTCAAAATTAATGGCACTAAACTTAAACCAGTATTTACGACTTTCAGTATGATATGAATGGTTTCGGTTTGTAGAAAACATAAAACTGAACTCCCCACACTATCGTCACACACATTTGCTTAACGGTCTTGCTGAAAGATGTCTAATTCACATTACAAGAAATTGGTAATTATATTTCCTTGCGTCCCCTATCCGCTAAAAAAAAGTATGGTTGTTGATACGCCACTGCTTTCCTCTCCTGCAGATCAGACATTTCTTGTTCTACTTCCAGGAATGCAACAGATCTCAGCACGACTTAAGCATATACACATCGCTGCACAAACATACACTCGACGGACTGACTGTAATTGACGAAACAACGAAACTTGTTCACGAAAGCCCCCTCGCCTTCACTGAACTTACAGGGTATTTCACTCCAAAGACGCCCCACAAACATAAATTTCCTTACATTACACTTAAAGACTTCGAATATTGTTTCACAGCGACACACGCCATATGATGACGTGGAGCGCAGTATTGCTCTGTCAAACGTCTCAAATTGCTCGGTGCAATTTCAGCGGAATTGCTATACATGTTTGTGGGGGCTCTCTCGAGTGGGACACCCTGTACTTAATTTGCTCATATCGCGTTCTGGCACTTCGATGGATGGATCCTTTGATATTCATTTGGAATTACTCCATTGTGTCGACGGATATAACCCAGTCATGGTTGAAATGTTATTCAGTTCACTTATTGTTGAGAATGATTCAGAGAAAGCTCCGTGAAATTTCTCTCAAACTGAGAGCGTCTGCTAATATTCAGAGCAGCCCTAGGTTGCAGTATGTGTAGCAAACATGCTCTCCAGGACTGTAGATGGCTGCATAGCGGAGGATGCGCACAGCAAACTCGAGGATCATTTATGTCGGGCACATATTGGGTTAGTATCAGTAGAGTCTGGGCCTGAGAAAGTAATCTTAACATTTGCCAGGTTGCAAAGTACTTGGTTGAAAATAAATGTGATCTTCGGACTGAATGAGTTACGGTACACTTCAATGTTTCTCACAAGGGAACCGCCCCATCGCACCCCCCTCAGATTTAATTATAAGTTGGCACAGTGGATAGGCCTTGAAAAACTGAACACAAATCAATCGAGAAAACAGGAAGAAGTTGTATGGAACTATGAAAAAATAAGCAAAATAAACAAACTGAGTTGTCTATGCGCAAGATAGGCAACATCTATGACAATCTGAGTTCACGAGCGCCGTGGTCCCGTGGTTAGCGTGAGCAGCTGTGGAATGAAAGGTCAACGGTTCAAGTCTGCCCTCGAGTTAAAATTTTAATTTCTTATTTTCGCAAAGTTATGATCTGTCCGTTCGTTCATTGAAATCTCTGTTCACTGTAATAAGTTTAATGTCTGTGTTTTGCGACCGCACCGCAAAACCGTGCGATTAGTAGACGAAAGGACGTGCGTCTCCAATGGGAACCGAAAACATTTGATCGCAAGGTCATAGGTCAACCGATTCCTCCACAGGAAAACACGTCTGATATATTCTATACGACACTGGTGAAGGCATGTGCGTCACATGACAGGAATATGTTGTCGACTCACCTAACTTGTACACTTCGCAAATGGGTAAAAAGATTCTTCTACCTTGCCCGATTTAGGTTTTCTTGTGGATGTGATAATCATTCCCAAAAAAGTGATGAAAACATAAGAGTTTGTCACATAAACTGAAAATAAAATATTAAACTTTTCACTGGAGGCATGACTTGAACCAAGGACCTCTCGTTCCGCAGCTGCTCACGCTAACCACGGAACCACTGCACTCCTGGGATCGCGCTATCCTTGATGTTGCCTGTCTTGAGTATGGACTACTCAAATAGTATATTTTACTTATTTTTTCATAGTTCCACACACCTTCCTGTTTTCTCGATTGATCTGTGTTCAGTTTTTCAAGGCCTATCCACTGTGCCAACTTATAACTAAATCTGAGGGGGGTGCGGTGGGGAGGTTCCCTTGTCAAAATGTCACATATTCCCCAACCACATTAGTGTGGGGCAGTAATAGTCAGGGCACTTGTTAGACGCCCAAAATCCACAAAAAATGCTGACCTTAACACCTTATATTCTTTCAGTACATGTGTTAGACTTTTATCGACTTTCACTCCAGCCACAGTCAGCAAGAAGTATCCTGTTCAGATACTGCCAAGCAGCAAATTGATGTTTTTACTGTTGACCCACCGTCATTTGAACAGGTACAGGTACCATTTTCCGTGTATTTAGGACCACCTTATGCTGCAGGGTTCGCTGAAGTGATGACTCTTCATTTGGATGGAAAGCTGTTACATTACATTGTGATGCTCACCTTAGATATCAAATGGTTCAAATGGCTCTGAGCACTATGGGACTTAACATCTGAGGTCATCAGTCCCCTAGAACTTAGAACTACTTAAACCTAACTAACCTAAGGACATCACACACATCCATGCCCGAGACAGGATTCGAACCTGCGACCGTAGCAGTCGCGCGGTTCCAGACTGAAGCGCCTAGAACCGCTCGGCCACTCCGGCCGGCTCACCTTAGATATCAATGGTGTGTGTAGCTCAGTAGTTCCCACGAAGCTTTTGTGATGCAATTACTCCGCTCACGATAAACTATCAAAACAGACATACAATTCAGCCTTGACCGTTTCGGAAATACCGCCTCCTTCGGACTGATACCTGATAATCATCCCTACTTACTGAAACTCTGATCGACCATTTCATTTACCCATGATAGTGACGTGGGGATCTATTCAGGCTTGGGGTTGCGAGGTGCCAGGTGACCGATATTAGCCGGACATATCCGCCCCCAGCTTGTTACGATAATTAGACCTCTTAACGATGAAGTAGAGAATGTACAGCTAAGGCCCGTTCCAAGGTAAGGCATAAGCCATTAGGACATAATGCGAACGACGAAAGGGTGATCTTTCATAAACGCAATTAACTGCAAACTGTTAGTCACAGGGATGATGTTGTTGTTGTATAATTTAAGGTTAACTTGTCAAGAGTGTCTTGAAATGGTTTCCAAAACAAAAAAATATTGATAAAGTGGGTTCAAATGAGAAGCACGTGCTTAACTACAGAGTTTTAATTCTTTATAAGTCTAATTAAAATAACTAAATTTTATAAATATCTTCCCTTTTTCCGTCCTAGAAGAACAGATAGCTGTTTATTTTGTTTAATGGAGAACTTTCTGTCTATTTTGACGTAAGATTGTCTTACGAAAAAGACTGAGCAATTAGCAAGCCTGAGAACTGACGCGTTATTTTGCTCCAGTATTTGAATGAAATGACAGAATTTGTAAAAATAAAGTTAGAAAATGAATTTTGTTTCCTTCTCACTGGACAATAGAGCAACGGGCTGTACAAAGAATGCAATGATTTCAAAACAAACTTCAGTTTTTACTATTTACGAGCAGTGGTAATTTAATACCACCATCAATTCTGTTGTGCCTGTATCTGCCAAATCTGAGAGCAGCAGATTCTCAGTTCGGAGACACAATGGACATCTCTCCCGGAAACTGTTCTTGCTAAAAATGACTGCAAGTCACTGTTTAATGATCCGCAGATAATCTCGGTGACGCCGATTGCTTATAGCAGTATTGAATCAATGGCTGCACGCGAACTGCATTCGGCACATTGCGTCTCTTTATCATTATCAGTTGAGCTCACGGTTCAAGCTAGTTTTTCTGAAACAAATATTACAAAAATCGTAAATCATGTACCACTTAATAATTGCAGGGAGTACATTCCCTTTCAAACGAAACATAACTATAACCAGTTTTTAACACATTAAATTATAAATCAAAGCAATTTTACTACAGAGACAGACAGACAGACATACATAAAATGCGTCCTTGATGGAGAAGAGGGTACAGTTTGCTGAGAGGAGCTTTGCTGCTTGCTTTCGTTTTATTATAAACATTTGAAAATTCGTTCCAGCCATAGGCTGATTTCTGTGATATCGTTGATATGAATTCATAGTCATACATGTTTTATTACATTTTTCATACACAACAAAAGCATTTTCTTTAGAAAAGAGCTCACATTCACGCAAGAAAATCGTTTTGAAATATCTGTAATCTTTTAAAAGAGATGACATTCTCAAAGTAATACTTCAGCACTCAATTGCTATCATTGTCAGATTATAATACTGTTTACTGATTATTGTTTCTAGTTGAAGCACGTTTAAGGTTGATCTCGTAAACAAATGACTGTAGTTTATTATTAGTAAACGATTGAAATATCAGAATGAATCTATTTCTGTTGAAAATAAGTAGTCCGGATTTTTGGGCTAATGTTGGACTAAATATGACGCTGAGTCCGGCTTTTCTGTTTTTGGAGCTGGCAACCCTAATGCAGGCAGCATTTCAGTCGAACCGTCTTGAGCTGGCAGCTGCACACGCAACACGTAGGAATACGTCATGATGTGACACCTCATACGAACACTGCTTGAAGAACAGCTGAGGGCGGCGTCGGCGTTCGCAGCCTCCCTGGACCGGCACGGCGCGGCGGCCGGCAGCTCTTGCATAACGGCTGCAGTGGGTCACAGCTAGTGAAAGCGGCCCAGCGCTCGCACGTGGTCTCCAGCCGGCTACGCGCCGCCGCCGCCGCCGCCGCCGCCGAACATTGCCTTTCCAGTCGAGGCAGGGCGCAGGACATAAATGGATCGCATTCAGCGCTTTATACACGATCCAGTCACATTAATGCGACAATCGCGTATATTTGGCGTCAATGTGCAATAACCACTCATACTTGGCAGGTGGCAGCATTAGCAATGGGGGTGGGAGGGGGAGGGGGGGGTTATTTGAACCGTCTCGCAGGGACGTGGATAACAGTGCAGTCGTTGTCGTAATGCGGAAACTGAGCGATTTATCTGACGTCCAAAAGATAAGATGATCATTGGCTTTCGGGCCAAGGGTGTAAGCATTCCCACAACGTCTAAGTCCACCACGTGCCGCAGTGTTTAAAGTATATCATGCATGGCAAAATGGTGCCGTCCAAAACCAGCACCGAACCAACTGTGGCGACCACGGGCCATACAAGACAGGGCTGGACGAAGGCTGTGAAGATCTATGCAGGTGAATAGACGTGAAACTGTTGATCAACTGACACCCCTGATGCACCAAGGGGCTACCAACAGTGTGTTCTCAACAGCCGTTCAACAAATGTTGCTGTGTGTGGGTCTCTGCAGTAGGTGCCTGGTTCATCCATCCACACAGACTACTGGTCATTGGCGACTGAAAATGGCATTTGCACGGCAGTACCGAAACTGGACGGGCCTTTTCCAATGAATCACATTCTATGCTCCATTGGACAGATGGCAGTTGGCGTGTACGGCCCTTGCAATAATCGTCGGAAGGGTCCAGGCCAGAGGAGGGAGCGTTATGATTTGGAGGAAAGTTTTTGTGGCGTTCCATGGGTGATCTCGTCATTCTGGAAGACACAATAGATCATCTATCCTTGGGGATCATGTACACACCTGCACGCAGTTTGTTTTACCTCAGAACGATGGCATCTACCAGCAGAACAATGCCACATGTCACACAGCCCAAAGTGTATGTATGTGGTTCAAAGAGCACCAGGATGAGTTTACTGTACTCCCCTGGCCACTAAACTCCCTGGATTTAAAAGCCAATCTATTGTGGGACCACCTCGCCTTCATGCCATGGATCCTCAACCAAGAAAGCTAGTGCAGCTGGCCACAGCACTGGAGTCAGCATGACTCCACACCCCTGCCGGTACCTTCCAGAACCTCATTGACACTCTTCTTGCACGTTGCAGTGGTCCGCATTGTAAAAGGTGGATCTTCAGGCTTTTCACAGGGGCTCACATTAATGTGACTGCACAGAATATATATGATGTATCATAAGTAAATGGCATCTGTCAAAAGTGGCAGTGACAGCAGTATGCATTTCACAAACATAGAGAATAATCAATCAGTGATCTACAATCATTACTTGCCAATGATAAACTCATCTTGAGGTTTCAATATAACTGTTTAAGGTGGGTCACTCACTACAACCTATTTTCACAATAACTATTTCTGAAAAATTAAAAGATGCATGCTGAGGGGGAGAAGATACAAGTGCAGCTCACATCTTAAAAAGATATTGCAATGTTAGGTGGATATTCGGGAAATATTTCTTACAGTGATTTAGTATGAATGAGTAAATGGCTTCACATTTAAGTGAAGCTTATAGTTGTGGATGGTAACACAATTGCATGTGTCAAGCTGGGCAGGTAAGTGCAATCTTTTCACTAAAATTTGAAGGCACTGAAGTTTATTTCATTTCAAACAGGCCACTTACAAAATCAAATATCATCTCTCTCTCTCTCTCTCTCTCTCTCTCTCTCTCTCTCACACACACACACACACACACACACACACACACACACACACACACACAGTGTCCCAGAAATGTTGGTATGAACTTTGAAGGATTGTAGAGGGTGTATTGAGAGAAAAAAAACAAAGGATAAGAACCTCTCTCTGGAAATGTCATAACTACGGCAACAGACATCACATTCATAGGAGCAAGGCCTGTCGATGTAGGTTCATACAATTTTAGGGTTAAGCAACTGAAATCAGCAAATTAATAAAAATACATCCTGCTCAGCTCCCACGCATATAACAGCTTCCATTTGAGGTTAACATGACAACACAAGCATGTTGATCATATATATATATATATATATATATATATTAGTTTAGATTAATTTCTCGTTCCATAGATCTGCACTGAGGAGATCCTCATGGATGTGGAGCATGTCAATTTCTTTCTCTCTCTCTCTCTTTTTTTTTAAAGCTGAAATAACAATACTAATAGTATGAGTATATACAATACATCATTTCTTTCTGTTAAAAAATTCATCAATGGAGTAGGAGTTGGCCACTAATCTTTCAGGCTCCTTTTAAAAAGATCTTTATTTGTAACATAAATTTTTTATGTTTGCTGGCAAATTATTGAAGATTAGTGTTCCTGAGTTGTGGACCCTGTTTTGAACTAAAGTAAGTGCTTTTAAGTCCTTGTGCAGATCATTTTTGTTCCTGGTATTGTATGTATGAACTGAGCTGTTTGTTGGAAAATGAGATATATTATTTAGGACAATTTCATTAAGGAGTTAATATACTGAGAGGCAGTAGTTAGTATACCCAGTTCTTTGAAGAGGTTTCTACAGGACTTCCGTGAATTTACTCCACAAATAATACGTATTACACCCTGTTGGACTCCGGAAACTTTTGTTTGACTTTAAGAGTTACCCCAAAATATTATACCATATGACATTATGGAATAACAGTATGCAAACTTTTTCATTTTTATGTCGCCTATGTCTGCTAACACTCTAATTGCAAATACAGATTTTTTAAGGCGTTTGTGCAGTTCTGTGGTGTGCTCCTCCCAACTGAATTTATCATCAAGTTGTAATCCCGGAAATTTAAGACTGTCAACCTCTTCTATCTGCTCTTCTTCATACTTTATGCATATGCTGGGTGGAAACCTCTTACAGGTTCTGAATTGCATGTAGTGAGTCTTTTCGAAGTTCAGTGTCAGTGAGTTGGCTTTAAACCATTTATTAATATCCATGAAAATATCATTAACAGATCTTTCTAGAACTACACTCTACATACTATTTATTGTCATCTGCAAACAAAACAAACTCTGCTTCTGGCAGTGTAACTGATGAGAGATCATTAATGTACACAAGAAAAAGCAATGGCCCTAAGATGGATCCTTGTGGGACACCACATGTAATTTCTTCCCATTTTGATGATGATGACTGATGACTTAATTCAGTAGTCCCTTGCACTGACACCCTTTTTTTCCTGTTATGTGTTATGACTTGAACCATTTTGCAGCACTGCCTGTGACACCATAGAATTCTAATTTATTTAAAAGGATGTTGTGGTTCACACAATCGAATGCCTTGACAAATCACAGTAAATACCTGCTGCTTGTAACTTGTTATTTAATGAATTAAGTACATTTTCACAGTCGGTGTAAATAGCCTTCTCGATATCAGAACCCTTCAGAAATCCAAACTGTGTTCTTGATAATATGTTATTTGTGGTCAGATGGTTGAGAAGCTGCCTGTACATTACTTTTTCAAAAATTTTTGAGAATGCTGACAAAAAAGAAATCGGTCTGTAGTTTGATGGTATCTCTTTATCCCATTTCTTGAATAGAGGCTTAACATCTGCATATTTTAGTCAGTCAGGAAATGTCGCAGTTATAATTGACTGGTTACACAAGTAACTTAGAATTGCACTAAACTCACAAGAACATGCCCTAATTAACTTTCTTGATATTTCATCGCAACCACTAGAATGCTTTGTTTTTAAAGATTTTATTATGGAAGGTATTTCTTTTGGTGAAGTGAGTGAGATATTCATGTACCTGAAGCTGTTTGTAAAGGCTAATTTCAGATATTCAAGGGCATTATTTACTGATCCTGACAATCCCATTCTATCAGTAACTTGTTAACTAGATTTGCCACACTATGCCCATCGGTTACTAATGTGTCATCTACCCTTAGTGCAATTTGCTCCTGTTCCTTTCTGGTTCTACCAGTCTCTTCTTTCACTGTATCCCATATTGTTTTTATTTTGTTCCATGACATTGCTATCTTCTTCTCGTAGTGCATTTGTTTAGATGTCTGAATTACTTTTTTAAATATTTTACAGTATTCCTTGTATTTAGCTAAATCATCAGTATTGGAGCTATTCTTGGTCGACAGATACATTTTCCTTTTTGTCTTACAGGTAATCTTTATTCCTTGTGTAATCCATGGTTCTATTATAGACTTCTGTTTAATTTGAGTAATTTTTAGAGGAAAACAGTTTTCAAACATGGTACTGACATTGTTCATGAATGTGTTATATTTTTCATTCATGTCATGAGCACTACAAACATCTTTCCAGTTCATATCTTTGAGCAGTTTTCTAAAACACTAAATTTTTGTTTGATTGACTACCCCCCCCCCCCCCCCCCCTGTACTCAGATTTAGCAGTATTGATAATCTGCATAGAATTTACATCTAAAACAAGGAGCTGCATGTCATTATCTGATAGTCCATTTATTACAGGTTTTATGATATGATTTTGTTCCTTTCATTTGTCTATAAAAATGTTATCAATCGCTGTCCTTGAGGATTTAGTGATCTTAGTTGGAAAGTTGACAGTGTGAGTTAGATTGAAAGACAACATTACTAACTGCAGTAAATGTTTACTGGAAGATTGCATTAGAAAATCTGTATTAAAGTCACCAGCATTCAAAATTTCTTTGTTTCTTCCTGTTAAATAATCCAAAAGAGCTTCTAGATGATTTATGAATAGGTCATAATTTCCTGCAGGTGCTCGGTAAATAGTTACTATTATATAGGATCTGTTATGGAACTCTACTTCTGTTGCACATGTTTCTAGATGCTGCTCTAAACAGAATTTATTAATGTCAATGTTCTTGAATTTATGGCAGTTTTCAATAAATGTGGCAACTCCTCCTCCATCCATATCTACTCTGCAGAAGTAGGAAGCTAGCTTAAATCCTGAAATGTCTAACATATCTATACCAGTGTTCACTTGATGTTCAGAGAGGCAGATTATGTCAATTTGGTTAGATGAATTCATTTCATCTATACAAATGAGTACTTCATCAACTTTATTTCCGAGTCCCAGAATGATCTGGTGTAATAAAGATAACTGATACTGCATACTAATGGGATTATAACTGCTTTGGCGAAGATGAACTGGCAGTTTCTGATTACTCTCTATTAAACATTGTTTAAATGGAGGCTGTATGCTAAAATCTGAGTCCTGTTCATGTTTTCAGAGAGAGAGAGAGAGAGAGAGAGAGAGAGAGAGAGAGAGAGAGAGAGAGAGAGTGTGAGTTTAGAAACTTATACCGTAGATAACACATTGTTATGGCAGTATTTACATGAAAATCCCATAACATAAAAAAATATTCATTGAATGATAAGATTATAAAACTGCAATGATCTTGAGCATAAAGTTTGTACAGGAAGATAGATCTGAAAAACATCACTTGTTTTAGTAGCACTTACTTTTTGTTACATTGTTAAATCTTATGGTCTGTCTGTTGCAGATTTGCAGTGTGTGATATCAAGTCAAGTTCCTTACACACTACAGGCCTTCTGGGGAGTTTCTATCAGAGAGCTGCACCTTTTCCTATGGAGACCTTGGAGTGTACTGCAAAAGGAAGTTGAACAAGGAAACTTACTGCAGGGTTTCTATCAACAGAAGGGAGCAGTTGTACAGTATCCTTTCATTATTATATTTGTGTTCATTACTCTGTCAGTAAACAAGGTCTGAGAGAAAGTAAGCCTAATAGTATCTTAAAATGAAACAAAAACAGCAGCCAAGAAATTTTATATGAAGTAGTTAGTAACAATTATTATCTTTTATTTAACACTTCTGCCTTAGCCTATGGCATCAAGTGCTTTATAAAATTGTGTGGTAGAAGTTTATGAAATAATTTCCACTGCTTCAGTCACTCTTTACTAATATTTAATTAGCACGACACATCTTGGCAGCATGTTGCCATCGCAGGTGCGTTCCATTTACATGTACATTACATTTTTTCGAAGTGCAAATAAGTCTATTTGGTGTGTGTGCCAATGAGATTACGTGCTGAAACACAATCATTTTTGTTGGGAATTTAGTTGTCTGGCACACAGCACACGGTGACAACACATCACAGCATAACACTTTCACATGCGAATATAAACAGCTGTCTAAATGCATTGTGCTAGTGACTTAACAGTGAAAAGTCACTGAATCATTAGAAAATATTCCATGTAGTTGCAGTCCTCAAAACATTACATACAAAATGGATGAATTTAAGCTTAAATATGGTGGAAGCTTGGTTGTGCTTCAGTGAATGATGCACACTGTGCTGGGACAGAATAAACATTACACAATCATAAATCAAATAAACTCCCACAGTTTTCTGTGGTAAGTGAAATCCAATTAATATACTAAGAGGGGAGGAGTAATAATAATTGAATCTCCTTACATGTGCATATATTGTTTGACAAATGCTGGACATCATCTGCTGTGCTTGAAGGCAGAAATTGACAACTCGAGCAATAAAGTAAAAACTATCTGGAAATTTGTAAAGAAGGAAACGGGGAAAAATGCAGTTTGTAGTGAAAATATCCAAATCAAAAGTGAGGGTAATCTTGTTAGCGATCCAAAAACAGTTGCAGACACATTCAACAACAATTTTTTAACAGTAACAGAAAAAATAGGCTTACAAGGGTCCATGAAGCAAGCCATCAATCTTTTGAAAGCAGAGTACCTGGTTCAGTACAACACATGAAGGTAAACACAGTCACTGTTCAAGAAATTGAAAGAGTTATTAACTCCCTGAAAAGTTAAAAGTCTTCTGGAATTGACAACATTTCTAACAAATTATTAAAATACTGCTCCAGCCATGTAAGTAAAGTCCTTTGCCACATTTTTGATCCGTCACTTAAGCAAAGAATAGTTCCTGACAGGCTTTCCTGACAGGCTTAAGTATACAGTTGTAAAACCGCTGTATAAGAAGGGGGATAAGACGGATACTGCTAACTACAGGCCAATATCACTACTGACAGGCTTTTCAAAGGTTTTAGAGAAACTAATGCATACCCGGATAGTTAAGCATCTCAGTGAACACAATACCTTCAGCAAAAGTCAGTTTGGATTTCAGAAAGGTTTGTCAACAGAAGATGCAATATTTGCATTTACTGGCAAACTCTTGAAATCTATCAACAAAAAACTGAAAGTGATTGGCATATTTTG
Organism: Schistocerca serialis cubense; assembly: GCF_023864345.2. Lineage (NCBI taxonomy): Eukaryota > Metazoa > Arthropoda > Insecta > Orthoptera > Acrididae > Schistocerca > Schistocerca serialis. The sequence goes on from NC_064642.1 coordinate 130,929,557, forward strand.
TGACCTAACAAAAGCATTTGACTGTAAATCACCAAATTCTTTTACAAGAAGCTGCACATCTCGGTATAAGTGGTGCAGCAAGGAAATGGCTTGACTCATATCTGTCAAACAGGAAACAAAAAGTTGTAGTAGATAGTTAAGATGGTGTCCCAGTATCTTCAGAATGGTGTACCATCACATGTGGAGTGCCATAGGGCTCAGTTCTGGGCCCCCTACTTTTTATTATATTTATAAATGATCTCCCTCTCTCTATGGAATATTGTAGATTCACCATTTTCGTGGATGACACTACACTACTTATTGATAATTCAGCAGATAAACTTGAGGTAACTGCAAATATCGTTTTAAATGAAACGGTGAACTGGTTCAACATTAATGGTCTTACTTTAAATTACTGTAAAACAAACTACATTCAGTTCCACAAAACATCCAAAGATGAGGAAATAGTATTAAAAATGGTTGAGCAGACAATAACCACAGTAGATTCCTCAAAATACCCTGGCTTGCATATTGATAGCGAACTGAATTGGTCAAACCACATCGTGGATCTATGCAAAAGACGAAGTTCAGCGACATATGCATTGCGCATTGTTTCTTCTAATAGAAATATGGAAACCATGAAGTCAGCGTATTACGGTTACTTTCATGCAATTATGGTATTTGGAATTATATTTTGGGGAAATCAGCCACTGGATAAAAAAGTACTGTGTGTACAAAACAGAGCCATAAGGATCACGTGTGGAGTCCATCCTAGAGCCACATGCAGGAATCTTTTTAAGAAGCTTGAAATACTTACATCCACTGCGTAATATATATTCTCGTTGATGTGCTTCACAAGGAAAGAAAAATTCATCTTTAAGCTGAATAGTGCATATCACAGTCACAATACTTGAAGGAAACATGATATCCACTATGAACAGCCAAATCTAAGTATGGTGCAGAAAGGAGTCCATTTCAGTGGCTGTAAGATTTTTAATGCCCTCCCTTCAAGAATTAAGTGTTTGGTAGATGATGATCTCTTGTTTAAAAAAACCTTACGGCAGTTCCTATTGCAAGGATCATTTTATACAATAGAAGAGTTCCTGAACTACATTGTTTAACATTTCTTGTATTGTAAATTACAAATGTATGCCCAAATTTGTATTTGTAATACCGAATATTTTTATTGTAAATATATATTTTGCAAAATTTATTTCTCTGTAACACTTACTATTTTGTAATCTTTATCTATCTCTAAAATGTATTTCTTGTAGTGGGACCTAAGTTGCCGTTTGCTGTTTTTGTTTTGTTTTATGTATTACCATAAATTCTGGCCAAAGCTTGTAAAACTGACACGTTCCATATCCTGTGATAGTGTCACAACATGGATCACTGGAACAAGAGATAAATAAATAAATAAATAAAGAGGAAGTAACTTTAAATACTATTGAACTGAACATTTGCTGCAATTTTAAATTGTTGCTGGTTGGCAGTCTTGAGTCACAGATGCATCACATTGTTGCAACTATGAATGCACTACAGTCTCCAAACATACAAAAACAGCAACAAGCACATTAATTGCCTGTAAATGCTGAGATATTTAATAATAATCAACTATTTCTGTAATATATGTGCAAGCAGTGCCACCATTTCATTTTTAAATCCATAAACCAAAGTGATACGACTGACATTGCTGAACATAAAGATGAACACACAAAATGTAGTACGCATGAAACTGTGGATTATGCAGACAACAATATTAATAGAAAATTAATAATAAATCATATATAGTAGTCAATTCTGATTGTATTAACATGAAATGCTTGAGCTAGTTTATAGTAACATTTAAGTCTGACAGTTATGTGTAAGGCAATCAAAAAATGCATCCATTCTTCCCCTACCACCCATGTAATATAACTCTCATTTACAAAACTAGAAGTCATGCTGAATAATTGTTGGGAACCCGTAAGTCCTCCAGTACCTGCCTGGATAAATCCTATCAAAGGAAGGCGAGGGTATACCACCTTCAGTAGTGCTATTGATTCTCCCCCCCCCCCCCATCTTCATGGGCCCCCCACCCCATTTTTTCCCACACCAGCTTACCACTGCTGGAATAATAACACTGAAATCACTAACTGCTGAGACTTAACTTATTCATTGTGCGATTTTTCACTCCACAATGTTGCAGAACATACAGTTATGTAACCACTGTTGACTTTCATTCTTTGACTTCTGAAAATTTGTTAATTAGGAGAAACACACACACTAAAAGCAGTGATTCAAAATACTGAGTATGATTACTGAATTGTCAGTAACACTTAGGTACACAAGTAAATAAATTATAAAGAAAGGTACCATAATAACAATAAACCTTGGAAAAGATCTTAAAGTTTCCCTTCGGAGGGAGAGGGGCTGGGATGTTTGATATAGGAAGAACGAGGATTGGTAACAGGAGCTCTCATGCATCACCAAATTCCTATATCATGCCATTGTATGAATGACAATGACTTTATAAAATGAAAATCCCCCCCCCCCCCCCACACACACACTCTTCATAAAATAAAAATGGCAAATCAGGAGTGTCTAAAGGGAAGTGACCATATTTTTTTCCCTTTAGGACTGTCAGTTGCTTGGGCCTCTTACGAATTTTTATATGCCACATCCCCTCCTTTTCATCAGCTTCTCTATCAGCATCTAAAAGAGAGAGAATGTATTCCATGCAAAAAATTCCATAATTGGATTTTCTAAAATTTCTGGAAAGATATTTTACAAGCTTGGGTTTAGAGTACTGAACATTACCTACTTTTGTTTGCTAATTCTATTTATGTGGCAAAATGTCTTTACAATCATTCTGCTCAATGTCAGTGAGTATGCAATAAGACTTCCTTAACACAGTACTAGCAAGTCCAACCATGGAGATGAACTGTTTACACTGCACTTGCCTCAGCCAGAGCTTGACTTGGGTACTCCACCACGCCTGTGTTATCCTCTGGTGGTTTTCCTGATAAGGAAGGACAGTCACACAATGCATCCTGATGAGACGGTAAGATGCTGGTATAAAAATAAATGCAAGAAATGTCGGCAGTATATAACACTTGATGATTAATGAAGTATGTTGTGTTCAACATTTCAGGTGGCTTTAATCAATGTAATTCACATAAAGGATTCTGTTTGTACATTGCCAACAAGTATTCTTGCTCAGTATCTGAAGCAAGCAAATGGTCAACTCTCCTGTTTGAAGGTATGTTAGAATGTCTGCACTTGTGCGTAGAGCGTGAGTGTGCGTAGAGCGTGAGTGTGCGCGCGCACACACACACACACACACACACACACACACACACACACACACACCTATCTGATAAATGACTATAGCCTCTGGCTGGCCTCGGCCTTGACAGTCCTATTGTTGTGCCTATCTGCGACTAAGCATCTCTGCTATATGGTGAGTAGCATAATTGTAAATATGGTTTCTCTCCTAAGAGTTGTTAGGTGCATTTTCTCTGGTGTTTTGACAGATATTTTCAATTTAATTTTTTGCAATATGTAAATGGAGTTTGCCAATGCAAATACTGCTCATAGAGCCTTTTATGCAATCCCAGTGTCAATGGGAAGTGTACGTGTTTCTTGTCAAAAAATGAAAATGACTTTTAAAGCAGAATTTTACATTCCCAACCGATAGAGGTGTCCCAGATTAGTCTAATAAGATATTCACTTTATCAATATGCATTAACAGGAACAGTAAAACATGAAGAATAATCGGTCTTCCAGCAGTGCTTCAGGATGGCAGCAGCAGTTTGTGCAGGTCAGGGAGTGTGGTGCCATCATCATTGGAGCACTAATTACTCTTCATGTTTATGTTAATGCATATTGATAAAACAAATATCACAAAAGACTAATTTGCACCTGCTCTATCAATTGGGCACATAAAATTCTGCTTTAAAAATCATTTTGTTTAAAACGGGAAACAAACCAATGCTTTTTGTCAACTCTGGGTGTCGCATGAAAGATGTGATGAGCAGTATTTGTTTGAACTAGCTCCAGCTACACTTCGCAAAAATAAAGTTGCAAATATATCCCAAAATACAGGAGAAACTGTGTAAATGCCAGTCTGAGGAGCGAGAGGGTGTCAGGTTAAGAGTCGCCAAGCACAAACATCTATCTTCTACCTGCTACTAAAGCTCCACAAACCCAAGTTAACTAGCCTCCATATTGGATCATGATTGGTGATAATGCCTGCAAAGATATATCCTCTACCTTTGATGAACAGCATATTCAACCAATTTCTTGCAGCCTCTCTTCCTGCATCTAAAGACCTAATCACATCCTCCCCTGTCTTTCCACAGCTACTGTATTACAACTGAAAAATTACTTGCTTGTCCCAGTACACTAACATCCAACAGACATATGAGGGGCGTTGGAAAAATCCATGCAAAAATAAAAATTACTTACGTGTTTGGGGTAAACCATTTTTATTTTTCGACAGAGTCTCCTTTTAGACTTCTACACTTCATCCAACACTGTTCTAATTTGTTGATTCCTTCCGAATAATAGGAATTGACAAGTCTGCAAAATAGCTACTAGTTGCTGCAATCACCTCCTCGTTTGAATAAAATCTTCGTCACGCCAGCCATTTCTTCAAATTGTGGAACAAATAGTAGTCCAAGGGAGCCAAGTCTGGAGAATCAGGAGGATGTGAAACAAGTTGGAATCCTATTTCCATTAATTTTGCAACCACAACTGCTGAGGTGTGTGCTGGTGCATTGTCGTAATGGGAAAGGACTTTTTTGCGGTCCAATCACCGGCGTTTTTCTAGCAGCTTGGTTTTCAAATGGTCCAATAAGGATGAATAATATGCACTTGTAATAGTTTTACCCTTTTCCAGATAGTCAAAGAGGATTATCCCTTGCAAATCCCAAAAGACGGTTGCCATAACCTTTCTGGCCAAAGGAATGGTCTTCACCTTTTTCGGTGCAGATTCTCCTTTGGTAACCCATTGTTTGGATTGTTCGTTGGTCTCAGGAATGTAGTAATGTATCCGTGTTTCATCCACAGTGACGAAACGATGCTTAAAGGTCTACAGATTCTTCCTGAACAGCTGCAAACAATCCTTGCAATACTTCACATGAGTCCATTTTTGGTAAAGTGTGAGCAATCGCCGAACCCATCTTGCAGATATCTTTCTCGTGTCCAAATGTTTATGCAAAATATTATGTACCCATTCATTCGAGATGCCCACAGCACTAGCAATCTCACACACCTTAACTCTTCTGTCATTCATCATCACATCATGGATTGTACCAATGATTTCTGGATTCATAACATCCACAGGGCGTCCAGAACATTCACCACCATTTGTGCCCATATGGCCACTCCGAAAATTTTTAAACTATTTACAAACTGTTCTAATTGAAGGTGCAGTCACCATAATGTTTATCAAGCTTCTCTTTAGTCTCCTGAGGCGTTTTGCCTTTCATAAAGTAATGTTTGATCACCACACAAAATTCTTTTTCATCCAATTTTTGACAATCACTCGACTTCCTTGATTCACACGAATGCCAAACACACAGAAATAGACCAATACGGCAGAAACTTGGTGAGCATTCTTTCCGAAGATGCTACTAACTAAACTTGACCTCGATACGTGCCAGTGGTGCCGTCTCTTGGACTTTGCACGGACTTTCCAAACGCCCCTCGTATGGTCTTGGTTAAACCCACCACCTTGTACCTGACCGTTTTAGCAATCCACATTCTGATCGATAATTGTTTCGCTTTTACAGCTGTGAACAGTACATGCATGGTACCTTTCTACACCAACCTTTTTTTGGGTCATTTAGATGAAACCATGTCATTACAAGACCAAATAAAATTGAAAGTATATATTTGTTATTACAGACTAAATACATGGATTAATTCTGAAACTGTCCTATCAAACATCATGTATGGATCAGTGTGACAGTTTTGGGAACACCTTTTGGATTTGCAGATAATGGTGATACCTCTTGTCTCTCAACTTTTCTTTTACATGCTTTTACCTTGAGGTTTTTTGCTCCCTTTAACAAGTTTGACTCAAGCACAGTAAAATTACTTGTCGACTCATTTTATGTTTAATGATTTTCATAAACGATGCAAAAATGCTGTTCTTTAAATATCATGAATTTAAATTTCTGTTACAGCAATTATATCTAGCAACTGGTAATCCTCTCACCTACGATGATGAACATCCTACACAGTCTCCTGCAGTAGTGTGTACAGAAGATGAAGTAGGATCAGTGTGGCAGTCTGCAGGGGAACAACTGTGTGTTGTATGCCAACATTTTCCCCTTTCAAGAGCTCTTCTACCTTGCCGCCATACCTGCATCTGTGCCAGCTGCTTTGGTAAACTTGATCGCTGCCCAATGTGTCGCAGTCCAATACGCAGCTACTTTTGCATACGAAGTGAAGAGTACATGCCTGTTGAGCCAGGAATCAAGCCATCTGCAAAGATGGCACAACCAATGCGCTGGCTTCATGATCTCAATGATCGCCTTACAGATTTCTTAGGATTTCAGCGGTGAAATCTGTGGAGTGAAAAAGATGTTACCATTTGAACTGAAACTGCGATTTGTGGTTATGCACTACAGTTGTAAAATAAAGGGCACAGTGTGCCTAAACTGTAAATACCATTACATAAAGGTTTCTGCTGTGTAGAAAGAGCAGGAGGGGGAAGGAGAGAGAATGAATGATTGAGTGAGAGAGAGAGAGAGAGTGTGTATGTGTGTGTGTTTTATTTATATAGAAAGAAGTATCCATCATGCAAAGTCAACCGCAGTTTTATCTGCACTTTGCTGCAAGACTTAACATCATTTGATAAACTGACCAAATTGTTGTATATTTCATGAAATTGTAGCTACATATTTAATTTCAGAGAGTGATTTCTCTGCTTATTACATCTGGGGAAATGTAAAAATACTCTGTAGAATGATATTCCATTCATAGACAACTAACAAGAATGATTGTTCTGTTTCATAGAACATGTAAATAGTAGTTAAGTATTCCTAAAATAAAAAGTGATATGTTCATTTCTGTTTTGTATTGATTTACGTTGCTCTTTTTTATGTTACATTGATCTTTTAGTAGCACTTTCTCTGCACAGTGAGATAATGTTAACAATGTTTGATGGTTTCTATGAAATGATATCCAGTTGCCCTGTTGATTACACATGGAATATCTTGAAGGGAAAAAATGGGGATGAGGGATGTGGCTCCGGAACAACGAAGACCAAGGTGTGGAACTCATTTACACTAAAGAGTACAAAGGTCTCAAGATGTTTCAAACACACAATTGTTTGAATATCCTTTAACATATTACATGCAAAGTGTCTTACATGTCAGTGAAATACAATCACTCCAATTTTTTGTGATTTTTTTCCCCCCTTTCATATGTAAAACTGCCACTTTTTGAGTAATTCTCAGAAATTTGATTATATCTTTGACATCATCTATCTTAATTTCATAGTCAACAGCTTTGCTCTAATCACAGATTCCCTGAGCAGCTCAAATCAGTGATCCACGAATATTATAAAGGTAGGGGCGTGCGCATGCGTTTTCTACATCTCCTCCTAAAACAATGGACTGATTTCAATGACTTCGTACAGATATCCCTTACTGTCAGACAAGAGTCACTTTGGGGGTAAGAACCACCTACGTACCATCGTTCACGAGACATGAAGTCACAAACAGTGAGATATGCAAAAAAACTGTACATTGTGCGTCACGTTTAAATTTATTACTTCTGTGCAACTAACTCTATTTGCAATTAATATTGCAGACAGTATCCACATGTGCTGCTGAATGTACCTACAAAATTAAATCATTGTATGACACACAATTCAAGAGATACCCTTTATTCCAACAGATCACCTATTTCACTTTACTAGACTGTAGTTTCCACTGAGACTTGCATTTGCCATTACAATTCATACCTGTCACAGGGGCAGGCTATTTAATAATGCAGAGTGGATTTGACATCTCCATGTTTTTCTCTTGCACAACTTTGTTTGTTCAAGGGTGGACTCATGCAAGAATTTCTTCATTGTTACTCCTGAACACATAACTAGAAGCGATGTTTATAATAAAGTTCTGAGTTAAAGATTACAGATACTTCATATTTTTGGATAAATGTTTCTTAATTTGCATACTGCAAACCTACGTGACTCTGTACACTAGATCCAGTCCAAATGGGTGGTAGACTGATGTGTGTAATAAATTCGCTGGGATTCACAGGTTTGACACAAGGGAACAGAAATTTTAGAGCAGGCTTATCCAGAGTGAGAAGCACTCTTTTGTGTTGAATGGAAGTTTAAAAGAGTTACTTTTTCACAGGCACTCAGCGTGGTAGATCCATGCAAACCACCACTTCAGTCATTCGCAAATTCTCCTCCTGGCCCTTTTCATATAGCCTCCATGCTTATGTAGCTCCATAAACATTAAATAGAAAAATTATAATTGTTAGGTAGGACGAAATGCTGCAATTAAATGATCTGCGTGGTTTAGATTAGATTAGATTTACTTTGATTCCAATTGATCCGCAGTGAGGAGGTCCTCCAGGATGTAGAACATGTCAGAAAAACAACAATACATGACAAATATTTAAAACTCAAAACAAATAAGCTAATGTACCATTCCACAGGTCCCAAGTGGCATGGTCATCATTTTTTAATGAACGCTATATGCACTGAATTTATAATAAGTTTTTTATTTATTTATAAGGTAATTAACATGTAATACAACTACTAAAAACTTACTTACAATCAACACATTACTGCACTGAAATTGTGCAGAAGTTATATTGTACTTTATATATAGACATACACGCAAATCAGTTGGTTTTCCAGAGAAATTAATCAATGGAGTAGAAAGAGTTGGCCACCAATAAATCCTTTAGGCTTCTCTTAAACTGAATTTCATTGGTTGTTAAGCTTTTTATGGCTGCTGGCAAGTTATTGGAAATGTGTGTTCCTGTATAATGCACACCTTTTTGTACAAGACTAAGTGACTTTAAATCCTTGTGAAGATTATTCTTATTTCTAGTATTGGTTCCATGAATTGAGCTGTTGGTTTGAAAAAGTGATATATTTTTAATGACAAATTTCGTTAAGGAATAAATATATTGGGAAGCAGTAGTTAGTATCCCTAGTTCCCTAAACAGGCTTCTGCAGGATGTTCTTGAGTTCACACCACATATAACTCTTACTGCACGTTTTTTGTGCCTGGAAAACTTTAGCTTGGCTTGATGAATTGCCCCAAAATATAATCCCATATGACATTAAGGAATGAAAGTAAGCATAGTAGCCAGCTTTTTCATTTTTATATCCCCTATGTCTGACACAATTCGCATTGCAAATAGAGATTTGTTAAGACGCTTCAGCAGTTCTGCGGTGTGCTTTTTCCCGGTTGAATTTATTATCAAGCTGTAATCCTAAGAATTTAACACAGTCCAGTTCTTCTATCTGCGTGTCATCGTATGTTAGGCATATACTCGTGGGACACCCCTTCCAAGTTCTGAACTGCATGTAGTGTGTTTTTTCGAAGTTTAGTGACAAAGAATTAGCCAGGAACCAGTGATTAATGTCCACAAATATTTTATTAGCTAACCTTTCTAAGACTGCACTTGATTTGCTATTTATTGCAATGTTTGTATCATCGGCAAACAAAACGAACTTTGCTTCTGGTGATGTTGCTGATGAAAGGTCATTGATATACACAAGAAAAAGTAAGGGCCCTAAAATGGAACTTTGTGGGACCCCACACGTAATTAGTTCCCAGTTGGATGATGCCTGATAGCTTGATACATGTCTCTTTCCTAATAACACCTTTTGTTTCCTGCCAGAGATATCAGATTTTGACCATTTTGCAGCATTTCCTGTTACACTATAGTATTCTAATTTACTTAAAAGGATAACATGATTTACACAGTCAAATGCCTTTGACAGATCACAAAATATACAAGCTGCCTGCAATTTTTGTCTAATGAATTAAGCACATTTTCACTGTAAGTGTAGATAGCCTTCTCAATATCAGAACCCTTTAGAAATCTGAACTGTCACTTTGACAGTATGTTGTTTGAGATAAGATGGTTATAAAGCCGATTGTAAATTACTTTTTCTAAGATTTTTGAGAATGCCGGCAAAAGGGAAATTGGACGGAAATTTGATGCTATTTCTTTACCTCCCTTCTTAAACAGTGGCTTAACTTCAGCATATTTCAACCATTCAGGAAATATTCCACTGATAAATGACTGGTTACATAGATAGCTTAATAAGTTACTTAGCTCAGAATCACATTCCTTAATTAGCTTCGTTGATATTTCACCATACCCACTAGATGTTTTTGATTTTAAAGATTTTATGATGGACATTATTTCTGATGGGTTAGTGAGGGTCAAATTCATATTATGGAAGTTACTTGAAATGTCTGGTCTGAGGTATTCCATAGCAGCATCTACAGAACCTGACAACCCCATCTTGTCAGTAACAGTTATAAAATGTTTGTTAAAAAGTTCTGCAACACTATACACATCTGTCACCAATGTATCATTTACTCTTAATGCTGTTTGTCCCTCTTCATGTCTGCTTCTACTGGTCTCCTCCTTCACTATATCCCATATTATCCTTATTTTGGTATCTGATATGACTATCTTTTCCTTGTAATATATTTGCTTTGATGTCCGTGTTACAGTCTTTAATATTTTGCAGTATTTCTTGTAATGTGCTATAGCATCAACATCGGAACTGCTTCGGATTGACAGATACAGTTTTCTTTTTGTTTTACAAGATACCCCTGTTCCTTGAGTAATCCATGGCTTCTTTGTAGACTTAGCTCTAACCTTGGTAAGTTTTTGGGGAAACCAGTGTTCGAATAAGGTAAGCACTTTATTAACAAAAGTTTTATATTTTTCATGCATGCCCTGAGCACTCTAAACATCAGTCCAGTGAATGTCTCTGAGGAGTGTCCTGAAATAATCATTGATTACCCTCTTCAGCTCAGATTTAACAGATTTTGTATCCTGTCCAGTGTTAACATTTAACAGAAGGAAATGCATCTCAAGATCTGAGAGGCCATTTACTATTGGTTTTGTAATACAGTTTTGTTCATTGGACTTTTCTATAAATATATTATCAACGGCTGTTTGTGAGCAATTGGCTACCCTAGTGGGGAACTTTACAGTGGGAATTAAGTTGAATGATAGTGTTACTAACTCAAATAAGTTCTTATTGGGAGAGTCTTTAAGGAAATCTACATTGAAATCCCCAGAAACCACTATTTCTTTGTTTTTGGTTGTTAAATGGGCCAGTACAGCTTCAAGGTGGTTTATGAACAGATTAAAGTTACCTGCAGGTGCTCGATATACACTTAATATTATGAAGGGTTTTTTGTGAAATTCTAATTCTGTTGCACATGCTTCCATATGCTGTTCTGGGCAAAATTTATGAATGTCTATGTTCTTAAATTTATGACAGTTCCTGATGAATGTGCCAACTCCTCCTTTCTCCATTTCTGATCTACAAAAGTGAGATGCTAACCCAAACCCTGTAACACTTAAAAGTTCTATAGTAGTGGTCGCATGATGTTCAGAGAGGCAGATTATGTCTGGGTTTGAAGAATCTAATTCATCTATGCAGATATTTAATTCATTAATTTTATTTCCTAGTCCTCGAATATTTTTATGCAATAAAGATAGCTGACACTTCACATTGACTGAGTTAAAATTGGGCAGAGTTAAAATATCTGCTGACTGTTGAAAATTATTAACCAATAGCTGTTTATGCCGATGTAATAAGCTAAAATTATGTTTTTTGGTTTCTTTCTCAAACTGAAGGTTTGTCTCAGTCCTAACCTCTCTTAAAATTTGGTTTCTTTCTGTCCTCACCAACCTAGCAAAGGGTCTTTTCTGAACCCTATAACTACTGGTATTTTATCGTTCTTGCGCTAGACTTTCAATTTCATGAAGAACATTCAAGAATAGTCCATAACAAACCTCTAAAACATCAGACTTTGAACAAACCTTTTGAGCCCAGATTTAACTCCAAGTTAATTACAAGCAAAATGTATAGTTCATTGATTTGTGCATAGAATCTGATTACACTTTTTGAGTACCACAGTTCACAGACAACAGGAGCTCTGTACTTCCTGGCAGATTAAAACTGTGTGCCGGACCGAGACTCGAACTCGGGACCTTTGCCTTTCGCGAGCAAGTGCTCTACCAACTGAGCTATCCAAGCACGACTCACAGCTTTACTTCCGCCAGTACCAGGCGAGGTACTGGCAGAAGTAAAGCTGTGAGGACGGGGCATGAGACGTGCTTGGGTAGCTCAGTTGGTAGAGCACTTGCCCGCGAAAGGCAAAGGTCCCTAGTTAGAGTCTCGGTTCGGCACACAGTTTTAATCTGCCAGGAAGTTTCATATCAGCACACACTCCGCTGCAGAGTGAAAATCTCAACAGGATTGGATTGGATTGGATTGTTTGGGGGAGGAAGAGAACAAACAGTGAGGTCATCGGTCTCATCGGATTAGGGAAGGACGGGGAAGGAAGTCGGCCGTGCCCTTTCAAAGGAACCATCCCGGCATTTGCCTGGAGTGATTTCCCTAAATCACGGAAAACCTAAATCAGGATGGCCGGATGCAGGATTGAACCGTCGTCCTCCCGAATGCGAGTCCAGTGTGCTAACCACTGCGCCACCTCCCTCGGTTCTCAACAGGAGCTTTGCCAGCTACAAGATACTCCACAAATCCCACACGCAGCATCTGGATATTTCCCAGGAAGGATGTTGGTGTCATATGAGCCCCTTAGAACACAAGTTGTAAAACTCACATTATTCTCGTTCCGGGATGGTTTAGCTGTCAACACACATATTTCTGCTCATAGCAGGAACTTGCTAGAAATGCTCACTCACAGTCCAGGTCTGTAAACCTTTGTGTATTAACATGTGTGGTTACCACGTAATTTATATTTGCTATGGTACTATAATGCCACTTGCTCAACAAGATCTTGGCCCTATCTAAGAAACAAGATAAAGTTAAATTACACCACTTGTGGTTCAAGGGACTCACATTACGTAACTGTAAACTCACGCAAACATTTTTGCTGGTTAAGCATGACTGTATAGAAGATGAACACACACTTTTTTTCTTTCAGTCAGAGCTGCAGATTAAATGAGACTCTGTGACGAAACCACAACTATTTACACAAAACACTTCGCTTCAATAGGAAGATACAAATTTCAAATTGTATTCTATGCCTGCACTTGACCACTATTACTACGATATATATATATATAATGGAAGGAAACATTCCACGTGGGAAAAATTATATATAAAAACAAAGATGAGGTGACTTACCGAAAAAAGCGCTGGCAGGTCGATAGACACACAAACAAACACAAACATACACACAAAATTCAAGCTGTTGCAACAAACTGTTGCCTCATCAGGAAAGAGGGAAGGAGAGGGGAAGACGAAAGGAAGTGGGTTTTAAGGGAGAGGGTAAGGAGTCATTCCAATCCCGGGAGCGGAAAGACTTACCTTAGGGGGGAAAAAAGGACAGGTATACACACGCACATATCCATCCACACATATGTCTGCTTGTGTCTGTATGTGTGGATGGATATGTGCGTGTGTGCGAGTGTATACCTGTCCTTTTTTCCCCCTAAGGTAAGTCTTTCCGCTCCCGGGATTGGAATGACTCCTTACCCTCTCCCTTAAAACCCACTTCCTTTCGTCTTCCCCTCTCCTTCCCTCTTTCCTGATGAGGCAACAGTTTGTTGCGAAAGCTTGAATTTTGTGTGTATGTTTGTGTTTGTTTGTGTGTCTATCGACCTGCCAGCGCTTTTTTCGGTAAGTCACCTCATCTTTGTTTTTTTTTATATATATATATATATATATATATATATATATATATATATATATATAATAGAGGGAAACATTCCACGTGGGAAAAATATATCTAAAAAGAAAGATGATGAAACTTACCAAACAAAAGCGCTGGCAGGTCGATAGACACACAAACAAACACAAACATACACACAAAATTCTAGCTTTCGCAACCAATGGTTGCCTCGTCAGGAAAGAGGGAAGGAGAAGGAAAGACAAAAGGATATGGGTTTTAAGGGAGAGGGTAAGGAGTCATTCCAATCCCGGGAGCGGAAAGACTTACCTTAGGGGGGAAAAAAGGACAGGTATACACTCGCACACACACACATATCCATCCACACATACACAGACACAGACATTGAAAATGTCTGCTTGTGTCTGTGTATGTGTGGATGGATATGTGTGTGTGTGCGAGTGTATACCTGTCCTTTTTTCCCCCTAAGGTAAGTCTTTCCGCTCCCGGGATTGGAATGACTCCTTACCCTCTCCCTTAAAACCCATATCCTTTTGTCTTTCCTTCTCCTTCCCTCTTTCCTGACGAGGCAACCATTGGTTGCGAAAGCTAGAATTTTGTGTGTATGTTTGTGTTTGTTTGTGTGTCTATCGACCTGCCAGCGCTTTTGTTTGGTAAGTTTCATCATCTTTCTTTTTATATATATATATATATATATATATATATATATATATATATATATATATATATATATATATATATATATATATATATATATGCTGAATTACTTTGGATCCACAGTACTTCTTGTCATACCTCACTGCATTAGATAATGGATCTAACAGAAAGTCCAGGAATTGGCAGTGTACAGAGTTATCACCTGTTGTTAGTGAATAGGCAGACATGAACTATACTGTACACTGACAACACATTGTCTTGCCACACTATTTAGGCACAGAAACCCAGAGTGTATAAATATATTTTATGGAAAATGCAGGAAGCATAGTTTGATATTGTTGTTTGAAGAGTCAGAGTATGTAATAAATATTGGCCAAAACTTACTGAAGGTCAAAGTTTCACAAAAATCACTTCCACCACATTAAACATATTTCAGTCCATGACCAGTTTCAGGTTGTGCAGTTGGTATGGCCATTGTTAGTTATTTTCACGTTCCACAGATCATTCTGCGTGACAGATCATAATGATGTGGAAAAAGTCATTTTACTTTATCACAAATTAATTTGTGCATATGGATATATTATGAACATTTCTAAACATTTATTTCTCTTCTTTTTGGGAAAAAATCAGATGATGTGTCAGTCAGTCCTACCTACCACCTTTTACACATTACAGTAATACAAATTCTTCTACGGAATAGGAGGAATTGTCAGGAAGAAACTTTCTCAGTTTGCTTCCAAATTTTACTTTGCTGTCTGTCAGTTAATTTGTATCACTGGGTAAATGATCAAACAATTTTGTTCCAGCATTGTGCACCCCTTTTTTGTGCTAAGGAAAACCTTAATTTGGAGTAATGAATATCATTTTTTCTTCTGATATTGTAGTTATGTACATAATTGTTTCTTTCAAACTGTGGTGGATTATTTACAACAAACTTCATGGGGGAATAAATGTTGTGAAGCAGTAGTCAGAATGCCCAACTCCCACCAAAATGATCATAGGTGAGCATCACATATTCTTCCTACAGCACATTTTGGCACAATGAAGGCTTCATTTCTTAAAGATGAATTACCCGAGAACATTATTCCATATGACATTATTAAATGAAAATATGCAAGATACATCAACTTACTAATTTCTCTCCCCAAGATTTGGAATGACTCCAAGGGGATGAACTGAGTTATAAGAATTCCGAATGTGCTTTACCCAATTTCAATTCTCATCAATATAGACTCCTAACAGTTTCGAAGTTTCTACCCTATTTATTATTTCCTCTTCACATGTTACACTTATCAAGGGTGTAGTACCCATAGACGTGCAATTGTCTTTTTTTAAAATTGACGGTGAGACCAATCGCAGAAATCCAGTTACTTATTCTTTAATGAACTTTGTTCACCATTTCTTCTGTTTCTGTATGTATGCTTGGATGGGTTAAAACACTAGTGTTGTCTATAAAAAGAACTGATTCTGCTTGTTGTGTGTTACATGGAAGATCGTCTACAGGATTGCCACAAGTTTAAGAATTTCCCCTGACAAATTTTGAGATCTCAAGGGTAATTAACGACATAAGTTTACAAAAGATGTAAGGACTTCAGTATTGCTAAATGTGTGAGCAAAAATCTTATGTTCTAGCATCAACACCTTTGTAATGAACTATTTTCAGATGGAGAAAGCAAGCCAAATGGTATATATTTTTCAATAAGATCACTGATGTTATTTTATTTCAATAAAACAAAACACATTTGGTGACAAAAATATGCGTTTCGTTGTAGTCAAAACACATTTAAAATACCTTCACCAATTTCAGATACAACCTCAGAAAAAAGTAGGCCTCTTGAAAGACGTGTATAAGGCAGGGAATAGTTGTGTAAACCAACACTGTACATGACCACCCCCCCCCCCCCCCCCCCCCAAAATAAAAAGTTGTTTCTACTATGTTCGTTATTGTAAGTTATTTCCCATTGTATTATGTCTATTATTTTACACGTATTGTATGATTTTTCTTTCACGGAATTTGTGAGTACATAGCGTACAAACTGGAACAATTTTCTTCTTCCTTATCGTCCATACTGTCTAATATATAAACTACTTTCAAAGTGTCAAAATGTACTAGAATAAATAAAATATTTATAAAATGTCACTCTGTACAATGTACTTGCAGTGAGACAAGTCACAACTCCTGAAATGCATCACCTGTGGCCTCCAGCCTGCCGCAATCCTGGGTAGATTTTTAAGCCACGAAAATCCACTACATTATGCCATACACAAACAGACTTGGCCTGCAGGCAGATTGGTGAGACTAGATCTGATGGGCAGGGCCTGCACATTAGTGGAAAACGATGGGCTTCATATTGCCAGACCCGATCTGTTAGATATACCCACAGAAATGGCCTGTATTTTGGCCCATCGTGGAAGTCTGTATATGAGAGAGGACGTGTAGTTGCTCTCAAAGAAGGCGGTTGGGGTAATCGGTAAATCACTGAACATCTGAATGGAAGCTATGCCACTAGTCGATGGTGTTGGCAGGATAGGGTGAAACATGGCCGAACACAACATCAAGAAGGAAATGATTGACAAAGAGAGATGACGGAAGGAGAGGCCCGAGCAAACTTTCACTCAGAGCCCCAGGTTCACTGTTATCAGCGATATGATGTGCAACTGGTTCAATAGTGACTACAAGGGCCATAAATGGATGGCTCAAAGAAAGGGGCTGAGCTCACGGCACCCTCTTGCACTGACTACCATTGATCAGCCAGACAGCCGATGATTTACGGTGCCATCTCATTTCGTAGCAGGACCTCTTTGGTTTGTCATCCGTGGCAGCTTAGCAGCACAGCAGTACGTCAATGATATTCTACACCCCATTTCGTTGCCCTTCATGGAAAGCCACCCTAAGCTCACATTTCAGCAAGATAATGCCCGCTTGCATATAGCGAGAGTTTCTACTGTTTGTCTTTGTGCTTGCCACACACTACCTTGGCCAGCAAGGTCGCTGGATCTCTCCCTAATTGAGAAAGTTTCGAGCATTATTGGCAGGGCCCTCCTGCCAGCTCAGACCCAATTCGGCTTTATATTCTTCAGCAGGACAACCACTAACTTTGTCAATCAATGCCAAGCTATTCATGTGTCATACAGGAAGACACCATGTTGATGAAATAAGCCTGCAGTGATCAATCCACGCAACAGATAACTTGCGCAAATACTCTGAGAATTAATAATAATGATGATAGGTAGCAACTCATCATAAAGATGATGGCTGAGCCGCAGACAGACACACAGAAAAGACAATCACACACCCAAAACTAAATTTTTGGCCATAGCCTTTGTCAGAAAACAAGAGCACACACACATTCACACAATCAATCAGACACAACTCGTGCACACATGACCACCGTCTCCGGCTGCTGCATCAACAGTCTTTGAGAATCAGATCCAAACTAACTACTCCTCATGCTTCCCTCCCTCACATCAGCAACTGCTAGGCTAGTGGCAAGAAGTGGTGGCAGTACTGACTGCAAGCTGAAGGGAATGATAGAAATGGGAAAAGCAGTCAGAATGATGGAGTAGGGAAGGCGCACAGGTACTCAACTGCGCTCAGATTGCGATGACACATGAAATCTCAGTAAACAAACCAAAAACAAGATTTTTCCAGTGTTTCCCTGACACGTTTGAAATTCCCGGATTTTTTTCAGAACTTGTGGCAACCCTGTACATATGACGAACATGAACAGACCTAAAATTAAGCTTTTGGGAATCCCATGCATAATTTCTCCCTGGTCAGTTATGTCCCCAGACTATATTGGTTACATTGCTAAGTACAATTTTCCAAATTCTTTTCAGTAAATATATTGTCCATTGGCTGGCACAAAACTTCAATTTATCTAGCAGAATACTGGAATTCCCACAGTCAAATGCTTTAGGAGGTTGCACAAAATACCATCAAAACAACTAATTAGACGTTAGATTTTGTTTTGATGCACAAAACTCAAATCCACTGCATAACAGGTTTCATCCTCTGTATTGGGCATATAGTATGACTATAAAAGCGCTTTTTCGAGGATTTGTTGAACAGATGCCATATGTTGTATTATCAACCTGTGACTCCAGTTCAAAGGTCAGAGGAAGGAAGAACATACAAAATCCAACAGGGCTATGCCTATTAAAGTGGTGAGATGTTCAAACAAACTTTCAGACTGAAGACAGTGTTACTGGATTTTTGCACTGTTGCAATAGGATGAACATTCCATTGAAGTACTGTTCAGATTTGGTAAATTAATATTTTAGATGCTGACGTTGGTAATTTCATAGTTATGGAAGTTTAATTTAATGCATTTGTAATAACAGAAATATTAGCCTAACTGTACATAACAGAATACATGTTGTAATGAGGAAATATGTCAGAACAATCTAGTGCAACAAAGATTAAATAAACTATTTGACGAACTAAAGCTTAAAGGGGCAATTACTAGTTTCTTTGTCACTTCAGTATCTAGAAAACTATTATATGCAACAGACATGTTGCTACGATTTATTTCAGTTACGTAGTGGCTGTGGACTAAACAAACTTGCTTTTGGGGTGGTGAGGGTTTTCATTAACCAACTCTTCAGATAAAGCGAAATACTACTAAAACGTGTGTGAATATTATTCTTCACGTGTAATTCATTTTTCTCTCATAAATAAAGTAATATTTTGAGAATAATTTTCATTCTTTCTTGTATGCAAAATATTTAAGTTCAGATGTATTGCAGCACATCCACATGCACCAGTGACCATTCAGGAATTGTTGTGGAGGAGTTGAAAGCCCTAGCAAAAGAACTCTTAACCACTCAAGAGGCCACGACGGAAGCATGTTGCAGTGTGCACATTGTCATCTGTTGTGATTACACACCCTATTACGAACCATGTTCCACCTTTCGTAAGGTCCAGGGAGCCATCTTGGATCACAGAGACGTCAGCTGAAATAGCAATATCACCAGTATTGTACAAGGAGTAGATATAAAAATTACACAATTTTTTGTTTGTTTACAAGTTCACGTCTCCTGACCTGGCACACATTAAAAACTCCATCTACAGTACTGTTCCACTCTGATAGAAAAGCCAAGCAATGCACAGCACATTAATAAGCTGGCATATCCAGCAATAAATAGTTTTCTGCATTTGAAGGGGAACAACACTGTAACAATCCATGCTGAGTGCTTGACAACGTATGAGGGCAGGAGGGAGGGTTTGATAAGGGTCTATCTGGACAAGATTCTTTACACAAAAAATGCTTTCTTTAGCACTGCAGGTACAGAAAATTACAGCCACACCTTTATTATTTGCGTACTTATACAGTAACGAATGCCACTGAAACTCAGATTTTAAAATATCTTAATATGTAAACTAATAGCTAGACATCATACAGTAGCATTCTCTCTCTCTCTCTCTCTCTCTGCCAAATCGTCAAAAAAATTAATTGTTCCTGTACACTTCTACATAAAATTCACCTGAATATTTTGAAACGTCATCTGTTAAAAAGACAGATGTATTTTGCGCCTTTCATACTCATCTTCAGCTGTGACAATATTTCTTTTCTCATTAGATTACACTTTACTTCCATTTCTTCAACTAACATGTCTGTCTCAGTAATATATTTTTCCAATACTGTAGTATCATCTTTGCTCTGAAGAATTAATCTTGGCAACTGAAATGTTTCTACTTTTCTCAGTTCATCCTGTAATAGCTCTGGTTTCTGCTCTTCTGCTGAATGAGTAGTAGTCTCGTTCTTTTGGTCATTATGTTCAATTAGACCTCGCAACAAGAAATACGATCTCAACATCATCCTAACCGAATTTATGAACTCTGTGAAGTCCTCCTTACTGTAGAATTGTAAGCAGCCCCTCGACGTATTCTTCCTTTCAATTAGCACACCAGCCTGAAAAACAAAATATTTTGCATGAAGAAAGGAGTCTTGACATATAGTTTAATGCCCTGCCAACATACAAGTCATTAGTATGGAGTACAAACTTGAAAATGCTAGGTATTGATATTGGCTTTGACATTGTTCATCTACACTGTTTTAGAGTAATACTGAAAAAAAATCTAAACAATATGACCAAGACCAACTTAAATTACATTCCTTCCAAGTGCAAATCCAGTGCTTACTGAAGTGCCACCTTTCTCAGTTAAACTAAACGACCTGCCTGTAACAGTAAGATAGATGTCGATATGTCGATGCTATTATACAAGTACAAAGTTAAAAATGTTGTACTTATGCTGATCAGCCAGAACATTGTGACCACCAACCTAATAGCCGGTACATCCATCTTTGGCACAAATAACAGTGGCATGCAAGCAACGAGGCCTTGGTAGGTTGCTGGAGAGAGTTGACACCACATGTACACACACAGGTCACCTAATTCCTATAAATTCAAGGGGGCAGGGGGGGGGGGGGGGGAGAGGAATTGGGATAGGAAGAGCTCTGACACAACATTCAATGACATCCCAGACGTGTGTGACTGGGTTCAGATCTGGAGAGTTGGGGGCACCAGCACATAAACTGGAACTTGCCACTGTGTTCCTTAAACCACTCCATCACACTCCTGGCCTTGTGACATGGCCCACTGTCTTGTAGAAAACTCTCACGTGACTGTCATGAAGGGGTGTACATGGTCTGCAACCAGTGTATTATACTCCTTGGCCGTCACAGTGCCTTACGCTATCTACACTGGACTCGTAAATGCCATCTTGTCTCCATCCCGCAGTGTAGGTGTCAAGGACATGTTCCCCTGTGAGATGATGGATTTATGCCCTCCCATTGGTATCATGAAGAAGGTAGCAAGATTCATCGGGCCATGCAACACACTGCCACCACGATAATGTCCACTGCTGACAGTCACGTGCCCATTGCAGTCGTAGTTGCCACGTTGTGGTATTAGCACTCATACACCTATCGATCGTTGAGTGTGGAGGCCCAGCGTTTGAAGTCTTCAGTGCATTTTGTGTTCAGACACACTTGTATTCTACCCACCATTAAAGTCTGATGTTAGGGCCACCACAATTCGCCATCTGTCTGTTTTACCAAGTTGCCCAGCTTACGTCAGACATTGGTAACCAACCCCATGATGTCTGGAAGAGGTTTCACCACAGCACTCCTCGAACGCCCGACAAGTCATGCAGTTTTTGAAATGCTTGTGCACAGCCTCCGGGACAGTACAATCTGCCCTTGGACAAACACCTGTCCCATCCTACACACAGACGGCACACTCACTGATACTATATGCAACAGGCAAGCTTCTGATTAGCAGCCACTCCTCACTTAGACAGGTTTATATCAATAGTATGTCATTGGTTATAATGTTCTGGCTGATCAGTATACAAATTATGAAGCACGAAGCTTAGGGGCAGTTTTCACCAGTAACACAAATGAAATAATCCACAGCTTTTGTACACTATAAATAACTACTAAAATGTATTAGGACAATAATGAAGATTTTTAAATCTAATGGACACCTGTGCTTAAAATGAGCTGATAGGCAAGCACATTGGTAGTGCAGTTCAAATCATGAGAGTTCAGCCGCATAGTACTAATACTGCAAAGATTGTTGTCCAATTTTCAAGTTTCTTGGTTTGAAACTGAGGTAATGTTCTCATATTTCTTCCAGGATATTTCAGAATCTACATTAGTTATCTTTGACAGGTGTGGGTGCAGATTTTGTTGCTTGCTATTGAGACTAACAAACTGTCAAAGGGACACACTGCTCAAGCAGCAGGTTTCCCAGCATCAGCAAAGATTTATACAGTTTCACAGAAATTCAAGAGTAAAAAGACTATACCAAACAACAACTAGTTATAAGAAAAGAAAATGTACAACAATACACTTTTTGCACTTGCCTATGAATAGACAGACACACTGATATATTTTCAGGCCTGGGAAAGCAAATTTGTGCTCTTTTGCTGCACAACAATACAAGAATGAAAACTTGAAATGTAGTGCAGTTTTCAGTGTGCCCATCTGCTACCTAATATTCATTGCAGATTGAAGGAGAACAAAAACAAAACCATTTGTGTGTAGCCTATAACCTGATTTTAGAAACAAATAATCCATGAAATCCACCAACCGACCCCCGGGCCTGCCCCCATTCCAGACCTATCTTCTATCCTGCTACTGCACCTCCATGCTCATTTCCCCACAACTACTTTTTTCCTCTCCCCCTTGCTTCCCCTCCCTCCCAGCATAGCTTCCCCATGCTTCTGCCACCCTCACCCCTATATTCCTCCCCCTCCCCACCCATGGCTCTCCCATACCCCTAATACAGAATCCGTCAAAGATCACTATTCACCTAAGACACAAAAGCAGTTAGGCCTTAACACCTGGAAACAGTGGCCACATGTATGCAATTTCTACTAGAGTCAACGTGCTTTTGTTGTCTGTCTGATGTAGGACTTAGCCCGATAGCTGAATAATAATTAGCAGTCTTATTCACTTTGCCTCTCTACACTCAACACCTCCTTTATGTGGTAAGTAGAAATTTATCCTTTTCGTACTGCTGGAACCAACAAATTGAAACTTTTCCTGAGAAGCAAGACTGCAGTTTGCTCTAACACTACACGAAAGCTTTGATGTCCACTAAATAGTTTTCTGTCTTCAGCTTTTTAGTCTGAATCTTTTGCAGCCAAGCGGCTCATGGGTAGTTGGTGTGGAGTCACACTGCTGCTAGGCAGTCACCTCCAAGAGACTGTGATTGACTTTATAAGTTACAGATGCAGGTCTAATGGTATTATGGGTGCAGTGTATTTACTATGTATTCAAAATCCAATATTGTTTCAACAGAAAGTGTATAGAATTAACAGAAATTGGAGAAGCAATAACCAGCAAAATATTTTTACAAATGTGTCACCTATATCTGCAAGGATAATAATGCCCAGCAATCAACTGAAAAAGGAAGTGTCAATTGAAAAGAACTATCACCAAACAAGAGAAAATCATTAGCTGCCTGACGGGTATATACGCTCAAGACGTTACATGGGAGCTGTTGGGATACTGTTTCTATTGCATGACAGAGACTCATAAGGCAGCACATGCTAGTCCCACTAGTTTTGCAGAACAACTTTCGCTAAGTCTAGAATGTAAGAGATAAGGTAGTCATCCAGCATAACTCATGACCTGGCCTTCAGCTTTACAATGTCCACGATAGGCTAAGGTCCTGGGTTCGCGTCCTGGTCCGGCATACAGTTTTCATCTGCCAGGTAGTTTCGCATCAACACACACTCCATTACAGCATGAAAAATTTATTATGGAGAACGGTGTTTTTTATATGTCATCAAGGTGTTTTGTGTTGGCCTGAAGTCCCTACTGAAACAAACCTGTATCACAAATTTATTTATTTACACGGCAGGTTCTATAAGACCAAACAAAGGAGCAAATTTCAAAGGTCATGGAACGTGTCAGTACATGAAATTACAACATAAAAGTAATAACAGATAAAAATAAAATGTTTATGAACCCAAAAAAAGTCAGTCCATAAGCTCAAGTAAACGCAATCAACAATACAACAAGAATCAGCTTAATTTTTCAAGGAACTCCTTGACAGAATAGGAGTGACCCATGAGGAAACTCTTCAGTTTAGATTTGAAAGTGTGTGGATTGCTGCTAAGATTTTTGAATTCGAGTGGTAGCTTACTGAAAATGGATGCAGCAGTATACTGCACACCTTTTTGCACAAGAGTTAAGGAAGTGCAATGCAAATGCAGGTTTGATTTCTGCCGAGTATTGACCAAGTGAAAGCTGCTTATTCTTGGGAATAA
Organism: Schistocerca serialis cubense; assembly: GCF_023864345.2. NCBI lineage: Eukaryota > Metazoa > Arthropoda > Insecta > Orthoptera > Acrididae > Schistocerca > Schistocerca serialis. The sequence continues at coordinate 130,953,860 of NC_064642.1, forward strand.
GGATTATATATATTGAGAGGCCAATGTCAAAATACCCAAACTCGTGAACAGGGGTCAACAAGAGGTTCATGAACTTACACCACTTATTGCCTGAACTGCCCATTTCTGAGACAAAAACATCCTTTTAGAATGCGAAGAGTTACTCCAAAATATAATACCATATGAAAATAAGCAAAGTAGACTAATTTTCATGTCAAATGATCACTCACTTCAGATCCCTTCGAATAGTAAAAATGGCAGCATTAAGTCTTTGAACAATATCCTGAACATGGGCTTCCTGCGACAGTTTACTATCTATCTGAACACCCAGAAATTTGAACTGTTCAGTTTCACTAATTATATGCCCATTCTGTGAAATTAAAATGTCAGGTTTTGCTGAACTGTGTGTTAGAAACTGTAAAAACTGAGTCTTATTGTGATTTAGCATTAGTTTGTTTTCCGCAAGCCATGAACATAGGTCATGAACTGCTCTATTTGAAACCGAGCCAATGTTGCACACAACATCCTTTACTACCAAGCTACTGTCATCAGCAAACAGAAATATTTTAGAGTTACCTGCAATACTAGAGGGTATATCATTTATATAAATAAGGAACAGGAGTGGCCCCAACACTGATCCCTGGGGCACCCCGCACTTGACCGTACCTCACTCAGACCCCACATCACAGCCATTCTAAACATTGTGAATAATGGCCTTTTGCTGTCTGTTGCTAAAGTAAGTGGTGATCCAATTGTGAGCTACTCCCCCCATTCCCTAATGGTCCAACTTCTGGAGCAATATTTTGTGATCAACACAATCAAACACCTAGCTTTCGAAACCTTTTGTTTAACCCATCCAGTACCTCACAGAGAAAAGAGAATATAGCATTTTCAATTGTTAAGAGACTTCTAAAGCCGAACTGTACATTTGGTAGCAAATTGTGTGATATAAAATGATCAATTATCCTTACATGCACAGCCTTTTCAATAACTTCAGCAAACACTGATGGCATAGAAATAGGTCTAAAATTATCTACATTATCTCTTTTTATAAAGCGGCTTTACTACTGAGAACTTTAATCATTCAGGAAACTGACCATTCCTGAAGGAAAAATTACAAATATGGCTACAGGGCTAACATGTGCAGCACAGTACTTTAATATTCTGCTAGGCACTCCATCATAACTATGAGAGTCATTAGTCTTCAGTGATTTAATTATTGACTCAGTCTCCCCCTTGTGTGTATCACAGAGGAGTATGTCAGACATCAATCTCGGAAAGGCATTTGCCAAGAAAGTTAAGATTGCCTGCAGAAACTAAATTTTTATTTAACTCACCAGCAATGCTCAGAAAATGATTGTTAAATATTGTACATATATCTGATTTATCAGTAACAGAAATATTCTTACTATGAACTGACTTTGTATCTTTGACCTTGTGCTGCTGACCAAACACTTCCTTCACAACTGACCATATAGTTTTAATTTTATTCTGTGAATTAGGTATTCTATTTGCATACCACATACTCTTTGCCTTCCTAATAACATTTTTAAGCACCTTACAATACTGTTTGTAATGGGATACAGTAGCTTGATTGTGACTACTTCTAACATTTTTATAATTCCCGCTTTGATCTGCATGATGTCCTTATCTGACTAGTCAGTGATTCAAGCTGCCTACTACTGCTAGTACCCCGTTTAGACTATTCTAATGGAAAACAACTCAAAGAGAATGGGAAATGTGTTGAGGAAAGCATTATATTTATCATCTGTTATCAGCACTATAAACATCCTGCCACTCTTGTTCCTTGACAAGGTTTAAAACACTCTGTTGCTGTTGGATTAACTTTCCTACATAGTTTGTAATTATATGTGACATTTGTTTGAGTACAAACGCCTTTTAGTGTTAAAATTTATGAATCATGGTCTGAAAGGCCATTCACTCCTTTACCAACAGAATGCCCATCTAGTAATGAAGAATGAATAAGAGTATTGTCTATGGCTGTGCTACTGTTCCCTTGCACTGTAGTTGAAACACAGTGTCTGCATCAGATCATATGAACATAGGGGATCTACCAACATCCTTTTTCTTGCACCATCATATACAAAATTCGTATTGAAGTCACCACATACATTCTTATACAGAAAAAAAAGTTTAAGATCTGCTGGAACTGTCTGGGAGGGAGGGTTGGGTGACTGGGGCTCTCCACGTTTGAATGATTTCACTTAATGTGAGACAACTGACGGACAAGTATCTTCTGTTGGTTACTTCAGTTAAATGAATGCTTTCACTTGGTCTCAGGGCTAGTGATTTCACTTCCATACTTTTTCACTCTTTTCCATGGGAGGCAACGGATGTTGGGTCAGCCACATGGTGCTGCCGCATAGCCGCCTCCTCCTCCTCCTCCTCCTCCTCCTACTGTTGGACCTGCGCTAGCAGAGACGGGCTACCTCCTCCTGCTGCCTGCTGCCCTGCCCTGGCAGCAGCGGGATGCAGGCACAAGCAATCTCAGAGGCTGCTAGATTACTTTAATTTTGATTCAATAAAATGGAATCCAAACAGTCGCAAAAATTTGACAATGTTCCATTCTTCTTCTTGTACCTCTAGGAGAACTTTATGCTCGCTCAACTTTGTACTGCCAAAGAAGATTTATTAATGTTGTTTTAGTTGCACTTGGAACAATTCAATGCACAGCAATCCATTTATTAGTTTTAAATGGTGATAAAGTCATTGTTTTTCAGTACATAATTAAATGAACATGTATACTGCTCATTTTAACTTTGGCATATCCACTGACATGTTTTCGCTCACAGCTGGGAGTGGGGATACACTCTGGGAGTATGTGTACCCCTGTTTGTATTATATACCACTGCTCTACTACTTCTAATCAAAATAATACAGAATTGTTTCACTCGGAAGAATAATTGGATAACTCAGTCAATTAAACCACTAAACAGTGGTTTCAGCTGAATGAATGAATACATGCTTCAACTGACAGAAAAACTGAGGACTGGTTTCATTTTAAATAAATAAATAACTCAGGCAATGTGCAAAACACCAACAGATTGTGTCGACTGTTTCCCTTTGTTGCTCCCATATACTTGTTTCGCGCAAAAGAATGAAAGAGTAATTCAACTGATATGTAAAGCTACAACAAAATGAGTCCATTGTTTACCAAAAACCATTCATCATTATGGGCCCTCATTTGCAAGTAATCAACGATAACGTTGCATGACTCTCCAGAGCCTTAAAATTAATAGTGTTACATACAGTGGCAGCATAATGTTGTGGTAAAGATGCATCCCCAATGTGTTTAATATTGTGGGTTCAAATCCCGTAAGTTTTAAATCTTTATCAATATGATGGATCATTATTTTTCTTCAATTAATTGGTGTACATGCAATTTTTAATTTCTCATCCTTTACTGCATAATTTTAATCATCTTATTGACTTTTTTATTTGCTCCAATCTTTTATTCTTGTCATTCCTCTTTTGTTTAGGATCTTTAAAATAACATGCACAATGTTTCTATTTATTAAATTTAATTTCTTCTGTTTTATCATTTTATATTTTCATCGATGTATCTGCAGTCTCTTTCTAATTCTTCATTTTGTTCGAATTTTATTCCTAATCCCTTCTTTCGTTTACTCTTCATCTGCATTATTTTGCCCGTAGTGCAACAAGGATTAGCTTTAAATGTTTGTGTAATGTTAGCAGACACAAAAAGTACACATCTAATGACATACATTTTTAGCACCACTACACAGCCAATAAAAGTGGATTATTTTGTCTTTTGTTTTTTAACCAGCGGAATACTATTATCAGGTATTTAAATATTATGATAGGTACATAGAAATAAGTGAAATCACATGCGTGAGGATTCCAAGTGAAAAAATGAGAGGAAATGTCAATATGATGATTAATGCTGTATCTACACAACTATTGGCAACCACTACATACACAAAAATTACGTGGGCTGATAACTGCTTGCTAAATAATGAGTGTTGGAGAAACATTAATACAACTATTAACTGTCCAAGTACAGAGTCCTATCACTGACAGCTGAATGCACACTGGCACAGAGTTGGTCTGACTAGAGAAGATGCAACTGATTGAGACCCCACTTGCAATGGCCCAATGTGTTCGTATGTGCCAGCCGGGGTGTTGGCTGCAGGCGATGGTGGGGCACCAGCTTCACTCAGCTGCCACTGACACCAGAAACAAATGCTGTGGTGGCAGATTCTAAAGGCACAGTATCTTGTCCCTCCCCTCTTCCGCGGAGCTGGTGCCACAGGCATCAGCGCGCAAAAAAGGAGGACTATGCTGGGCAGACTGGTGCTGGCAGAGGCCAGCACAGACAAGGAAACCACCAGATGTGGCAATGACAGCTGAAAGGCCACAGCCTTAGCTTCCATTGGCTCGTTAGCATCCGAAGAGGCATCACCCCTGCAAGAATTGGCCGTCAGCTGTCGCCAGCCAGGTAGAGTGTATGGACTGAACTGGTCCAAACGATGGTGCACTGACCATAGTAATGCCCCCAAGCATGGGGGCTCTGTGCACCGTGCAGCAGTCAGAGATAGGGACAGTGACAATAGGGGAATGATTGCCTAGCACTCCGATAAGTGGTCAGCGTCCAGGCAGCAGCTCCATCTTGATGCCCACTGGTACACCCACGGAAGGCGCCCATCCCCTAGGAAACAATGGCGCCTGCAGGCCGACCCTCTAACAGCATCCACTGTGGCTATGGTGGGTTGTTGCCTCACCGAAGGTCTTGCTGATTCCAACAGCAGGAGAGTGATGCCCCACCGATGTCCACAGTGAACATTCGCCGGCCATGTGTCTCCTGAACTGTAGCTGGCACTCATTCTGGCTGCTGCCGAATCAAGGAGCATACTTTGATTGGACCACCAACACTATATCGTGAAAGGCACGGCCTTGCCACAGGCTGTGGCGCAGGACAAAGCAAGTTAACAGCAATCAGGGTTGTGGCAACATAGAACCTCCGTTGTGCTGCAGCCATTCAGCGGGGTGGTCCTGTAGTTGCTTAGCAACAGAGGCAATGCTGTATCAGCAGACAAGTCTGCCAAACACTTTGCCAACCGCATCTTAAATGTACGCAACATTTGTTCCGCCACACCATTTGATTGGGGGTGAAATAGTGCAGATGTGAAGTGAGTATTACCTTTCTGGATGGAGAAATAGTGGAACAACACTGAGACAAACTGTGGTCCATTGTTGGAGATTATCATCAGTGGCAATACTTTGGTCGTAAAAATCTGTGTTGGAGCCCACACAGTACCATCTGCCAAAGTGGACTGCATGTATATGATATTCGGGCAATTTGACAGTGCATCCATCACTACTAACTACATGGAATGACCGAAACGACCCACAAAATCAACGTGGATGCTATCCCATGGGTAATATGCAGTGGGACACAGAGCAAAAGTAAGTAAGTAAGTAAGTAAGTAAGTGTGTGTGTGTGTGTGTGTGTGTGTGTGTGTAGGGAGGGAGTGAGTGAGTGGGGGCAGGTGCACACGGCGTCTACTTCACACTCAACACACTGTTTGCACCAGATTCTAGTAGAAAAAATGCTATGTTAGCATCTTCTTGCGAGATATGTCCTAGTGGCCACACTGGAGAAGTGCAAGGATTCAGGACTACAGGACCGACAGGACGACAATGCAGACTACATCCAAATCTGTACTAAGGTAGAGTGTTACATCAACCACTGCCATACGATTACGAAGAAGGAAAAAATTGCGGAGCTGGCCTAATTCCTTAGCGGCAGCCCCTAGGTCAAGTTTCGACACAAAATGAGACACTTGGCAGAGCACTGGATTTGCCAGGTGACCTTCTCTATGCACTTTACTGTGACCATGAGCCTATCCAACACCTGCTGCGCGTGATCGTTGATTTGGAAACACACAACTTCCATTTTACTGTGTTCTGGGTCAGGACCAATGGGCAAGTGCGACTGCATTGGCATGAAGTGCAGTGGGATGATAATGAATCTTGTACAGACAACTTACTTAAAAATATACCCCACAGGTGAAATATTTGTAGAGTCCTGTCAGAAAGATGAGAAGTGCCACAAGTTGTGTATGGTCGATGACAAGATGGGATTTGCTTCCATAAAGGAAAATGTGCAACTTGTTGGCCACATAGATAATAAACAATGCTTCCTTTTCTACTTGCAACTAACTGCATTGAGTTGTCACCAATGTCTTTGAAGCATATGCCAGAGATTGTTCAGATCCATTGGCTCCCTGTGACACGAAACCTAACCAAGTCTGTGCTAGGATGCGTCAGCAACAAGAACCAGCTGTCTACCTGGTGTAACGATATTGAGACATTAGCAACGTCTTTCTATGACTGAATGTCTTGTCACTGTCTGCTGACTAAACAAAGGGAACACCTATATTCTTCAATTTTTTAAGACGTGAATGACATACATCACATTTAATTTTGTGTAGTAAGTGACTTTCCTCAAAACTGCTGGCAGATCCTTCAGGTTTCGTGGCTGCCGCATAGGACAGACATCATCCTTTGAAAGAAGATGGCTCACATGTTCTACCTTTGCCTTAGAGAGAGAGAGAGAGAGAGAGAGAGAGAGAGAGAGAGAGAGAGAGAGAGAGAGAGAGAGAGAGCCAGCCACAGGTTACACAGTTTGTACAACAAACTGTTCTAAGAATCACTGAAAAAGAGCGGGGGTCATGTGATGCCCAAAGGCAAGCAATGTGTAACTGTACAAATCGAAGGGGTGTCGATAACCCTTGTCTGTTGGGAAGCAGAATCCAGACGAAGCTGTAGACATTCCTCCACCAAATCAATTACATCGCCGCCCGCCAGCTTCCAAGGATTTTGTCAGTCTACATAATCAGATAAGAATCCATTAGCGATGGAGCATTAATTGTGTATTTGAAATCTCCACCCAAACGTAGTACCCCTGATGGTTTGTGAATGACAACCTATGGTAGCCCATTGGCTAGAGGGGTATCAATTCAGTGATACCCAGGACCTGCAACCTATCAAATTCTTCTTTGACTGCCGATCTCAGGGCAAATGGGAGAGGCCAAGTACAACAAAATTTAGGAATGGCCGTTGGTTTATGGGTGATACATATCCCAAAATCCTCTGCCGCCCGTACACCTTGTGAAAACAAGGGACCAGGCTCAAAGCAGAGGTCATCCTGGTCCTGGAACAGAATTATCAGAAACAGGATGGACTGCATCTTGAATCTGGAACCCAAAAATGTTCTCCAACGTTACACTGTCTACTGCCAAAAACGTGATCCTCCTCATGCAAGATGATATTCAATGTCTATGGGAAACTCTCACTGAACAGGAATGGGCTGGTTTCTATAACTGACCAAACGATGATTTGTGGAGCAGAGAGAGCAGTGGGCAGGTGGGCATGTGTTTGTGTCGGTGGCAGTGGCTGGGAGGGGAGAGGGGGATACTGCTCTCAGCAAATTTGTAAGTAACTGACAACTCCAATCTAACTGCTGCTGCTGCTGCTGTTGTTGTTGTTGTTGTTGTAACAGTAATTGAACCAATGCCGGATCCATTTCATTCGCGAAAGACACGCACAGGATAAACATACTTGTTGCCAATGCTATTGTATCCACCCTCTTTATTGACAACCACGTTGGCTGCAAACTGCACACTGAATAACGACAAGCTTAGAGAAACATGAACACACAACTATTAACTGTCCAAGACCAGACAGACTGACAACAGAATGCACACCAGCATGGATCAGGTCTGACTTGAGAACATTTGCGTATGGCAGAGAAGATGCAAGTGGATGAGGCCACGCTGGCAGCAGCCCAACATGTTCACATTTGTTAACTAGGGCACTGACTATGGGTGACTGTGGCGTCCTTGCTTTGCCCGGCTACCGCTGGCGCTCATTACAAACACTACAGTGGCGGATTGTGCAGGTGTGCCTCCACAATTAAAAATGCAGCAAAGTATTAGAAATAAACTGTCTAATTGAATAAAAAATAATGATCCAAAATATTTCAATGAAGATTTTATATCAAATTTTCAACTGACAGAATTCAAATGTTAGGAATATATCTTAACCACTACGCTACGCTGCTGCTCCGTGTAATGCTTATTTTTAAGGCTTTAGAGCAGCGATAGTCAAACTTACTTACTTACTTAATTTTCAACTGACAGAATTCAAATGTTAGGAATATATCTTAACCACTACGCTACGCTGCTGCTCCGTGTAATGCTTATTTTTAAGGCTTTAGAGCAGTGACAGTCAAACTTACTTACTTACTGCCCACTTTTGTATTTCTGTTAGTAGTAATTTTTTTTAAACATCCACCAGTTCCACAGCAATGGTAATTTATACAGCAGGGAGGTACCTTAAATTTATAAAGCAGCTAATACTGCCTGCCGCCCACCATGAAAACTGGACCGCCCAGTACTGGGCAGTAGGACCAGGTTGACTATGACTGTTTTAGATTTTCTTGTTCAGAATATCAAGCTGCATACACATATATGCACTCGGGTTCAGACTGAGCAAGGCGACGCAAGGCTAAGTGCCTGGGCTCTTAGTTCATCTTCCACAATGAAGGTGATTTATGACGTAGGGAAGTAACTCTGTTATGAAATTTATAAAGCAGAGTTGCAGCAAGTTAAAGTATAAAATAATAATTACTTACCAAACACTTTTTCAAAATTTTATTAAAACCTAATGCAAATATCTTTAACCCTCAACTGCCTACTGCCCACTATTAAAACTGCAATGCCCACAAGTGGTAAGCAGTAAGAACCAGGTTGATTACAACTGCTCTAGAGCGTCACATGAAATTATTGTTGATAACTTACAAGTGAGAATCCATTTTGATGAACAGCTCCAGAGTGCGACACCTGGGACCCTAGCTTTCAAAACTGTATAGATTGCTTCAAAAAGTTGATCGCGCCCCTAGGGACCTCCTCTTGTGAGTAATTTAAGTTAGTCGCCCTCAAACATAAAACCATAAATGACAAAATGTCTTAGTAACTTTTTCAGAAATCTAAAATTGTGCACTTCACAAAATGGGAGAAAAGTATCTATGACTACAACATTGATAAGCCACAGTTGGAATCTATCAACTTATACAAATAACTGAGTGACAATCTGAAAAAATAAGATATGAAATGGGATGAACATATGGACTCTGTTGAACATAAGGCAGGTGGCAGAACCAGTTCACTGACAGGCCAGTAGGAAACTACAATCAGTCTACAAGAAGATTGCTTACAGAACACTTGTGGAAGCCATCCTAGATAGTCGCTGCTCAAGTGTATGAACCAAAACCACATAGGATTAACAAGAAACATAAAAAAAAAGGCAGTACAAATGGCAAACTATCACTTGAAACCCTACTTGCAAAGTTTCAAGAAATAGCTTCATATGAGGAATCTAGCGTTATATTACTGCTCCCTAAGTATCACTCCCATAGATATCATGAAGACAAGATTACTCTCATTATAGTATGCACAGAGGTCTTTGAGCAGTCAGTCTTCCTGCAATCCATATGTGAATGGAACGGGAGTACCCTCCGCCATCCACTAGTCCATGGGACAAGTGGTTTTCAGAGAATAGATATATCTGTAATATGTCAGGCTCAATATACTGAATTTCTGCCATTGTGACTTGCTTTATGGGACTAGGACTGGAGCCTTAAAGATAACTTTTTTGTGAGAGGTTTCATGAGATGCTATGGAAATAACGTGTCAAGTTCTCCACAGCTTCAGATCATCCCGCTTCCAACAGGACCAACCCCTGAAAAACGAGATTTTGCCAAGGGAGAAAAAGAGGGATAGCACTGGATGACACACATATAGCTTTGTTGAGCAGCTGGCATTAGAAAGATTAAAACAATAATAGACACCTGTCATCAACTTTATCTTACCATCCATTCCCAAAACAATGTGGACCTTTTAAGCCATTGTTTCCATGTTTCAATCACTAAAGCCAATCTTTTGATTTCTTGCAACTCACTAGCATATTTTTCAGGATCCTTTAATAGCCTTGTTTGAACAACTGACAGATGAGGAAGGCCAGTGACGGTAGCAGTGCTCTGATGTACCTAATTAAAAAGAGTAAAACACTTTTTCAGGCACATGGCTGTTCTAAACTGTAGCTACACAACTAGCTTCCAGAGGCCATAATTTTATAAGAAATGAGCACAGTTAGAAACAGGAGACACAATGAAGAAAAATGATTTAAATGTCAACATGTGGGCCATTAGTGAAGGAAAGTTTTGAGTGGACAGCGGACAATCATCCAAAAAAAGGTTGTAATTACCTTAAAGATCTTATATTGCAGTTCAGTACCAGAAACTATACATCTTGCTAATGTTAATCTGCTCATTAATAGAAATATAACCTTTTATTTGTGATAAATTACCTGTGTTGAAGTATTCCAAGAAGTTTCGGGATTGCAGCCAAATAATGTTGATTTCTTGCCATGATATTTTGGGTCACAAACATTCAGCCATCTTTAGGTGTGTGTTTTGCACTGGAGATTGCTAGTTCACATTGCTGCCTTTATACCAAAACCAGGCACAGAGATGCATGCACAAAGGTAGCCACTAGATGAGCAACCTCTGTAGAGTTTGGGTTTAACATCACATCAACATCGAAGTCATTAGATATGGATCACAAGCTCAGATGTGTCAAGGATGGGAAAGGAAATTGGCCGTGCGCTTTCAAGGGAACCATCCTGACATTTGCCTGGAGTGATTTAGGAAAATCATGGAAGACCTAAATGTGTGTGGCTGGATGTGGGTTTGAATCGTAGTCCTCCAGAATGCTCCATCTATGATGCGCAGGTGCCTGCATTATGTGATACTACACGCGTGCTTTCTTTCAGAACGTGCACTTGAGGTGTTAACAATCAAATGTCAAAATTAATAAAAAATTACTGATGCTAGATGTGTGGTCATAAAATGTTTTCTTCCTGATTTCAGAAATCACTGGGTCCCACGCCTTAACCAGTTGAAACCCACCTCACAATTAATAAGATCTTGTGCTAAATGTACTTCCACAGATTCCTTAATAATTGAATCCCAGAAGGATCTCATCAAGGATAAGATTTCCATAGCAGACTAACCTATGGAATGTCTGTGGCGATGCCATGCTCAGCTATAGCTGACTTACTGAGCTGTGAAAGGTGAGTGTGGTGATCATGTTCAAAGTACCTTTTGCCCACTGTCTGTCCAATGTAGACTCTGCCACACTACCAAGGTATCCTGCAGATTCTAGCCTTCCACTATCCCAGATTGTCCTTTGCAGAACTGAGAAGAGCACAAATCTTTGTAGGTGGGCGGAAGATTGTTCCAAAATGATGTTTCCTTAAGATTCTACCCAATTTTGATGAAATACTGCGAATGAACGGGAGGAATGCCAAGGACTTGGACTGCTCTTTCTCCTCTTGATCTTGTGGGCACAACTATGGATGTCCATAGAACATTGGTGCACCAGGTACATGTTGTGTCTGGAGTATTTTGAGCCCAGGGCATTCCTTCTGTAGGCTGGCAATATTTTGTCGAAATTAGACAGACTCTTAAGGAAACATCACGTCAAGGTAACCTTCCACCCACCTACAAAGACTTGTGCACTTCTCGCTTCAGCAAAGGACGATCTGGAATTGCAGAAGGCAGGAATTTACAGAATATCTTGCCAGCGTGGCAAAGCATATATTTGACAGAATGTGCACACTGCATCAAAGATGTGTTGAAGATGATCGCCATGCTTGCATTTTGCAGCCCAGTCAGCCAGCCATAGCCTTTCATCTCCAAAGAACATTCCATAGATTATTCTGCCACAGAAGTTTTGGCCTCAGTGTGATCCTTCTGGGACTCAATTATTAAGGAATAAATAGAAACACATTTTGCATGAGATCTTATTAATTGTGATGCCAGCTTTCAACTAGATGAGCATGGGGCCCAGTGATTTCTTTAATTTCTGCAGAAAAAAAAAATTTTGTGGGACCCATCGCACATCTACTGACAATTTTTGTTAATTTTGACATCTGAAGTTTACATCCATGAGTGTGCATGTAATATCACATTACATATGCACCTGTGCACCATAGATGAAGCAATATTCTAAGAGGGCACAAAACCTGTCAGATGCCACTCATGTTGTGGCTGCCTTTGTGTATGCATCTCCGTGCCAATTTTTGGTATAAAGGCAGCGATGTGAACTAGCAATCTCCACTGCAAAACATTCACCTGAAGGAATGGTTGTCAGCCGAAATATCAAGGCATGAAGTCTATGATATCCAGCTGCAATCCTGAAACTTCATGGAATACTCTAAGCCACGAATATTTCAAGAATGACAGCTACTGAAGTAGTCTGACATCCTGTGTCATGAGTACTTAAACTGTCATCTAATATGTAATGTAATCAAAATGGTACGAATCACCACATGTCCACATAAGAAATGCAAAATGAATGCATGCCGTCTTGGGAATCTTCAGTGTCAAACTGCACAATCACGAGCTGTGAAAGACAAAATTTACAAGAAAAATTTTTTTTCAGTGAAATTGGTGAGATGAATCTGACACAATACAAATAAAAGAGTACTGAAATAATGGACAACAATGCTAGGAAAAATATGGTACAAAAACTTTGAGAATTTGCCCACTTTTTCTATCTTTAGTGAAGGATATTAGTCAAAGAGCAAGATATTTCTTTTTCTTGATGCTGTTGTTCGCTATACTTTCATCCTTTCCATTAAGTATATTACTTTCACAGCACTTTTACCCCTACTGGTTAAAAATTTAATTCTTTGGTTACATTTTTCAATTTTGGTCATGGACAGTAAGCTGAACCTCTACTAATAAATTTAAACAAAATAATTAACATAAAGCAGAAAAATATGTGCTTAAATGATGTATTACCTTGGAAACCAAATTAATCATTTCTTTACTTGTCTCAGTAATTATCTTCAAATTATGACTAATTTTACCAGCCATCAATAAGATATAATGCATACAGTCATTATCATTTTTTACATCTGCTTTCTGATTGCTGGTCACACTTGTCTCCAACTGTGGAAGAAAATACTATTTAAAGCGAGAACAAATTGAATTTAATATAGGATGGAAAGTTATAACACAAATTAAATAATTTAAAAGTAAAGGAACCCACTCACCAAACAGAACTGTTGAGTCATTGGCTTGCACAAAAAAAAAAAAAAAAAAAAAAAAAAAAAATGGCGATCCCCCCCCCCCCCCCCCCCCCCACACACACACACACACACACACACACACACACACACACACAGAGAGAGAGAGAGAGAGAGAGAGAGAGAGAGAGAGCGGAATTCACTCATAAGAAAGACTGTGTTACATTTCTCGTGAGAAATGAGCTAAGTGAAACCCTTGTGCAATATGCGTGCAACATTTGTTGGACGTTGACCAACACAAAATGTAAAACCTAATTTTTAAGTGAAGTTTGAAATGTTTTGAAGAGAATTCAACTGATACTTTACCTTGATTTCTTACTATGCATGAGATGTGGGTTTGTCTTCCCAAATAGAAACCAAACAGAAACAAAAACAATGGTTGGTAGTTGGTGGTCCCACAAAAATAAAATTGATTTACTGTACCAGGAGTACGAAACAATTTTTCATCTGCTACTACTAGTTGTTAGTTTCACACCCAAATGCTACAAACTTCTCTAATTTTAATGAAAAGACTATTTTGTCCTTTATGTTGATTAGTTTTTCCCGAATACAGACAAAGATGCTTGCAATAAAAAATTTCAATTCATTTATTTCAAATATGGAAATGTTCTGAAATAGACCAAAGCAGCAGCAACCTTCGTTTCCTAGACTTACATTAAAATGGACCACAATTTAGTAGATCATCATTTGTCATCACCACAACAGTAATGGCTTGATTTTTTTCTGAGCTAATAGTAAGTTCATGGAGACAAAAACTGGCTGCAGAATTTTGTAACCCAAGTTTTTAACATTGCTACTGAAGAACATAAATAAAGAAAAAATCTTAATGACACATAAAGGAAAGATAACACAACCTACACTTATTGTCAAAAGTACAATCATATGGGGTATCATGTGAAATTTGTGACTGGATTGCAGACTTTCTGGAAGTGAGGATGCAGCATTTTATCTTGGATGGAGAGTCTTTGTCAGATGTAGAAGCAACTTCAGGTGTGCCCCAGAGAAGTGTGTTGGACCCTTGCTGCTCATATTGTATATTAATGACCTTGTGAACAATTTGAAGATAATGCAGTTATCTATAATAAAGTACTATCTAAAAGAAGCTGCATAAACATTCAATCAGATCTAGACAAGATTTCTAAGTTGTGCAAAGGTTGCCGACCTCCTTTAAATGCTGAGAAACGTAAAATTGTGTGCTCTTCACAAAAAAGTATCCTATGACTATAATATCAATGGGTTACTGCTGGAATTGCCCAAATCCTACAAATACCTGGGTATCGGACTTTGTAGGGATATGAAATAGACTTTATGGGTACTTATTCTGCGATACTATAAAACGAAGATCTATGAATTCAGTTTCGGAAATTATGAGCTGTTACAGTGCTAACTGTAAGACAACGAAGAAGGGATATCAAATGGAATGATTACATATGCTCAGTTGTGGGTAAAGCAGGTGGTAGCCTTCGGTTTATTGGTACAATCAGTCTACAAAGGAAATCACTTGCAAATCACCCGTGTGACAAGTTTCTAGAATATTGCTCAAATGTGCAGGACTGACAAGAGATATGGAACGTATACACAGAAGGGCAGCACGAATGGTCACAGGTGTCACAGAGATACTGACGGAACTGAACTAAAAGACACCTGAAGACAGATATAAACTATCCTGAGAAAGTCAGTATACAAAGTTTCAAGAACTGGCTTTAAATGATGACTAGGAATACATTACAATCCCCTATGTATCACTCACATAGGGATCATGAATATAAAATGAGAATAATTGCTGCACACACAGAGGCATTCAAACAATCATTCTTCCTGTGCCCTCTACCATGTACCTCACAGTGGTTTGCAGAGTGTAGATGTAACAAATGAGGTGAAAGTAAAATCAATGTACACTCAAAAACACAAGTTTTGAGGTATAATTTGTTGGTATGGTGTGTAGGGAAAGAGGTGACATTCATATCAGTGCATTATTTCATTAACATTAATGTCACAGATGGACTTTACACACGAAGAGTGCTGATGTTGCATCATATAATAAGGTGGCCCTCTTCCTTAATTAAGGATGCAAATCACGCCCGTGGCCACCAAAGGTTGCTCACACCTGATGTAGACTGTCATAATAAGTACACTAAATTAAGAAAGGAAACCATAATAATGGAATCAGAATCTTGGCTACACATTTAAAATAAAGATTGCTAACACAGAAAATCAAGTAACACATTTTAATTTTAAGGACTTTACAAAATAGAAAGTACACCGGTTGAAATTGTCTGCTGTAAAATACATTAGAAACCATTGCCTGTCTAGTATTTTCATGACTTACAATTCAATTAGGCACACCATGGCGAAACTATTACACCTGGTGTGCAAGATGTATGAGGCAGGCAGAATGTAATAACCCCAATTCCAAAGAAAGCAAGTGCTGATAGTTGTGAATATTGCCCAGCTGTTAGTTTAATATATCATTGTCGCAAAAATTATAATACAAATTGTGCATAGAAGAATGGAGAAACTGGTGGAAGCCAACCTTGGGGAAGATTGTTTGGATTCTGGATAAGTGTAGTAACATGCGAGGCGATACTGACCCTATGACTTCTCTTAGAAGCTGGGGTAAGGAAAGGCAAACCTATGTTTAAAGTACACTCCTGGAAATGGAAAAAAGAACACATTGACACCGGTGTGTCAGACCGACCATACTTGCTCCGGACGCTGCGAGAGGGCTGTACAAGCAATGATCACACGCACGGCACAGCGGACACACCAGGAACCGCGGTGTTGGCCGTCGAATGGCGCTAGCTGCGCAGCATTTGTGCACCGCCGCCGTCAGTGTCAGCCAGTTTGCTGTGGCATACGGAGCTCCATCGCAGTCTTTAACACTGGTAGCATGCCGCGACAGCGTGGACGTGAACCGTATGTGCAGTTGACGGACTTTGAGCGAGGGCATATAGTGGGCATGCGGGAGGCCGGGTGGACGTACCGCCGAATTGCTCAACACGTGGGGCGTGAGGTTTCCACAGTACATCGATGTTGTCGCCAGTGGTCGGCGGAAGGTGCACGTGCCCGTCGACCTGGGACCGGACAGCAGCGACGCACGGATGCACGCCAAGACCGTAGGATCCTACGCAGTGCCGTAGGGGACCGCACCGCCACTTCCCAGCAAATTAGGGACACTGTTGCTCCTGGGGTATCGGCGAGGACCATTCGCAACCGTCTCCATGAAGCTGGGCTACGGTCCCGCACACCGTTAGGCTGTCTTCCGCTCACGCCCCAACATCGTGCAGTGCGCCTCCAGTGGTGTCGCGACAGGCGTGAATGGAGGGACGAATGGAGACGTGTCGTCTTCAGCGATGAGAGTCGCTTCTGCCTTGGTGCCAATGATGGTCGTATGCGTGTTTGGCGCCGTGCAGGTGAGCGCCACAATCAGGACTGCATACGACCGAGGCACACAGGGCCAACATCCGGCATCATGGTGTGGGGAGCGATCTCCTACACTGGCCGTACACCACTGGTGATCGTCGAGGGGACACTGAATAGTGCACGGTACATCCAAACCGTCATCGAACCCATCGTTCTACCATTCCTAGACCAGCAAGGGAACTTGCTGTTCCAACAGGACAATGCACGTCCGCATGTATCCCGTGCCACCCAACGTGCTCTAGAAGGTGTAAGTCAACTACCCTGGCCAGCAAGATCTCCGGATCTGTCCCCCATTGAGCATGTTTGGGACTGGATGAAGCGTCGTCTCACGCGGTCTGCACGCCCAGCACGAACGCTGGTCCAACTGAGGCGCCAGGTGGAAATGGCATGGCAAGCCGTTCCACAGGACTACATCCAGCATCTCTACGATCGTCTCCATGGGAGAATAGCAGCCTGCATTGCTGCGAAAGGTGGATATACACTGTACTAGTGCCGACATTGTGCATGCTCTGTTGCCTGTGTCTATGTGCCTGTGGTTCTGTCAGTGTGATCATGTGATGTATCTGACTCCAGGAATGTGTCAATAAAGTTTCCCCTTCCTGGGACAATGAATTCACGGTGTTCTTATTTCAATTTCCAGGAGTGTATTTGCATACTTGGAGAAATCTTTTGACAATGTTGACTGGAACTCTCTCTTTGAAATTATGAAGGTAGTGGGGCTGAAATATGGGGAGTGAAAGGCTATTTACAACTTGAACCAAAATCAGACTGCAGCTACAAGAGTTGAGGGGCATGAGAGGAAGCAGTGGTTAAGAAATGAGTGAGACAGGGTTGTAGCCTATTCCTAATGTTATTCAATCTGTTCACTGAGCAAGCAATACAGGAAACCAAAGAAAAATTTGGAGAAGGTATTAAAGTTTAGGGAGAAGAAACGAAAACTTCAAGATTTGCTGACGACATTTTAATTCAGTCAGAGACAGCAAAGGACTTGGAAGAGCAGTTGAATGAAATGGACAGTATCTTGAATGGAGGATACAAGATGAACTTAAACAAAAGAAAAACTAGGGTATTGGAATGTAGTCAAACTAAATCAGGCAATTCTGATAGTATAAGATAAGGAAATGAGACACTTAAAGCACTAGTTCAGTTTTTTTATTTGGCCAGCATAACAACTGATGATGGTCGAAGTAGAGAAGATATAAAATGTAGAGTGACAATTGCAAGAAAAGCATTTCATGAAACAAAATTTGTTACCATATAATATAAATTTAAGTGCTACGAAGTCTTTTCTGAAGCTACTTGTCTGGAGTGTAGCTATGTATGGAAATGAAATACGGACAATAACAGTATAGATGAGAATAGACTAAGAATTTTAGAGATGTGATGCTATAGAAGAATGCAAAGATTAAAGGGTAGATCATGTAACTAATGAGATGGTACTGAACAGAACTGGAGAGAAAAGAAACTTGTGGAACAACTCGACTAAAAGAAGGGACCAGCTGATAGGATACATTCTGAGACATCAGGGGATCATTAATTTAATATCAGAGGAAAGTTTGGGGAGTAAGAATCATAGAGGGAGACCAAGAGATGAATACAGTAAGCAAATTCAAAAAGATGTACGTTGCAGTAGCTATTCAGGGATGAAGAGGCTTGCACAGGACAGAGTAGCATGAAGAGGTGCATAACATCAGCATTTGGACTGAAGACCACAGTTCATATGCAAGACAACTTTGCCATCACTAGAAGCGAAAACAATTGAGAGCTTTACTCAACCATTTTCCTCTACATACAGCAGCAAAACTTTCTAATCTTTAAACAGACATTCCAAATGATCAATCAGTGACAATTTCCTTCAATTACCTTTCACTTAAGTTTTTATCCTTTTTTAACCAGCAGACTAAACATGATCAAATACTGACTTCATCACTTTTGTAATATTTGTAAGTTACTTTTGCCTTCTCTTTAAAGTTACTGTTTAACTTCCAGGATGTACTTTGTAAACTTTCTCAGTACAGCCGTTCGAGCCTATCAATTACGTGTGAAAGGGTAGATCATGTAACTAATGAGATGGTACTGAACAGAACTGGAGAGAAAAGAAACTTGTGGAACAACTCGACTAAAAGAAGGGACCAGATAATCCACAATATTAAGTAGGATTGTAATTTACTTACTTCTGTACTTATTTTTACCAGAATGAAAATATTAGAAAGGCTGTCAGGGTCAAGAACTGTGCAAAATGTGCCTTATATCAAACTTAACCATAGGGGGATCCAAGAGCAAAAGAGAGAAACTTTCAGTTTACATGCAGAAAAAGATTACAGGTCAAACTGTTGGTTACACCTTGGAAACAGATTGGAAGTAAAAAAATCTATTATATAACATCATAAAGCCAAGAACAACTGAAAATTAATCTTAAATCAACAGAACTTTCCAGTGGTAAAGTGACAAATGACAAACCCAAATCTTTTGTGTTTCAGAGGTACTTTGTTACTACCAATATATCAAATTTAATGGAAATAATGTTCCTGTGGATGACGAACAAAACTATTTTTGTAGGGAAAAAGAAGATAACTTGATCTTCACTGGAAGTGGAAGAAGTAGTACATAAAAAAAATTGAAAATCACAGGCCTACTCAATCAGATGAAATCAGCGTAAAAATGGTTGAAGCACTTAGAAACATCAGGCACTGGTGTACAGAACTGTCCGCCCCTGGTAGCTGAGTGGTCAAAAAATTGAAAATCACAGGCCTACTCAATCAGATGAAATCAGCGTAAAAATGGTTGAAGCACTTAGAAACATCAGGCACTGGTGTACAGAACTGTCCGCCCCTGGTAGCTGAGTGGTCAGTGAGACAGAATGTCAATCCTAAGGACCCGGGTCCGATTCCCGGCTGGGTCGGAGATTTTCTCCTCTCAGGGATTGGGTGTTGTGTTGTCCTAATCATCATCATCATCATCATCATTTCATCCCCATTGACGCGCAAGTCACCAAAGTGGCGTCCAATCTAAAGACTTGCACCCAGTTAATGGTCTACCCAATGGGAGGCCCTAGTCGCACGACATTTATTTATTTATTGCACAAAATTTGAAAAGAGAATTCATTATCAAGTGATTTGATGCAATAAGTCACCATATCATTATTTTTACAGGTTAAGAGGAAGACTGACACCAACTACTGACATGTAACTCTGTTATACCGTGGACTCAAAACTTAAGAGTTCATCCCTCGGGAAAAAAATGAGAAAAGGAAAGAGCAAAGTTTTAGGCATCAAAAATCAACCATGGACAAGCCATAAAATTTCAACCACTGCCCACTGTGAGATACACCACTACCTGCATGAGTGACGTAATGAAAGTACGCAAGAGCAGCAAACATGACTGGAGAATCACTCTTGTTAAGTAAGAGGTGCAAAAGAAGAAATTCTGTGACATAAGTGACTTTGACAAAGGGCATATTGATATGACCTGACAATAGGAAACTACAGCATTCATATGCTACTATTGTGAGCATCTATGGAAAGTGGTTGAGGAACAGTGAAACCACAAGTGCACAACAAGGTGTTTGACATCCACATTCCCTAATGAAATGAAGAATTTGAAGGAGGCAGCAATCTGTGGAAGACCTGAAGACAGAGTATAATGCTGGTGCATACACAAGTGCTTCGGAGCACACCATTCAGTGTATATTGCTGAATATGGGGCTCCACAACAGATGACACCTACATGCCCTCATATTGACCCAGTGAAACCCTCAAAAGTAACTCCAATTGGCAAGGGATCATCAAGATCAGACCATAGAACAATGGAAACATGTTGCCTGGTTGTATGAATTACATTTCTTGTTACATAAGGTCAATGTTTGTGTCTGGATAAGCAGTCACCCAGGGACATTCACCTTGGAGATGTGGAAGTAATCAAAAATACCATGAAAGCTGCGGACTACAAGAACTGGAAACCACCTGCATCTCCTCATGCTTGATATCTTCCGCAATGGTGATGGCATCTTCAGGCAGGATAACTGTCAATGTAACAAGTTCAGAATTATGTCACAATGGTTTGAGGAGCACGATAGGGAACTTACTTTGATGCCTTGGTCACCATATTTGCTTGCCCTTAACATGATGAAACTCATCTGGGACATTATAAGACACAAGTTGCACACCCACAAACCAATGGCCCATTATTTACAAGAACTGCTTGATTTGTTGTAGGCTTTTAGTGCCGAGAAACCTACCACAGATTTGTCAAATTCATACCGCACTGCTGTACTGCATTCCAATGGTGAACCAACATACTAGTAAGCAGGTGGTCATAATGCTTTCACTCATCTACAACTACATACATACTATGTAAGCCATCATAAAGAATATGATAAGGATACCTTGTACCAGTACGGTAAGGTACCTTGTACAACACCTAATCCCTCCCTGGAAAAGTGACTAGCTAAACATTTCTGTACAAGCCTTGTTTTCTCTTATTTTTTCTTGTCTCTGCGGTCCTTATGTGAAGTGTATGCTGGTGGCAGCAGAATAGTTCTGTTCTCTGTCACAAATGCCAGTTTCTAACCTTTGCCGATAGCATTCCAAGAAAAGAATGTCTTCTTCCCTCCAGGGATTCCCACTGAAGTTCAGGCTGCATTTCCAAAATACTTGCGCATTAATCGAACCTACCACTAACAAATGTATTAGTACAGTTTTGAATTGTTTCGATGTCTTCTTTAATCTGACATGGTGAGGGTACGAAACACTGTAGCAGCAGTCAAGAATGGGTTAGACAAATTTTCTGTTCATGGTCTCATACACAGATAAGTTACACTTCCCCAGAATTCCCCCAATAAATCGAAGTCAATCATTCACATTGCCTACAACCAACTTTACGTTCTGGTTCCGTATCACATCTGTTTGTAACATTATGCTTATGTATTTAATTGATGTGACTGTCAGGCAGCACACTGCTAATACTGTATTCGAACATTACAGGATTGTTTCTTACTCATATGGCTTAACTTACATCTTTTCACATTTAGAACAAGCAGGATTTCATCACACTGAATAGAAAGCCTGTCCAAATTATCTTGTATTTTTCTACAATCACTCAATAATGACACCTTTCTAAACACTACTGCATCTTTACCAAATAGCCGCAGATAGCAGCTCACCCTGTCCATCAGACTTCATAATTCAGAGAACAAGAGCTGTCCTATAACACTTCCTGGAACACTCCTGATGTATTTTAGTTTCTGTTGAACACTCACAGTCCTGGACAACATACTTGATTTTATTACCTGAGAAGTCTTCAGCCACTCACACATCTGTGAACCTATACCGTATACGCGGACCTTCACTAGTAGACTGCAATGCGCCATTGTGTCAAACGCTTTCTGGACATCTACAAATATGGAATCTACCCATTGCCCTTACCCACTGTTTGCATGATATCACTTGAGGAAAGAGCAAGCTGAATTTTGCACATACAATGCTTTCTAAATCTCGGCTGATTTGGACAGAGGCTTTCCTCTGTCGAGGAAATTTATCCTATTCATACTTACAATATACTCTAGAATTGTGCATCAAACCAACAGAAAGGATATTAGTCTGTAACTTTGCAGGACCATTCCTTTAACCTTACTATTTATAGGAGATACAGTATTTCTTTCCCCCCTCCCAGTCACTTGGGACTTTGCGCATGGCAAGAAATTCACGATAAATGAAAACTAAATAAGAAGACTATGGTAAAGAACTCTGTGAAACCAAATTAGGGTACACTTGCACACAGTGGCAACTCTGTTGTTTTTAAGTAGCAGGGATGCCTATTTCTATGGGTGTGGTTGGTTGGTTGATTTGGGAGAGGGGATCAAACAGAAAGATCATTGGTCCCATTGCATAAGGGAAGGAAGTCGGCTATTCCCTTTCAAAGGAATCATTCTGGTATTTGTCTGAAGCGATTTAGGGAAATCACAGAAAGCATACATCAGGATGGTCAGATATGAGTTTGAACCATCATTGTCCTGAATGCAAGTCCAGTGTGCTAGCCACTGCGTCACCTTGCTCAGTCTCTGTGGGTGTTGTCTGTACACTAACCTCTATGAGCGATTTTTAAACACTAAATACTTCAGTTTACCCTTTGCCGTCTTCTGTTGCACCACCGGACTTGTCTACAAGTGACTGGTTAGAAACATTTGACCTGTTTAGTAATTTTACATAGTACCAGAATTTTCCAGTATTCTCTAAAAGATCTTTTGCTAAAATAAGGCATTGGAAGTAGTTGTATTCTTCACATATCGATCTTTTTACAGACACCGAAATTCTACAACTTTTGCTTATTTCTGTGTTCTTTTTTGAATCAAGAGTGCAATAATCTCTTGTTTTCTTAACATTTTCCGAATGTTGTCATTAAACTATGGTGGGTTTTTTCGAGTCTTAATTCATTTACTCAGAACATACTTTTCTAGAGTGTGATTTACAGTCAGCACCAGCAATGGAGAGTGAAGCTTTGACAATACCAGCCACTCGTACTGACAAAAATCAGAAAAAGTATCCAACACACTGCGGTCAAAGTACCGAAGACAGAAGCCAACAGGCATACAAGAGCCCATGAAAGCCTCAAAAATTTTGTTGTTTAAATGTTTCCCTTAATACCTCTGTGGGCACCACCACTGCCACCTATATTGCCATCATTTACTCACCTATTCAACTGCTAATCTGATCTTCCTAGCATAAAAACTCCCCTAGCTTTCTTGATGGCTTTATTAACTTTAGCAACCATTGCAGCTAAGATGACTTCACGATCACTAAACTCTTTCTCTATTCTGACTTCCATTGTGTGTGCATTTTGAACTACTTACTCACAACACTTTTCAAAGAAAGTGTTCAGAACTACTTCTCGAGACTGACTTTTCGAAACACATGTGATGAATCCATGGACATTCCAGTCAATTCTATGAATTTTAAAGTCATCTTCAACTAATACTGGATGAGAAGTACTTCACTATTACTGAAAGCAAACTTTCTTGAATGATTCTGCAACTCTTTTAGTGGAATTGGGTGGCTACTAAAACATCCAATGATTAATCGGATTTCACATAGACAGATTACTCATGTATAGATAACTTCACAGTCTCAATTTTGATCTTGAGAGATACAATGTCTGTGGTGTGGGTTGGCAGTAACACATGCTGCACTGCCAATCTGCAGATGGCTTGTAGACACGCCCTCTGCTGCAAGTGTGAGTAGAACTGCCACCAAGCCAGCTTAAGAAGATGCCACGTCGACGCCAGCCAGTTTAATCGTGGAGTTCACTCAAGAGCCTTTGCAGCGTTACTAGTTCTCCTCTTTTGGATGGAATACCAATTCGACTTGCAGGACAAAGTTAATTAAATGATGTTATAAATGTATTACGCACACTTCTCATTTTCTTGCTCTTTGCGTCAGCACCCCCCCCCCCCCCTCCCCCTCCTTCCTCCTATAATATCAAACTTGTGTTGTCATACAATGGAGAATACAGGATGGAATAATGAAAAGGATAGAAGATTGCTACTCACCATATAGTGGAGATGTTGAGTTCATATAGGCACAACAAAAAGACTGTCAGACAAGTAAGCTTTCGGGGGGGAGGGGGGTGGGAGGGAGGAGGAGGAGGAGGAGGAGGAGGAGGAGGAAGAAGAAGAAGGCCTTCTTCAGGGTGGTGTTGGTAGAAGGATCCAGATTCCACAGTCTGTGACACAGTCATTAAAATGAAGAACGCTGTGTTGGGCAGCACGCTCAACAACTGGGTGGTCCAGCTGTTTCTTGGCCACAATTTGTCAGTGGCCATTCATGTGGACAGACAGCTTTTGGTTGTCATGCCCAAAGCGAATGCATAACTGTGATTGCAGGTCAGCTTATAGATCACATGACTGATTTCACAGGTAGCCCTGCCTTTGATGGGATAGGTGATGCTTGTGACCAGACTCGAGTAGATGGTTGTGGAAGGACGAATGGGACAGGTCTTGCATCTAGGTATATTAAAGGATATGAGCCATGAGGCAGCATGTTGGGAGTAAGTGCTGTGTAGTGATGTACGAGGATACAGTGTAGATTTGGTGGGTGGCATAATACCACTGTGGGAGGGGCGGAAAGGATAGTGGATAGAACATTCTTCATTTAAGGGCACAACGAGAGGTAGTCAAAATCCCGACGGAGAATGTGATTCAGTTGCTCCAGTCATGGGTAGTACTAAGTCATGAGGGAATGCTCATCTGTGGCCGGAGGGTGGGACTTTGCAAGGTGGGGGTGACTGGAGAGATGGGGCACAGGAGATCAATTTCCATACAAGATAGGGAGGCTAATTACGGTCTGTGAAGGGCTCAGTGAGGCCCTCAGTATATTTCCAGAGGACTGCTCGTCACTACAAATGTGACAGCCATGGGTGGCTAGGCTGTATGGAAGGGACTTCTTTGTATGGAATGGATGGGAGCTGTCTGAGTGGAGGTATTGCTGGTGGTTGGTAGGTTTGATATGGATGGAGGTACTGATGCAGCCATCTTTGTGGTGGACATCATCATCAAGGAAGGTTCTTGTTTGGTAGATGAGGACCAGGTGAAGCAAATGGGGGAGGAAGTGTTGAGATTCTGGAGAAATGTGGATAGGGTGTCATCACTGAATCCACACCATGACAATGTCATCAATGAATCTGAACCAGGCAAGGAGTTTGGGATTCTGGTTGGATAGAAAGGATTTCTCTAAATGGTCCGTGAATAGGTCAGCATAGGATAGTGCCATGTGAGGGCCTATTGCATACCCCGGATTTGATTGTAGGTGATGCCTTCAAAGGAGAAGTAATTGTGGGTGAGGAAGGAGGTTGCAGGTTTGGAAAGGTTAGGAAAGGTAGTGTTATTAGCAGCAAGACAATGGGTATTAGGGACGTAATTTTAAGGGGATTAAGAGGATGTGACATCAACAGTGATGAGCAGGGCACTGTATGGTAAAAAAAAAGCTTCAAATGGCTCTAAGCACTATGGGACTTAACATCTGAGGTCATCAGTCCCCTAGACTTAGAACTACTTAAAGCTAACCAACCTAAGGACATCACACACTGCCATGCCTGAGGCAGGATTTGAACCTGCGACCATAGCAGCAGCACGGTTCCGGACTGAAGCTCCTAGAACTGCTCGGCCACAGCGGCTGGCACACCGTGTATTAAAAGAACAGGAACTGTCAGTCATTGTCCTTCACTCACTTGCCCCCTACCCTCTTGACAAGTCACCAATGCACCCACAGTGTTTTTACTTCTTTCCTTCTCCAATGGCCTCCCTGCCCCTCTCTATACCCAACCTCCTGACTACACCCAGCTGCCCTGCCCTACCCTCTCTTGACCTCATCCTTGTATGCTCCCAAAAGCAGCACTTTATTCACCCCCACCCCTGCTATGCCTCCCCCTCTCCGCCCCAACCTCCTCCTTACCCCTACCACCCAGACTGCTTCTCCCAACATGATCAGCTGCAAGCAGTCTGTGTGTGTGTGTGTGTGTGTGTGTGTGTGTGTGTGTTGTCTACTTTGGAAAGATGTCTTTTTATCCAAAAGTTTACTTGTTTGACAGTCTTTTTGTTGTGACTATTTGTGATTCAACATCTCCGCTATATAGCAAGTAACAATCTATCCTTTCTATAACACTGTCAAACTCGTCTTTTCGATACAGATACCAGGAATCATTAAATATTTCGATGCTTTTTACTTCAGATTTCATCCTGCTCTCGGATCAGAGTATAATTTGAGTATGACATCTTACCCCAAGAATTCTGCTAGCTCAGTAGTTGCTTCCTCTGTGTAGTGCATCCCTGATCTATCAAGGAGATCCACAAAACTACCATCCAATGTCCTTAACATTGATTTGTTGTTGGATCTTAGAACATATTCTGAGCTCAAATGTAATGAGGTACCTCAAACAAAACAAGCTCCAACATGCCAACCAACATGCATTACGAAAACGTCCGTAATGTGAAACCAAACTCGCACTTTTCTCACATGACACACTGAAAGCTTTGGATGCAGACAGTCAGGTAGATGCATTATTTCTTGATTTGCAAAAAGCGTTTGACTCAGTACCAAATTTATGATTAATGTCAAAAGTATGATCATGTGCGGTATCGAGTGAAAATTATGACTGGATTGAGAACTTTTTGATAGGGAGGACGCAACATGTGTTTTGAAACACCTTTGATGTGCAGCAATATGTACACTGCATATTTTCGTATTACAAAGGTATAAATTCGAATTCCACCAAATACCGCATGTTACTTTCCGAAGCATTGAAATCGAGATTACAATGCGCTTTTGTAAGCCACTCGTAACTCATGTCACATGATCTCGCCAGCTGATGACAGCATAGGACACGTGATGTCGTCAGCCAATAGCAAGATCACTCTTCAGTAGTGCGAAAACACAAATACGAAAAGTTAATGGTTTAAATTAATATACATAGCATTCACATATAATATTGGTCTCTAAGATTAATAAGCTGAAAGAGAAGCTAAGCTTCCACATATAATGTTGATCTTTTCTGCGCGTGATACACTTTAAGATACATCACACAAATGTGCCAGTAAAATTTTTAATAACGATGTAAATGTCTGATCTTCTGGGGTCAAAATTCTTCTAAATGTCCGTCCTCAAAGAGTTGATTTTTAAATGAGAGTCAAACGCTTTGTTATTTAAGAAATTCATCGCACATTCTTGCACATAGTTCATCTTGCGTAAAACGAAATTTGCTTTTAATGTATGTAATGCTTTTCAAACCACCACCCACTACCCGTTAGAAATAGGTTCGTTTCAGCAGTTGCAAGAGAGTGCCACATAACAGGCGTCATCACGCGATGACGCAGGAAGGCCATATGTTTGTATGTGTAAAACATTAAAAGATCGTACATTATGTCATAAAAAAAAAGACAAAAGAGGATACTTCAAGAGCATCGGAATTTCATAAAATGCATAATTCGGCTTAAAGTGCACATTCGTATGTCCAGATTCGAATGTAAATTTTTTTTTTAGTACCAGTATTGTATTATCTCATGTTTGGTTCTTTATTATGGCATAATGTCATATGTGCACTTGAAACCAGCCAACAGTGTGAAATTAAACAGTTCGTTTCAAATAAACTGACTGCCTCAGCAGAAAAGATTAATAAAAGCCAAATCTCTTTAGCAAACCGACAAAGAAAACTTCATTGTTCTGTGAGGCGATTAATGTTTGACTGTCAGGAAGGTGGAAATAAAATCTGAAACTAATAACATATTTTAACCTTCCGTAATTATGCGAACGTATTTTAAGTAATTTGATATCTCCCGGTCACAAAAATCCGTTTTATCATTTAACGTGAGAGCAATAAACGAAGAGGAAATAACAAAAAATACTGAACGTAAACACAGGTCACGTGGAGACGACTTATCTCCCCACCACAACTCCAACTGCTCTGCGCATCAGGCCCAGATTTACTACCTGTGTATTTCCGAACCGGGGCAATATTAGGTAGTGGCGTCCAGCCACATTTTTGTAACCAGAAGCGGGGAAAGTACTACTAATGCGCGACTCAACTATGCATGCACAAGAGCCCACCCGCAACTGCTCAAAGGGATCTCATTTAAACAGTTGTCACGTCACGCTCTTCGGAGGCAATTTGTTGTTATGAAGCATTGCACAGTCTTCCAAAAGCCTTTGACACATTTTGCTGTTGTCAGACATTTGTATGAGCACTGTGTTTTGTTGTTGCGTACGGCGCATTTCCTTTGCAACTTACGTCTTTTTTACGTTTTTTTCTCCTCTTGTTCATGTTTCATTGTTGCAGTGTTATTCTGCAGTAGCGGGGTACAGTAATATCCTTTGTTGGAGTATTGGTTCTTACCACTCAAAACCACAAAAATTTAACTGAAAACTAAAACAATGAAAATTCCCGAAATTGTAAACAATTCCCGGGTTTTTCCCGGATCTCCCAGGTCGTATATTGGTGTTCTGTGTCGTATACACCCTGACTGACCAAGTTTCATGCACTGGCTTTAAATGACAACAGTAGGAACATGCTACAACCCCCTACGTACCATTCACATAGAGATCATGAGAACAAGATTAGAATAATTACGGCATGCACAGAGGCATTCAAGCAATCATTCCTCCTGTGCTCCATACTTTAATGGAATGAGAAATCCTAATAACTGGTACAATGGGACATTCACTCTGCCATGCACTTCATGGTGGTTTGTAAAGTATAGATGTAGAGTCTCTTACAATTCTCAATCCCTTAACACAGGCCCAGAAATCTGCAGCCAAGAACGCTACAGAATCAATGCAGCCTCAGTTGAGAACTTCAGTTTGCTCCATGCCAAAGGACTCCAATCAATTCTGGGTATGACACTGCAAATTGTAAGCTTTGCTTGGATCTCATGAGCAAGGCCAGTAGTCTTCACCATTCCACAGTTGCTGTAGGAACTGAGGATGGCCTTGGAACCCAAGTGACAGGTGTCACCGGTGCCATCATAAGCATTACTTGCAGATGACTGTACTCTGCACTCTCAATAGCTGCACCCTGCACTCTTGATAGCTGCAGGTAGGGCCTTCTCCATATCTTGGATAAGGTGCCTGCCAGATATACTGAGTGCACCTTGGACTTCTTTCCAAGCTTGAGCATTATTTCCCTAAGGTGATCCATAATGCATCTTACATTGGAGTTCCAGAAAACTAGCCCTTTCTCCCATGTGCCCGATCAAATCTTGTTGAAGGACCAGCCACTTGTCCACTCATAAGGTGAATGAACTAAGCCAGACATCCAGTCTCCACATTCACCCTCGCTTTGAGTGATTGGCACAGGTTGTAACCTGTTACTCACCCTGTGATAAGCATCGTCCTCCAGCATTGAGTACACTCGAATGTGCTTTGGCAGCGAAAGTGATGGGTAAAACAAGTGACATTAGATGTTCCCCACGCGACAGTCAGTTTCTCTGCCACCCCTACAGGCAACATCCTGCGGACAACAGATCGTGACTAACTGCACCTTCAGCTGTTTGCAAACTGTGGCTATAGTCGAGACAGTGTAAGCAGATCTCCGACAGCTTGTAACGCTGTTGCCAGCTTTCAATTGAGAAGCACTAACCAAGCAAACACCAGGATGTTTCAAAACAAAGAGTGGAGCTGAATAAGGAAGTTTTCTTTTGCCATTCCTCTCATCATTTTATTGGACGAAGTTTTAAAAACAATCAAAAGAAAGGAGACAACAAGTAATGCCCTCGTGTTTGCCAATGTTTAACAATTCAGGGTGAGACAGAAGTGAAGGTACAAATCAAACGAGACCTTTTGACGCCAAGGATTCATAAAAATAGGTCTTGAAATCACCAAAACCAAAACAGTTCATTTGGTGTTCAGTAAGAACTCAACAATAACCCAGTTAATAATTTAAGATGAGGCTAAAGATACAGTGGGCAAATTCCAGTACCTGAATATTGCTTATTGCTGTTTCTTCAAACAACACCATGCCTCAGGGGAGGAAATCCAAAGTGCACTCTTTGTGCACACCGAGAGGAGTCCTTCCAAATATGGAATGAGTGCTTCTGGATACCATGAAGGGCACAGGTGTGCAGCCAGCTTCAGATGGGGCCCATGTTGGTACTAATGTGTATCACTTTGGATCAGAAGAGATCCTCTCTGATTTCGGGTGGCTAGTTGAAGTCATAAAGACTGCCAGTCTTGCTTGAGAGATGAAAGCACAGCTCACCATCTGTAGCATCATCAACAGGACCGATTTGGGACCTTTGGTACAGTGCCGAGTAGATGGTCTGAACCAGAGGCTCAGATGCTTCTGTGACTGTGTAGGCTGCACATTCCTGGACTTGCACCATAGGGTGTTGTGGTTTCAGGTACTGCTTAATAGGTCAGGTGACCACTACGTGCAGGAGGCGGCTACATTGGTTGCGGGAGCTGTGTGGAAAGGCCTGGGCAGTTTTTTGGGTTAGAGGGTCTAGGGAAAGTGCAGAAAGTGCTTCAGTTTCAAAAGGTACATGACAAAAACAGGAAGAGGATAGACATAGCAACAATCAACATCGCAGATGTAAATTGTCATAGCTGTGTTGGGAAAAAAAAAATCAGTGCTTCAAGTGCTAACAGAAATCACTGATGTTCAAATCGTTCTAGATACTGAAAGGTGGCTAAATCCAGAGATAAGTCCAGCTGAAATTTTTACAAAGGACTAAACGATGTTTATAAAAAGACAGATTAAATACAGTTGGCAGCAGCATCTTTGTTGCTATTAAAAGTAGTTATCTTGTAGCGTAATTGAAGTAGGTAGTTCCTGTAGGTTAGTATGGTTAGAGGTTATACGTGCGACCGGAATAAATTAATAATTGGTTCCTTTTACCAACTCCCCCAACTCAGATGATTCAGTTGCTGAACAGCTCAAAGAAAACTTGAGTCTCATCACAAACAGGTAACCCACTCATACAGTTATAATTGGTGGTGACTTCTATCTGCCCTCAATATGCTGGAGAAAATACATATTCAAAACAGTTGGCAGGTGTAAAACATTACCAGAAATTTTACTAAATGCTTTCCCCAAAATGATTTTTGAGCAATTAGTTCAGGGGCTCACTTGAAGTGTGAATGGCCATGAAGACATGCTTGACCTCTTAGCAACAAAAAATCCCGAGCAAATAGGTAGCATTATGAGGGATACAAGTATTAGTGACCACAAGTTTGTTGTAGCAAGACTGAATACTGAAACATCAAAATCCACTGAAAGTAAATGCAAATATATTTATTTAAACAAGTGGATAAAAATTCTGCCTGATATCTTCCTAAGAGACAGTCTCCACTCCTAACTACATAAGTGTAGACCAGATGCCGCTTGAGATCAAAGGAACAGTGTCTGGGGCAATTCAGTTTTACACCAAATAAATTAATAAAAGATGGTACTGATCTCCCAAGGTACACAGAATAGGTCAGAACACTGTTGCAGAAGCAACAAAAAAAAGCATACCTAATTTCAAAGAACATAAAATCTCCAGGATTGGCGATGTCTTACTGAAGCTCGAAACTTAGTGCGGACTTCAATGCGAGATGCTTCTAATAGCTTCCACAGTGAAACTCTGCCTTGAAGTATGACAGAATATCCAAATAAATTCTCAAAAACAGCTGCCAACATGAGTAACATACAAGTAGATATCCTTGGTGCAGTGACACAGCTTAAATCACTTAATAATAGCAAGGCCTCCAGTTGAGATTGTACACCAGTCTGGTTCCTTTGAGTACGCTGATACAATAGCCCCATACTTAGCCATCATATACAAAACCTTCTTCAACGAAAGATCTGTATCAAGAGACTAGAAAGTTGCACAGGTCACACCAATATTCAAGAAGGGAAATAAGAGTAATACCCTGAACTAAAGACCGATATCACTAACATTAATTTTTCAGTAGGATTTTGGAATGTATACTGTGTTTGAACAATGTGAATTACATCAAGGGTTACAATTTATTGACACGCATTCAACACGAATTCAGAAAATATAATTCTTGTGAAACAAAAGTAGCTCTTTATTCACGCAAATTAATGAGTGCTATCGATGGGGAAACTCAAATTTATTCCGTATTTCTAGATTTCCTTAAGGCTTTAGGCACTGTTCCTAATCCAACTGCACGCCTATGGGTAGAGGTATGCGCGGATAAGAAAAGTGCAATCCGCATCCGCAAGGTCCTAATCCGCAACCGCATCTGCAGCAATTAATCTGCATCCGCAAGGTCCTTATCCGCATATATTTAAGTTTTGAATGAGTAATTAATATTAATAGACAGTAGTACTTAGAATTATGGTATGTAATAACATAGTTATTGCTAGGGTGCCATTTCTGCGACAACTTACTTTTGACTTCTTCAATCACAGGAAATGCTCTATACCTACTCTAAAGCAGATCATTCCAAACAGGAAAGCATTGGCGCTCCGGAGCACACACAGTAGTGGCTCGGATCTCGTGAGATTGGAAACGCTATTTAAAAAAATAAAATTCAATATAATAGTATTAAATGATGAAAATATGTGTATAGAAACAACTATATTTCACTGCTCTTGTGCCAAGGCAGCTGAAAATGGCAATGGTTTTAAACTGTTACTAGCACATTGGATCATTTACCGACAGTTTTTTTGTACTCACTGCTTCGATGCGTCAAATTTTGAAGCCATTCATGTCAGCTGATGGTTATATTATAGCTTACGTGTTCAGTCCTCGTCATTTCCAGGTGAAAATATTTACAGTATTAGGCCTACACTGCAAAACGCTGGTGCACCTGTGAAAAAGTTAAACTTCCAGCAATAATTGACGTTGTCTGGAAGAAATACACTCCTGGAAATGGAAAAAAGAACACATTGACACCGGTGTGTCAGACCCACCATATTTGCTCCGGACACAGCGAGAGGGCTGTACAAGCAATGATCACACGCACGGCACAGCGGACACACCAGGAACCGCAGTGTTGGCCGTCGAATGGCGCTAGCTGCGCAGCATTTGTGCACCACCGCTGTCAGTGTCAGCCAGTTTGCCGTGGCATACAGAGCTCCATCGCAGTCTTTAACACTGGTAGCATGCCGCGACAGCGTGGACGTGAACCGTATGTGCAGTTGACGGACTTTGAGCGAGGGCGTACAGTGGGCATGCGGGAGGCCGGGTGGACGTACCGCCGAATTGCTCAACACGTGGGGCGTGAGGTCTCCACAGTACATCGATGTTGTCGCCAGTGGTCGGCGGAAGGTGCACGTGCCCGTCGACCTGGGACCGGACCGCAGCGACGCACGGATGCACGCCAAGACCGTAGGATCCTACGCAGTGCCGTAGGGGACCGCACCGCCACTTCCCAGCAAATTAGGGACACTGTTGCTCCTGGGGTATCGGCGAGGACCATTCGCAACCATCTCCATGAAGCTGGGCTACGGTCCCGCACACCATTAGGCTGTCTTCCGCTCACGCCCCAACATCGTGCAGCCCGCCTCCAGTGGTGTCGCGACAGGTGTGAATGGAGGGACGAATGGAGACGTGTCGTCTTCAGCGATGAGAGTCACTTCTGCCTTGGTGCCAATGATGGTCGTATGCGTGTTTGGCGCCGTGCAGGTGAGCGCCACAATCAGGACTGCATACGACCGAGGCACACAGGGCCAACACGCGGCATCATGGTGTGGGGAGCGATCTCCTACACTGGCCGTACACCACTGGTGATCGTCGAGGGGACACTGAATAGTGCACGGTACATCCAAACCGTCATCGAACCCATCGTTCTACCATTCCTAGATCGGCAAGGGAACTTGCTGTTCCAACAGGACAATGCACGTCCGCATGTATCCCGTGCCACCCAACGTGCTCTAGAAGGTGTAAGTCAACTACCCTGGCCAGCAAGATCTCCGGATCTGTCCCCCATTGAGCATGTTTGGGACTGGATGAAGCGTCGTCTCACGCGGTCTGCACGTCCAGCACGAACGCTGGTCCAGCTGAGGCGCCAGGTGGAAATGGCATGGCAAGCCGTTCCACAGGACTACATCCAGTATCTCTACGATCGTCTCCATGGGAGAATAGCAGCCTGCATTGCTACGAAAGGTGGATATACACTGTAGTAGTGCCGACATTGTGCATGCTCTGTTGCCTGTGTCTATGTGCCTGTGGTTCTGTCAGTGTGATCATGTGATGTATCTGACCCCAGGAATGTGTCAATAAAGTTTCCCCTTCCTGGGACAATGAATTCACGGTGTTCTTATTTCAATTTCCAGGAGTGTAACTCGTCTTCCGAAAAGTGACAACAAAATCGGTGGTTGTAGAAATTAGGAGTCCATTTAGCTTTAGCTAAAAATACGATTGAAATCTCGAACCTCACCTTTTGGCTGATTTATCGAATTAAGGCCTAGCGATAAATGAAATGTCTGTTTCATTCTAAACTTAACAAAGATTTTCACACTTTAAAACATCCTCAAATTGGTCTAAATTACTAAGACAAATTATTAGTCACTGGACGTCACTCTTCTCATCATTCGCGTCTCCTCGAGTCGTGTGCTCCAGCACAGTATTAAGAATGTGTGCTGAGCACGAGAGCCTCTTGTATTGGCGAAGTGCTGCCACAATATTTGGACCTCTATCCGTAACGAACACGATGTTATTCACAGCAGTGAATAAATCGAACGACCGTAGTATCTTAATTAATTCAAGTTTAATGTTTTCTTCTATATTTTTTTTTTTTAAATCTTACTCTCAAAATTTCTGGTGTACAACACTCTATCCTCAAGTTTCACTTCTTCATAATTAACATAATGTGCAGTCACTCCAATATAGTTTATTTTACG
The DNA here is from genome assembly GCF_023864345.2 of Schistocerca serialis cubense. Lineage (NCBI taxonomy): Eukaryota > Metazoa > Arthropoda > Insecta > Orthoptera > Acrididae > Schistocerca > Schistocerca serialis. The sequence goes on from NC_064642.1 coordinate 130,988,795, forward strand.
GTACAAATCAGTCCATAAATCAACAGTTAGTGCTCCACCTATATCTCTGAATATATTCTTCACTTCTGTGGAGACAGTTTCACGCAGACGATCGGCCGTTTCCTTCAAATTTCTGGATATTGTGGTTGGATGAGGTGGCAATTCCTTAGCACTCACTGCACCGTACTTGGCCCCCACAATCATAAGAAACTGTGCCATCTCGAGAAACCCAGATCCACACGCAACTTCGAATGATAAAATGTTTTTGCTGACAAGATTGATAAGTTTTTCTGTCGCGGCTGTCTTCAAATTTTCAGAACTTCAGGAACTTTCACGTCTCTCTTGGTATTTAAACAAGTAATTATGCTACTTTGTCCAGCCTCACACGAATGTTTTAGCAAATTTAAAGTTCCAATTTTGTTTTCAACTAACATTGTAACATACGTACTGGGCAGATGCCTTGCTCATTATCCGCAGATGACCCGCGGATATCCGCGCCGGTAACGATTTTATCCGCCAAGTAACAAATACCGCGGATATCCGCATCCGCGCAGACCTCTACCTATGGAGCATCATTTCAGTTGTTCGACTGGATTCACGATTTCTTGTCAGAAAGGTCACAGCATGTAGTAACCAACAGAAAATCAAGTAAAACGTGTGATATTCGGCATTCCTGAAGGAAGTGTTACAGACCCCCCTGGTGCTCCTCATGTACATAAACAAGTTAGGAGACAATCTGAGCAGCCCTCTTAGATTGTTTGCAGGTGGTGCTATCATTTACTGTTTAGTAACACCATCAGAAGATCAAAACCGTGATATTTGTATGGTGCGAAAAGTGGCAATTGCCTCTCAATAAGGAAAAGTGCGAGGTCATCCGCATAACTTCAAAAATAAATCCATCAAATTCTGGTTGCATGATAAATCACACAAATATATAGGCTGCCAGATCGAATAAACGCCTAGAAATTACAATTATGAACAACTTAAATTGGAACAGATAACACTGTGGAGAAGGCGAACCATAGACGATGTTATATTGACAGAATGCTTAGAAGATGCGACAGGTTTTCTAAAGAGATCACCTCACTACACTTTTTCATCTTCTGCTAGACTATTGTTGTGCTGTAAGGGATCCTTATCACATAGGATCAACAGACGACACTGAAAAGTTAAAAGAAGGATAGCTCGTTTTGTAATTTTATGAAATAGGGGACAGAAGGTCACAGATATGATAAGTGGATGGCAATCATTTTTACATTTTTTGTTGTGACGAAATCTTTCCATGAAATTTCAATCACCAATTTTCTTCTCTGAATGTGAAAATATTTTATTGTCACCAACATACATAGGGAGAAATGACCATCATTATAAGAGGAATCAGAACTCATACAGAATGATTTGAGTGATCATTTTTCCCAAGCACCATTGGAGTGCAACAGTAGAGAAACAGTCTGAAGGTGGTTAGGCACTTAAATGTGAACTGCAGGGTAGTCATGCAGATGTAGATGTAGATTTAGAATACAAAAAGTTTCTTAGACCTTGTGGAAATGCTCCAGCACAGAACTAAGATCATCCTACCTACACTGATGTACAGACTAGAAGCACCTAAAGTTACTGGAAGAAGTAAGAACCAGTCTAGGCAATAGAAATGAAGTTCCTCCATTCTTGCCTACGGAAAAGAAAATAGTTGGAAAAAGAATGAGGGTATCTGGCAACAACTAAGATAGACTGAAGGCTGTTGTGAGGCTCTTCAACTGGAACTATTGCTGTGGTACAGGCATACACAGAGGGTGGCTCCCCACAGGAACAATGAGGCTTATTTTGGTGGATATGAGGGAAGATAACACGATCAAGATGTTGTGACAGTTAGGCAATGCAGATCCTCTAGATCTCAAAAATTACAGATAAAACTAGGAGAGAAAAGAAAAGAAAGGTTGCAATAAGTTGATTTACAACACCTCATAGCTTCCTCAAGCAGAAAAATGATGCTGCTGTCTATGTTTTTACATTTGTCATTTGCAATATCCTAATTTTAGACACCAATTTGCCACAGAATTTCAAAAACAAATTTCATCTATAAAATAAATAAAGCAAGTACATGACAATTTGCAGACTTTTAAGCTGGACAACAATGAATTGGAAAACTCTTTTCCTTTACTAATACTATTCCCACAGTTTTCTTCAGGCACATTACTCAGCACTCTAATGAATGCTGACTAACAAAGGGCATTTAGTTGGGATGACACACGTTCTTTTACCATGTACTTTCTCTAGCAATAGGTTCTCTTTTCTTCTGCATATACAATTTCTAGTGCTTTATAAAAGGTAATCTCTTAACTACTTCGAGCTCCTTGTAAAACCCCGTAACTATAAACATAACTAGTTGTATATGGCTACTGCTATCTGCCCCATGTCTGATAAATGCTAAATATTTTTTATCATGAAAGATGATGGACGGCTGACTGACAGATCTGAGCCTGTAACAGCAGCAGACATGGTCTTGATGTGGTGGTACCAAGAGTGACTGAAAGCACCAATATTCCCCTCAGTCCAACCCCCCCCCCCCCCCCCCCCCAAGGCATGCATCTTGACTGTATGGATTGATGATGATGGTATCCTTTTGGGTAAAATAGTACCCAATTGTATCTCCGGGTGAGAACTAAGCAGGAGGACGATATCATCAGGAAAAACAAAACTGGAATTCTATCGGTCAGAACACAGAATGTTAGATCCCTTAATCGGATAGGTAGGCTACATGATTTAGAAATGGAAATTGATAGGCTGAAGTTGGTGAGGAATTAGTGAAGTTTGGTGGCAGAAAGATCAGGCCTTCCGGTCAGATCAGTACAGGATTATTAACACAAAATCAAATAAGGTAATGCAGGAGTAGACTTCAAATCAATAAGAAAACACGAATACAGGTTAGCTACTAAGAACAGCATAGTGAATGCATTATCATAATGAAGATAGACACTAAGCCAACACCAACCACAGTAGTGCAAGTTCATATGCCAACTATCTCTGCAGATAATCAAAAGACTGAAAAAATACATGAGGATGTAAATGACATTATTCAGACAGTTAAGGGAGACGGAATTTTGTCACAGATGACAGGCATTCAGTAGTTGGAAAAGGAAAGATAGCAAGTGAATATGGATTGGGGAAAAGGACTGGAAGAGTGAGATGCCTGGTAGAATTGTGCACAGAGCATAATTTAATCATAGCTACCACTTGATGGTAGATGGCTGTGTAAGTGGAACAAACCTCGAGACACCAAAAGATTGCAGAGAGATCATTTAAAGAAATTTCTCAAAGATAGGAATTTAAGGAAATGGGTGATATTATAAGAAGAATTTGGTAGAGCACCGAAAGATCTAATCCGAAACAAGGCCCTTTGAGTAGATGACATTCCCGCATAACTATTTATATCCTTGGGAGAGCCAACTGTGACTGATATATTTCATCAGATGTATAAGATATACGGCACAGCTGTAATAACCACAAACTTCATAAGGAATGTAATAATTCCAATTCACAGGTGCAAATATTACTGCACCATCAATTTAATAGATCATGGCTGCAAAACAGACTGAGTCTAGAACAGAGATTGAAGCAAAGCAAAAAATTTTGAGGGTAGCAGGGATAAAATACAGTGACTGAAAGATTATTTACAGCTTTTACAGAAACCAGACTGCAGTTGTAAGTGTTAAAGGACACAAAAGGAAAACAGTAATTGAGAAGAGAATGAGACAGGGTTGTAGCTTACTCCCCATGTTATTCACTATGACAACTGAACAAGCAGTAAAGGAAACACAAGAGAAATTTGGAAAGGGGTTAAGTTTCTGAAATAAGAGATATGAGGTTTGCTGACGACTTTGTAATTCTGTGATACAGGAAAGAACTCGAAAGAGCAGCTGAACAGACTTGATAATGCTTTGAAAAGAAATAATAAGATAAACACCAAGGAAAGTAAAACAAGGTTATCACAAAGTGAGTGGATTAAATCATGCAATACCGAGAAACTTACGTTAGAGAATGAGACATTAAGAGTAGTACCTTAATTTTGCTATTCTGGCAACAAAATAACTGACGATGGCAGAAGTAGAGGGGATATAAAATGAAGACGGATTACAGCTAGAAAAACATTTCTTAAGGAGAGGAAATTGTTAACATCTAATACAAATTCAACTGTTACGAAGTCTGCTCTGAATGTATTTGTCTGGGGTGTAGTCTGTACAAAAGTGAAACAAGAATATTAAATCAGACAGGAAGAGAATAGAAGCTTATGAAATGTGTTGATATTGAAGAATGCTGAAGATTATATGTGTATATCAAGTGACTAATGAGGATGTTCTAAATCAAATTGGGTAGAACAGAAATTTATGGCAGAAATTGACTAAATGAAAGGATTGTCTGATATGACACATCCTGGGGCATCAGAGAATCATCAGTCTGGTAGTGGAGGGAAGTGTGAGGAGAAGGAAAGGGGTTAGAAATTGTAGAGGGGGAATAAGGGATGAATACAGTAAACAGGTTTAAATGGATGTAAATCACAGTGGTTAATCAGAGGTGAAGAGGTTTGCACAGGGCAGACTAGTGTGCTGCATTAAGTTGCATCAAACCAGTCTTTGGACTGAAATGAAAACAAAACAGAAGAGCAACACAGGTCTCATCAAATGTGCAACATAAACAATCTTTTGAGCATCACTCTTGAGCTGTCTATTATTTTTTTAAAAATACACAAAATTTCATACCTGTACATGTTGTGTGTTACCGTATTCAGATACCAGTGGAGACTCCAAGACCTTCTGTTGCACAATGCTTTCGAGTACATTTGTTTTTGCTATAAGCCACGAAAATGCAATCAATAGCTCTCTGCTTCCAGATGACATATCTGAAGGGAGGCTATAAAATTCAAAATTTTCATATCCCAGAACAAGAAGACTCATCTTCACAAATTGAATATCATCTGCAACAGAGCAATAACCAAGAGAAAATATTCATTCTCAGTGTAAAATGTTTTCTTTACACACACACACACACACACACACACACAAACAAGGTCCTGTTAAGTGAATTTATATGTAGCTTGTTAAAATTTTTTTCTAGGTCCCTGAGACAGGAGTCCAATTACACACATATTTTGTAAGTGTAACTTTCTGAAGCCAGTAAGATTATTAAGAACACAGAGGTAGTTTCAGTGGAACAATGATGGACAAAGGTCTGACGTCTGTAGGAGTGAGAGTGCCACATGAAGGTATAAGGTGAGCATCCTTCATTCAACCAAGAAGTGCACCTGATGATCAAAACTGTCTGTTCTCGATTTGTTGTGAATGTCTGTTTTGTATATTAAGTGCTGGGAGAACTCTGTAAGCAAAATATAATGTTCTGTGGCTGGTGTAGCTATGAGTAGTGTCTTTTTTCAGCACTTTTGATATTATATCACTGATGTTAAACACTAACTTTAGTTACTTGAGAGTGCAAGCGGCGTGCGTGTGTGTGTGTGTGTGTGTGTGTGTGTGTGTGTGTGTGTGTGTGTGTGAGAGAGAGAGAGAGAGAGAGAGAGAGAGAGAGAGAGAGAGAGAGAGAGAGAGAGAGATATCCACGTCGCTTCCACTTAAATTTGACTCATTCAGTGAATGTAAGCTAAATGGGACTCAAGTATGTTGTTTCAAGCAGCATGTCATGATTTTTCATGGTAACTGAGACAAGACTGCAAGGAATTTTCTTCTTGTCCTTGACAAATGTGTATATCTCCTACCTACTATGGAAGTATGAAATGATAATTAAATGGACATCCTAGCTGCAAACCGGCACTGATGTACTTCATTGGGGGCATGTTGAAAATGTGTACCCCGACCGGGACTCGAACCCGGGATCTCCTGCTTACATGGCAGACGCTCTATCCATCTGAGCCACCAAGGGCACAGAGGATAGTGCGCCTGCAGGGACTTACACCTTGCATGCTCCCCGTGAGACCCACGTTCCCAACATGACCACACCACTACATTCTTAGTGCGCCTAATAGATGTTTGCCCATCAAGTTGTCACCTTAGGTGGATATGTAATGCTGTCTTTTCAATAAATCTGTCATTTGCTGGACAATTATTGCAGACAGAAATTTCCTGTAATATCATCAAGATTGAAGTTGCGCCAATGTTGCAAACAAACATGGCAATCATTCCTGTCATTGGTGGCTGATGTTTGTGCTCTAAGCACGAGTAACAGTGCAGGATTCAAGAAGACCTAAACAGATTATCTTATCTGAAATGCTATGGTGCAGCAAGTAAGTTAACACAAACGCTTAAGGCTCTGTGAGCCCCGCCATGAGATTGGAATCAGTACCTATTTTGAAATTTTTGACATTCCAAGAGAGATTAGTTGCAGACTTTCAACTGTGCAGTGGCATTGATTGACTTCAATAGAAGGTAAGCATTTGAATGATATTAAAACACATAACACTTTAATTGAACACACAGCAAACAAAATATGACTGACAAAGAGATATTATAACAACACTACACGAAAAGAGAGGGACATATGAGTACATGTTAATGTCACACACAATCCATAATAATGCAACGCAAATGAAGATGAATGATTAACTCTCAACTTTTTCCTAATTATTTTTCTTCTTAATTCTTCACTTTACGAGTCAGTAGTTTAAGAAGTATATTAGAGCTCTCATTACATTTTCATATGACAGTCTTTTCTACATGTTTTTGAAATAACTTTATTCCAAGTTCAATATGTATCTCGTTTCGTGTTGTTTTTCTTTCACAGGTATTCTTAAACGTTTGTATGTCAGCTTGATTGTCGATACACAGTTCTGTTGTTTTATTCAAACGAGAGATTTCAAGTCCTCCTCCAAGTTATCTTATACTGAAGAGGTGGCAGCTCAACAATTCACTTTAGCTGTTGAAGTAGCCACCAGATGTTGCTTTCAAGCATACGTATCAAAGAGGTGCTCTCAGAAGATGACAACTTCGCTGGTAAAACATTGATTTTACATCTACATCAATACTCTGCAATCCATCTTATGGTGTGTGGCGGAGGGTACCCCATACCATTACTAGTCATTTCCTTTCCTGTTCCACTTGCAATCTAGTTGAGGTATGACCGCCATAAGCAGAATCATCATAAGAAAGCAGTGTTAAGCTTACATTAAAAAAAATATCACACTTTGCAGTTCTTTTTAGGCACCGAGAAAGTGTTTCAGCATTCCCCAGTGACTCAACACTGTTTTATTACAAAATTTGCTTAATTAATTAACAGCAAATCTGATGGTTGGTTGGTTGGTTGGGAAAGGAGACCAGACAGCGTGGTCATCGGTCTCATCGTATTAGGGAAGGATGGGGAAGGAAGTCGGCCGTGCCCTTTCAGAGGAACCATCCCGGCATTTGCCTGGAGTGATTTAGGGAAATCACGGAAAACCTAAATCAGGATGGCCGGACGCGGGATTGAACCGTCGTCCTCCCGAATGCGAGTCCAGTGTCTAACCACTGCGCCACCTCGCTCGGTCAAATCTGATGTTTGGATGAGATATTACTGTTAAGGTACACTGGACCCTATACGGAGTCTTGATATGGTTCTGTCCTCCCTAGTGACGTACCATTCACGCGATTTTCTTAATTTGTCCTCTTTCCCTGTTCCACAGATGTAGCTATTTGAATTAAACTATCAAACTTGAAACATATAAGGATTTTCTCCACATGCACTCACTGTGAACTTATTTTAATTTTCTTTTCCAGATATGACATTTTAATCTTGAAATATCCAGTCAATGTTATTTAAAATTTGTGGTTCAATCTGTTCAAATCTTCAGTAATTCTGTCTGTCTCCTTTACAATAACTAATACATCATCAACAAACAATCCATACTAGCATAATAATTGCAAAATGAACTTTGTCACTTAGTAGAGTTACTTTTGCAATTATAATACTAGTATTTTTTGGAAAAAAAACTTAAAATTTTTATTACCTACCTCAATCCCTTAAACAGGACAAAATGCAAGTATTATACCTTTAGATTTATTTATTCCTATTCAAGAATTTTCAGCAGCATATTTAACGCCTTTCTGTGCCGAATATAGGTTAAGTCGAGGATAATGTAAGTTGTTCTGTCTTCTGGTATTATGATCACGAATGTCACTGCTGTTTTTAAATTGGTCCAAGTTGTTGAGAACAAATTTCATTACTGAGTAAATGTACTGTGAAGCTGTTGTAAGAATTCCTAACCTTCTAAAGAGATGCCTACAAGATGTGTGACTATGAGCCCCCCCACATTATTCTAACCACTTTCTTTTGAGCAGTGAATACTTTTTGCCTAAGTGTTGAGTTACCTCAAATTCTTATTCTGTATGACGTCATAGAGTGAAAGAACGCAAACTATGTTAGCTTGCTAATTTCTATATCCTAAAAATTAGCAATTATTCTGGTTGCAAAAGATGCTGAACCTAGTCATTTTAGGAGATACAAAATACGAATTTTCTAATTAAGATTCTCATCTATATACACTCCCAAAAACTTAGTATGCTCTACCTTGGCTACGACTTCCGTTGATGAGTTATATTTATTGAAGGAACTGTACACCTCGCAGTAGAAAATTGGATGTACTGTGTTTCTCAAAGTTCAGAGCGAGCCCATTGGTAGAATCAATAGCTTTTCCAAAGACTTTATTTGTATCATTTTCTATTGGAGTTTCTTTTACTGGATTAATAATAATGCTCATATCATCAGTAAGCTTCTTATTTCAGATAAGGAAGGAGGTCATTCACATACACTATGTGATCAAACGTATCTAGACACCTTGCTGAAAATGACTTACAAGTTCGTGGCGCCCTCCATCAGTAATGCTGGAATTCAATATGGTGTTGGCCCACCTTTAGCCTTGACGACAACTTTTACACTCGCAGGCATATGTTCAATCAGGTGCTGGAAGGTTTCTTAGGGAATGGTAGCCCATTCTGCACAGACTGCTGCACTGAGGAGAGGTATTGATGTCAGTTGGTGAGGGGTGGCACAAAGTCGGCATTCCAAAACATCCCAAAGGTGTTCTATAGGATTCAGATCAGGACTCTGTGCAGGCCACTCCATTACAGGGACGTTATTGTCATGTAACCACTCCGCCATGCCACAGGCCGTGCATTATGAACAGGTGCTTGATCGTTTTGAAAGATGCAATTGCCATCCCCGAATCACTCTTCAGCAGTGGGAAGCAAGAAGGTGCTTAAAACATCAATGTAGGCATGTGCTGTGAGTGCAAGCCCCCTCCATGAAACACACGACCACACTACAACACCACTGCCTCCGCATTATACTGTTGGCACTACACACACTGGCAGATGATGTTCACCGAGCATTCGCCATACCCAGACCTTGCCATCGGATCGCCACATTGTGTATCGTGATTCCTCACTTCACACACCGTCTTTCCACTGTTCTATTGTCCAATGTTTACACTCCTTACACCAAAGAGGCGTCATTTGTCATTTGGCAGCGTGATGTGTGGCTTATGAGCAGCCGATCGACCATGAAATCCAAGTTTTCTCACCTCCCACCAAACTGTTATAAACTTGCAGTGGATCCTGATGCAGTTTGGAATTCCTGTGTGATGGTCTGGAGATGTCGGCCTATTACACATTACGACTCTCTTCAACTGTAGGCAGTCTCTGTCAGTCAACAGACGAGGTCAGCCTGTACGCTTTTGTGTTACATTCACCTGACCACGTTCGAAGTCCGTGAGGTCTGGGGAGCACCCCCTTCTGCTCTCTCACAACGTCTAATGACTACTGAGGTCGCTGACATTGTAGTACCTGGCAATAGGTGGCAACACAATGCACTTAATATGAAAAAGTATGTTTTTTGGGGGTGTCCGGATACTTTTGATCATGTAGTGCACATCAAGAACAGAAGGGGACCCATGATTGAACACTGTGGAACATCTAATGTAATTTCATCCCAATTAGATTAAGTGGGAAACTTCCTTAAATCACTTAAGCCATATAAATAAACTTTTTGCTTCCTGTTCTGTAGATATGACTTAAACCATTCATATCCTCTCATTTATACCATATAATTGTAATTTCTATAACAGACTGTCATGGTTCACACAATCAAACACTTTGGATAAGTCACAGGATATTCCTATTGGTGATATTTTACTATTTAAAGACTCTATTATGTGGGCAGTGAAATTGCACATTACTGTCTCAGTGGAACAGCATTTTTGAAATCCAAACTGTGATTTACTAAGTATCCCATTACTGCTAAGATGGCTAACCACTCGAGTACATTACTTTCTCGACAATTTTTGAAAATGCTGTAAGCAAGGATACTGGCCAGTAATTATTGACATCTGTGGTGTCCCCTTTTTTGTAGAGAGGCTTAACAATGGAGTATTTTAACCTGTCTGGGAAAATACCTTGAGTTAGTGTTGCATTACAGATGTGACTCAGAACATCAGTTTTAACTGCTCCACGTTGTTTCAATATCTTGTTACAGATGTCATCTACTCCAACATAACATTTATTTTTCCAAGATTTAATGATTTTCCTTATTTCACAAGAGGTTGTTACACAAAAATTAATCTGACTAATATTTCTCAAAATTGACTCTCCCATGTCCTGCTTGACTTTTTCTTTTGAACTATTCTCACCAATTTTTTCACCAGCACTTAAGAAATGGTTGTTAAAGACATTAGCTACTTATACTGTCAGTTAAGATGGTCTCATTCTCTTTAATAGTAATACTAATGTAGCAATGCAAGGGGTACCGAAATTGTCGTAAAAGTCAGTAAATCACTCAGTGGACAGTATTTTTCAGTACAGATATTTCGTTAATTCCAAGCAAGTGTTGATTCACGACGTCATTGTCCAGACACGAATTGACGGTAATCTGAATCCGTTTTAGCAAACTAATAGTTTTTCTCAGGCGATGAATTTTATTGATTATGAAATACAAGTTCTTTAAGTTTATTAAGAATTGGAAATATTTAATTAAACATTGCAAGCCATAATTTATCTGTTTAATATAAAGGTGTTTTGATTTTTGTATGCATAAAAAAGAGTGAATTTATGTGCGGCTTTTACTCTGAGCAGAGTTATCACTTAGAGTGCAAAAGTGTGCGTGTACAGTTCACTGTACCTGTGCAGTGAATTTTATTTTTTATGATTTTGACTCAGATGGAGACAAGTCCAGTTCCATTTCGACTTCACGTGAGGTCATGTTATTACAAAAGAGTCATTCAGCCCATTAGGGAAAACTGAAACTTGCACGCTCCATTTGATATACGTTACATGCCAGTGCGTGATCGAGCTGTCCTGTAAATTGCATATAGTAGTTGCAAATGCGCTCTGACTTAATGCACTAAGTTGGAAGTTAATTTTGAGACAAGTACTGATTTTGACAAAAATGAACTGAAAGTTTATTTAAAATATCGAAGTTCAGTTTTAAATGAGACACATATCAGCTTGTTGATTACATTGCCTAGCAACACTTTAATGCAGCTTAATTAATCTTTCCCCTTCCTACTTAAGTGCAGGCTATGTGTAGTGTACCCCCATCTACCGATAGCATCAACTGGAACAACACACATGTAAGATTTTGCCAGTTTCTGGAGCATCCTGTTCAGCTCGGTGTTAACCGACAGCAGTGTTTACCCAGGGATGATCATGGTGCTGAAAGACCTCCACAAACCCCATGTATGTGTGCCCTGTTTCTGCTCCTATTTTGTTCAGGTCACTCCAAATATTATATCTTAGATTCATAGCCAGTCTGTTTCCTGCTCCCTCAACTATAATTACCTGATCCTCCTCCTCAAAGTCCCTGCATAGCTGACCTACGTTTTCTGTCACCTGGCTAAGGCTAGCACTTGATTTCGCAAAATCTGTGACCTGGTACCCTTCACCTAATTTCTCCTGAAGCTTCTGGCCTACACCTCTTCCATGACTGCTACCTAGAAGCAGAATTCTTCTTTTCCTATTCTGATTTGATACCAACCTGTCTTTTTCTTGAAGCTAATATTCTGCTTCAACCTACATTCAACTACATCTGGATGAGGCCCTTCCTCCACTACTTCAGACAGCAAGCCAAACTGAATAACTAACGCAATTTCTAAAGTTTTTTTAACAGCTTCTGTTTTCCGCCCTTTGCTTGCTACCTCTTCGCAGCACCCATCTCTTTTTCCTCCCTAAGTCTACATAATCCCAAATTCGTGTTTTTTAATTCAGCCTTACGGGCACAAATATTTGCCTCCTATTCAGTGATGGAGCAGAACAAAACTGGGTGGGAACTGAACCCAGAAAAACCTTTGTTCTTTATACAGTGACGCTACCCACTTGACCAAGAGCTGTTCACGAAAATATGAGCGCAACTGTTATAACGGCTGCTTGACGCTTACCGACTGAAATGTGACGGGTTTGTGACTGATATTAGAATGGAATATGGATTAAACAGGTAGAGGATTGTATAAACATTGTATTCATTATGTTGAATCGTAATATGTTTAACACATCATACAATAGAAGCATTTTCACTTATGTGATAATATTCAAAAGTCAAAGAGTAAATATCTTTTTTAAAGAGTAATTATTGATCAATATTTCGAGTTGTATTCTTCAAATCAATAAATATGTTGTACTGCACACTTTCTAAACCAGCATATGTTTTTGCTTAGCTTTAAATCTTCCTGCAATTCGAGGAAGTGGCTTCAAATAAAAAGACTAGCATCACGCTCCTGAACATCCCATAGGGGGTCTCCCAGCCAATAATGCCATACGCAAATTGAGTTTACTGATACTACACGAAATCAGTCTTGCGTAACAGGTAGATACAACGCTTATACAATCCTCAACATATTTAATCCATGCCAATCCATACTTCCATACTAATATTATAAATGTGAAAGTATCTCTGCCTGTTACATTTTCATGACCAAACCACTGAACCGATACCCATAAAATTTCGTGCGAGGTAGTTTGAACCCTGATAAAGAAGGTACGCCACTTAAACTGTGTAGCACAAGATATATATCGATTAAAAGAATATTACGCAAATTAAGGAAAAATGTTTCCCTTTTAAACTTCATCATATTTGTGAAAACACTTTATTTGTCGCAAATTGTGTGTGTTGTACTTGCGATCTCGTTCAAAAATGGCTCTGACCACTATGGGACTTAACATCTATGGTCATCAGCCCCCTCTAACTAACCTAAGGACATCACACAACACCCAGTCATCACGAGGCAGAGAAAATCCTTGACCCCGCCGGGAATCGAACCCGGGAACCTGGGCGCGAGAACGCTACCGCACGTTATCGTGTTCTTGTCCGCAACGAGAATAAGATACGCGCGACGTATAATTCTTGCTTAACACTTTATTTAGACGAGAAGTTTATTTTAAGTTGACATAAAAGCAGGAAAAACATTATGAAACTTTCCAGTGCAACCAGTTTTTGGTGACTAAGTGAGGAAAACAGTAACAGGAATACTAAAAGTTAAAGCAAATTATTAAATTCAAGCAGCGCGCGCTGCAGCAAGGAGAAAGTAGGCTCTCTAGGAGAAAGCGTCTCACAGCTCTCCTGGCGGTCAGCGCGCGAACCCTTTTGACATAGGCCGGCCGATCAGCTGATTAACTGTTTCATATTACGCCCGACGTCCCTACATATTCATTGCAACTATTGTGTTGTTTCTTCACATCGGCATTCTTCAGAAACAGTAGCTGAAAGAGATGAACAAATATCTACATGACAAGATTGGTCTTTGCCGTAGGTGGAGCACGTAACAGGAAAAGCTGACGCAATCGACTCTCGGCGCTACCAACAGAAACTGCAACGTTGACTTCATCACGTAATTTTGACACTAATTTCTAAGAATGATTGCCTATCGAAGTCGAGGGGTCCAAACGATACATATCGAGCGCGCGATCGTAAATGGATCACGCGACTGTGCTAGCGGGTGTTCTGATCAATTATTTGTGATGGTCATTTTTATCTGTTTTGCATCGTTCCCTTAGTTGCTCTAAATTACATACATCCGCGAATTATTCGTGAGTTGCTACGAAAACCCAGACAATTTACGTCGTTAGTGAGTTGGATGTCTGTTGTACTTCACGTTTCTTCGGCGGATTCTCTCACAAGGAGGAATCTAATTCCATGTTTATCCAGCGTAGAAAATTGTTAAGACTTTTTCGAAAATATGGAATACTACCAGACGAGGAGAGAAGGGACTGTGTAGTCTGTGGTGTTCGTAAGAACAGTTTCGATGCTGAAATAACGTTACACTTTCATTGCGGACAGTGTGGAAAACGAACGAGTTGCAGGACGAATACATGGTTCCACTCATCCAAATTATCTATCCGGTCCACCGTAATGGGCTTTCACATGACGACAACACCGACGACGAGTAAGGTAAGTCGTGTCCTTTGCAGTGATAAGTATTCTTGTAACGGTTTTCTTTTGTCATTATAGTAGTGACCAACGTAAACATACTCATAACACCCGCCACCAGCGTCGCATTATCGATTTAGGATCGAACGCTCGATATGTATTGTTTGGGCCCCTCGACTTCGATTGGCAATCATTCTTGGAAATTACCATTTTAAAAATATCAACAGTCCTAGTCAGAATTACTGATCATTTCATGAAGAATGGAGTTCTCAGCAAGAGCCAATTTGGCTTTCAAAAGGGCCGTTCAACAGAAGACACAGTCTACGCACTTGCAAATGAAGTCCTAGAAACCCTCAATGAAAAAATGCTAGCACTTGGTGTCTTCTGTGATTCACCCAAAGCGTGTGACTGTGTTTATCACCAGATGCTCTTGCAAAAAGCAAAATTAGTAGGAATAAGTGATGTTGCAGGCAATTGGCTACAGTCGTACCTCCAAGACAGAAAACAAAAAGTTGTCTTGAATAGCTCGGGTGGAGTTTGTGACGCTTCCTTACATTCTGAATGGAGTTCCATTACATGTGGAGTGCCTCAGGGTTCAATTCTTGGGCCACTATTATTCTTGATTTTTATAAATGATCTACCATCATGTACAAGCCTGCCGTGTAAATTAACTTTATTTGCTGATGATACCACAATTTTTATGAGCAGTAGAACAGACAACAATCTTCAGGAACACATTAATCACATACTCTCAGATGTGGTTAATTGGTCCAAGGTGAATGGCCTCTCATTAAATTCCACTAAGACCAGCTTTATTCAGTTCTGTACAAAAACAGAAAAAGAGAGAGAGATAAGTGTGACATGTGGTAATCAACCAATAGTATGAATGGAGTGCACATTGACAAGAAAATGAACTGGTCTTCACATATTATTGATCTCTGGAAGAGGCTTAGCTCTGCTACCTATGCTTTACGGGTTGTCACTACATGTGTTGAACCTAACACTGCAAAAGTGGCATACTATGACTATTTTCATTGTCTCATTGAGTATGGAATTATTTTTTGGGGCAACCAGCCATTAGCAAGGAAAGTGTTCATTGCACAGAAGCGAGCTTTAAGAATTATTTGTGGATTGCGCCCAAGACACTTGTAGAAATAGTTTTTGTAAACTTAAAATATACACAACTACATGCCAATATATTTTTCTCTCATGCATTTTATTTGTAAAAATATAGAGATATTTCAACCAAACAGTAATTATCATGAGCATAACACACGGAGGAAGAATGACATACACAGCAAGCTCAGAAATTTGAGCTTGGCACAAAAGAGTGTCCACTACACTGGAGCAGAACTCTTCAATGCTCTTCCTCCCGAAATAAAGACAGAGATTCATAACAAGAGTAAGTTTAAGAAAGCACTAAAAATATTTATGCAAGAAAAAGCTTTTTACAGTCTAGATTAATTTTTAACTAAATAAATTGTAATATTATTTAATACAAGTTGACATAACTTAACCTGAGCTCTGTATCTGTTTTCTGTAGTGTCTTAATGATTCTAAGAAAATATGTATTTTCTTTTTCTGTTTTGCAGTCCAAAGAATTTACTGTATAAATTTTTTTTATAATTATATACTCAAATTTCTGTATATGCTATAAGATTATCAGATTGTATTTGTAAAAACTGACTCGTTCCATGTCCTTGTGTATCCAACACAGTTGGACCTATGGAACATGAAATAAATCAAATCATTTAAGGGGAACTGTAACGATGAAAATGACAAAATTAAGGTTTTTTTTTCATTACAAAATTATTTGGAGTTTTATGAAAGAAACAAATCAAGTTTAACTCTTGTAAGTGTGTTTTTCATCGCTGCAAAGTTGACGCGCCGCGTATTAACGTTTTTAGCGACTTTGTGTGTCACCTCTGACGGCGCCGCTCGTTGGTTGCTAGTAGAGAGCCTACACAGGCTCTCTAGCTACAAGCAGGGTATATTTGCGGAATTAGTGTTTTATTTTCCAATGTTGTACGGCTTTATCTCTGTGACAAGTGACTGCTCATATCGGTAAACATAAACGCTATACCCGGTATAGCGTTTTTTACACCGTGTGTGTTGACTTGAGTTTGCTTTGTGTTGTTTAGCTGTCCAATTTTGCATATTTGATGAATTTTGCTCCTACCTGTTTTACGTATTTGATTTGTGGATATCAATATCCCCAGTTTCAGCAATCGAGTGTTTAAGAAAAGGCACAATGAGTGGAAGAAGAAATCTTTTGTTGTTCGGAAGGGAGATGCTGCTTGGACTGCTTCACCGACTACTCCAAATGAATGTGATAGAACTTCTTCCAGCAAGAAACTTTGAGACAGCAAAGAAAAATTTGAAAACTATGAAGGTGTCAGTAATGATGTGAATGAAATAATCAACATCTCCTTGCCCTCAAATATTTTGAAACATAACGTATTATGCCAAGTTTGCAAAGAAAGAAGACTGGAACTGAAAATAACTGCACACATTTGTTTGGCATGTAAAACGTTATTGAAGTGTAGTGGTAATAGTGGAAAGAAGGTATATGATAGACTAGTGTATGGCTTACATTGCATTGGCAAGGGCAGTACTGCAGGGACAATGTTATGTGGAATTATGAACTTGCCAAAACCACCAACGAAGTTTGGATTTTAATATGGATTGGTGGGATCTTCTGCTGAGATATTGCTCAAGCAACAATGAAGAAAGCAGTTGAAGCTGTGATAGATAATGGGAATTGTAGAGATTTAACTGTTGCTTTGGATGGATCATGACAACATAGAGGCCATAAATCTCTAAATGGAGTTGTGACAGCTATCAGTGGAGACAGTTGCAAAGTAACTGATGTTGCTATTCTCTCAAAACATTTTTGATGTAAGGGCAATACCAAGGATGAACATAGTGAGAGTTGTGAAGCAAATTTTCACAGCATGAGTGGAGCGATGGAAGTAGAGGTTGTGAAAGCAATTTTTTCCAGATCACAGGAGTGGTATAATGTACGATACACTAACTATCTAGGAGATGGTGATTCTAAGGGATGTAAAGCTGTAGAGCAACTCAAACCTTATGGCAATGAAATTCACATTAAAAAACAGGAGTGCATGGGACATGTGCAGAAGCGCATGGGGGCTCACTTGCGCAAACTAAAGCAGATATCAGGATCCCAAAAGTTTAGTGATGGTAAGACCCTTGGAGGAAGAGGAAGATTGACAGATGAAGCAATTGATAGAGTGCAGAGGTATTATGGGTGTGCAATTAGGCAAAATAAAAGAAGCATTGAGCATATGAGGAGAGCACTATGGGCATTATTTTTTCATACTGCATCAACAAATTAGCACCCACAACATGCATTGTGCCCCACAGGTGATGACTCATGGTGTAAGTGCCAATCAGGAAAGGAATATACCCATAAAACAGTTTGCCAAATGCTGTAATTGATGTAATTAAGCCCATATTCAGAGATTTATCACAGCCAAGTTTATTGGAAAAGTGTCTACATAAAATCCAACTGAAAGTGTAAATAATTTAATTTGGATCAGGATTCCCAAAAGAGTGTTTGTACAGATAAAAACATTGCATTTTGGAGTGTTTGATGCAGTGGCAACATACAATGAAGGAAACATTATCAAATATGATGTGCTGAAACTTTTAGGACACAACACCATTTCCACAATGCGTCTAATTGATGAAGCAAGACGAAGAGGTGCAGGAAGAATAGAGAAAAGCCTACAACATGCAGCAAAAGGGAAGAAAAGACCACTGAAAAGGAAACTAACACTGGAAAAAGAAGAAGATGCTGATAATCCATCATACGGGGCAGGAATGTATTAAAAAACTTTGGAAGCCATTTCCCGTAACTTTAAAATTTTCATCTTTGAGGAACATTTTCTCAGAAACTGCTAACAGTAAATCAATGAAATTTATACACAATATTGTTTACTTCTTTTCCTTCATTTTTAAAACAAATTGTAAAAAAAAAAAAAAAAAAAATTGTATAATTCAAGAGTTATAGAAGAAAAAGTGCAAAATTTTAGAGAAAAAAATAAGCATCTATTTTAAAAAAATTGTAAAACAAAAACCAATAAATATTTCTTAACATGGCATTATAACGTTGAAGAGAAATATTCACTGAACATGTAGTCCAAATTTCAGAGCAATATGTTTAATGGTTTTAGAAAAAAATGTTCCTTCTATTTGCTAAAATTAACATGGGGGAGATGGATCGTTCCGACTCCCCTTAAAGGCTGTATGACAAGCAGAGTCATACCTCTAAAATTCGTATGCCTTTGTAGCACAATCAAAAACCATTACAGAAATGACCCTGCTTCATGCCCTAATTATGCACGGCAGTCAGTATAACCAATTTTAGTTTCAAATCATCTCAGCAATGTTGATTAATTTTGTACTGTTACACTGAGTGTCAGCCTGTCTTTGGCTTCCAAATAGTGTTGTCTACTGTGGTATGGCAATCAAGCCATTCTAGTTCACGATATAACCCCCACCGGAGATCACATTCAACCACTCCAGGTTAACCGACAGTAAAAAAGCCAGAATGAGAAATATTTCCACACTTTATGCTTTTAAGGCACTTGGATTTTCTTTTATTCCATGAAACAGGTATCAGATATTTAGACAAACTGTTCAGACATTCTGATCACTTTTGTGGCAGATTTAATATTATGGGCCCAATCTACTACAGGAGTGTCAAAAATCTAATAAAAAGTTGGTAACTTCGTATTTTTTGTTACTTTTTTCCCAAATTTAGGCACGAAAGCTATCAGATAATTTGAAACACAGATATAACACCAGAGATCACAATCTTGAGCACCATAACATAAAACATTGTTGGTGTTACATTGAATTTTTTGAAGATGCTTGGATGCAAAAACGTAGCCAAACCATCATTCAATTAAACAAGCAATTCAATATTTTTACCATAAATAACAAAACGAGCATGCAGTAAATAAAAACTAATTCTGCTGTGGCTATCACAATGTAAAACAGAACACAGCATTTGCAAATAGTGAATTCTTGGACAAATACTTGCTCGATGTTGTCAAAATGTTCTGCTCAGACAGCACACAGTATTTGAAAGTATAAGCTTATTCAGAAGAACAATGACGTGCTGAATAAATTAACATAGAACATGATATTTCAAACATTTTGTAGCTGTGAAATCAGCAACCATGTGTGCAATTACATACAATGTAATAATCAGGCAACCGGTTGCACACAATTTTTTTAACCAGGTTTCGATTGTTCTGAGACTATCTTCATCAGAATGGTAAAAGTTACATGAAATCACGTAACTTTAAAATTTTAGAAACAGTGTTCTCGTCAAATGATAGGTTTGTGTTCCATGAGTCAATAATAAAAATCATACTTATACATTTACCATTCTGATGAAGATAGTCTTAAAACTATCGACACCTGTTTAATGTATTAAAAAAAATTGCGTGCAACCAGTTGATTGAATATAATAACATAGAAAACATTGGTATGTTTGTACAAGTAGTCTGGCTGCTATTCTCTTTCACGGGATTAAAACACAGACCTAACTGGCATTGTGCAGATTGTTACGGCCTGGCTCCTGAGAACAACCATATCTGAAATGGCAAAGCTGGTCAGCTGGTTGCGTGCTACTGTGTTAAGCATCTATGGAAGGAGACTTGCCCACTCTGTAAAGCCACAAGTGGTAATCTGTGACAGATGTAATGACAGAGTAAAATGCTGGTGCAAGCACAAGTGTTTTGGAATGCACCATTTAGCACTCATTATTGAAGATAGTGACCGGCAGCATAGTGCCTCTACATGTTCCCATGTTGACCCAACAAAATTTTCAATTACGGTTGCAGTGTGCACAGAATATTGAAGTTGGACCCTAAGTTGGTGGAACCTTATCGCCTGGTCAAATAAATCAAGTCTTGTTACACCAGATAAAGGTTATGTCCCAATATGCCACCATCGAGGCAAAAGGCTGCTTGAAACATGTAGGCCTACTCCGACATGGACACAGGTCAGTGGGAGCAGTATTATGCCACGTGGACATGTGGTACGAACTGAAGGCATTACAGCAGCTGTCTACATTATTACAGACCACCTCCATCCCTTCATGTTTTAAGTCTTCTGCAGTGGAGACTGCAGCTTTCAGCAGTATACTAACTGTGTCACAAGGCGAGAATAGTGCTGTACTGGTTTGAGGAGCAAGAGAGTAAATTCATGTTGATGTCTTGGCTGCAATTTGATCTAATATGTGTGTCCCTAACCTACCCCAGTTATCCAATGAGTGAAAAGGGACCTACAATTTAATGTGAAATCTGAATCACATGTTAGTTCTGGCGATTCCTCACAGCGTTGAGAGCTGAAGGCTAGATTAAAAGACAGACTGAAAAATCCAAGGTCCAACCAGTATTCAATCCCACGACCTTCTGGTGTCCAGTCAAGTGCTTTACCACTAGACAATCAGGCGTGACAGATCTAAAACCAATAGAACACATGACAGATCTAAAACCAACAGAACACACCAGGGACGCAAGCAGGCACCAGCTCCACGCCGACAGACCACCGTCCCATAATTTACAGGTCTTGTGTAACATGTTTGTTGTCAAATACTCAGGGAAACCTACCAAGGACATGGCCATTACATGCCATGCAGAATCACAGCTGTATTGGAGGACCAATATGCTTCTAAACCAATATTTACGTTTTGACTCACAATGTAAGAATTTTTGTTTTGCAATGATTTTCATTTTTCCTTTCTTGTTGACACCATGGAATACTTTAATAAGTCACATTTCATAATTCAAAGCAAAAGCAATCTCATCCACAAATCATATTTTGTTATGGACACATTTCAAAGAAAATCAGATCTGTTTCAATACAAGACAAGGAAAGCTAATTTAAACTGTTGCTCATATTAAGCTTACAGACACTTATGTGTCAGTGAAGCAAAGGACGAAGATGTGCGATTCACAAGATGGGTTTTCATGATGCTTCAGAGTTTTGACAAAGTCTATTAAGTTCACAATTTTGCCAAACTGATTTACCATAAAAGTGTGGTGTGCATTTGATAGTCTTTAACTCAAGCTGTTGAATTTAGTGTGCTGTAAAACACCTTCACTTCTAGAAATGTCATACACTTCTTCAAATTGTTTAGCAAAGACTGTTTCCAAATTAAAGGGGTTTTGTGATGGGACTAGCTGGCTGAGAACCCAAATTTTTTCATCAGATCAGGACATACTTTATAGACATACGAATCTAAATTTAAATAGATGGAAATAACATATGAATGCATGCTTTTACAGTGATATCCATTAATAAAATACTCTCGGGTTACACACATCGAGTGATTAATAGCCCATGAGCTTTCAGCAGAGATCTCCTCTGTCATTGTTAATTGGTTGACTGTTGTCTGAATGCAGCCGCTGTGCTTATTTACCCACGCTGCCGTAAGTGACATCACTGGTGCCTAGTCCCGTGGCACGTATGGCAATGTTTTGGCTGCATGACTGCCGCACCTCCAACTCCCCGACCACAGGATCTCGGGCCATACTCAGTTGCAGTCCACCATTTTGTCCAATACTTTCATCTCTATTGCTTAATGTAGTACGCTATCTCAGAAGCCTTTGGTTGGTTTAATAATAGAAATATCATCAAATGCAATTCGGTGTCTGTCTTCCAGTGCACGTTCTGCAACAGCTGATTTTTCAGGATAGCGTAGGCGGAAACACCTTCCATGTTTTATGTGATGCTGTTCAGTAGTATGCACAGTTGGACCAACATAAAACTGCTGACACCTACACAGTATTTTGTATATGCCCTGTGTTCTGTGGGCTATCATCATCTTCACAGGCTTCATTAGTTACCGAATCTGAAGACTGTACCAATTTTATGTTTCTTCAGGAACCAGCTAATCTTCCCTATTATTCAGCTGCAAAACAGTAGAAACGCAATCTTCTTCATAGCTCTTCTGCTTTCATGGCTTACCAGAAACGGCTTGAGAAAATTGTTTCTTGTTGTAACCGTTTTCCTTGAAAACTTTAAGTAAGTGGGTCAGTTCCCTCGGCAGGTTTTCGGCATGCGACACGGTTTCAGCTCGATGTACCAAGGTCCTCAGAACAGACCATTTTTGTGCTGGGTGGTGGTAGTTGGTGGTGTGCAGATACCAACCTATGTTGGTGGGCTTGCTGTAAATGCCGTGACCGAGACATCCATTGGGTTTATGGCGTACAAGGACATCCAGGAATGGCAAGGGACCATCCTTCTGTACTTCCATTATGAACTTCATGTGGTCAGGGATGTTGATGTACTCCAGGGACTCTTTGAGCTTTTCATGTCAACTTGGGCATATGACAAAGGTATCACTGATGAACCAATAAAAACAACTAGGCTTTGCAACTGCCATGTCCAAGGCGATGTCCTTGAAATGCTCCGTAAAGAGTTTCCCTACAACTAGAGTTAATGGGCTCCCCATCGCAATGCTGTCCATCTGGTTGAAATATTCTCCAATGTGTAAAAAATATGATGATGTCAGGGCACACTTAAATAAATCCACAATGGTGTTGCCAAAGAGCCGGGACAGCAAGTCTAGAGTGTCTGTGATGGGCATACATATGAATAGGGTAACCATATATAAGCTAACCATAATATCCCCTTTACCACGGCATAGACATTTAATTTCATCGATGAATGTCTGCCATATTATTTATATCATGTCACAGTGTCCAACATGCGGTGACATGAGGCTGGCCAAACACTTTGCAAGTCTGTAGGTTGATGATCTGATTATGCTCACTATAGGCCTTAAAGATGTATCCTTCATATGTATCTTTGGCAGACTGTAGAATGTGAGTGGTCTGAGTGCCTGAGGTAGGAGGTTCTTAATAACGCTCTCTTCCAGTGATGATCATCTGAGAAGCTCCCAGCTCAATATTCTGGATGTTGGGTCTCTAGGTAGTTTTTCGTATGTATCTTCCTCCAGCATCCACTGGATTTTTGCGTCACAGTCAGCTCATTCCATTAAGATGCCAGCACTGCCCTTGGCAGCCGACAGGACGACAGGAGAGAGGATCGTGGCGAAGAGCTCTGGGGCCATCACGTTCAGCTCTAGTCAGGTTTGATGCTGGCAGTTTGAATTTTAAAAGAATGCAGCTTGTTCTTTGTGAATTTCTTCTGCAGTTTCACTGGGAAACTTACGAACTGCTTGTTCACCACCACTTAATATGTCAGCAAAAGAAATACTTCTTGGTGAAGGAGCAAAGTTTAGTCCCATCTTAAGTGCTGAAATGGCACCTGCATTGAAGTTTCTTGCTACCATGTTGACCATGGTGTGTTCCACATTTTTGTTCTGTCCTATGTTGTTGTAATGAAAGCCCACTGAATTTCCCTTTCTGCTTCTCCATGGCTCTCTACCTTGATGATGTTGGTTGTGCCACCATTCCTGTGTCGATCCAGTCCCAATCTGTTTGTGTCCAGCTGTTTTCTGATATATCCTCTCCCACATCAGGACAAAACTGGCATGGCGAAATAATCTTCTGGTCATTGCAGTGTCAATGTGATAATGATGGCAAATTGTGGGATTGTCTTCTCATCACAACAGCATTATAGGAAAGTTAGCGAGCTTAATAAATTGGCCTTCTTAGCATGCAGCTTCACCAAGGGGGTTTGATGCTTTGTCATGTCTCCTCCCCATAGAGGTATGTTATGTGCGAATGCTTTCATGGCAACATCCATTAATAAAATATTGTTGGGTTTTAAGCACCATCGAATGGTTAACTGTCGTTGAGATTTTGGCAGAGATCTCTGTCTTTAAGTGGTTGACTGCCATCTGAATGCCACTGCCATTCTTATATAGCCGCGTCGCCATAAATGATGCACTGGTCCCTAGTCCAGCAACATAACGGATGACTACTACCGAACTACACAAAATGAAATGGTCGTAACTTCTGAACAGTCTCCATTAAGATGTTCAAACTGCATGGTTGGCCACGTGGCGTGATGGGAATTACTATGTGCATGTGCATGCGCAAGCAATTTACTATTATCAGCCATTTTCATATGAAAATGTCATGGTACAGTGTGGCTGAGCACTTGTGAAGGCCTACTGTGTGAGCAATAACAGCCAAACTGAAGCTCAAAGAAAGTTTGTGACTGAGTTCAAGCTGAAGACAACCGGTCCAAGCGTGCTAACAATCAAGAATTTGACTCACAAGTTTGAGAGAATGGGTAGTGTTCACGATGACAGTGTTAGCAATGTCAGTCATCCAAAAAGGGTGTGAACGCCTGAAAGCATTGAGGAGACGTGCGCTATGTATCAAACCATCCCCAGGAAATCAGTCAGACGAGCTGCACAACAGGTGGGAATCAGCTGGGAAACACTGCGACAAATTGTTGTTGAAGACCTGTATCTCTTCCCATACAAAATTCAAACCATCGCCATTAAGCCCCAGGGCAACAGAACAGTGGTTGTGTTTCACTAACACTAATGTCCACAGAATTGACGAACAGGTTTTTGATGTGAATACAGTTTGGTTTAGTGACAAAGCTCACTTTCATTTGG
This sequence comes from Schistocerca serialis cubense, assembly GCF_023864345.2. NCBI lineage: Eukaryota > Metazoa > Arthropoda > Insecta > Orthoptera > Acrididae > Schistocerca > Schistocerca serialis. Next base: position 131,013,741 of record NC_064642.1, read on the forward strand.
ATGGGTTTGGCAATAAGGAAAACTGGCACATTTGGGGGCCTGAGAATCTGCATTTCACAATCGGGAATTCTCTTCGCCCTCAACAGGTGACTGTGTGATGTGCAATGTCCAGTTACAGAATAATTGGTGTGATATTCCTTGATGGCACAGTGACTACTGAATGGTATGTGAAGGTTTTGGAAGATGATTTCATCCCCATTACCCAAAGTGACTGATCTCGACAAGATGTGGTTCATGTAAGACGGAGCTCAACCCCATCAAAGCAGGAGAGCATTCGATGTCCTGGAGGAGCATTTTGGGGACCGCATTCTGGCTTTGGAGTAATCAAAGACCACTGGCATGGTCCTTGATTGGCCACCATATTCTCCAGATCTGAACACCTGTGACTCCTTTTGATGGGGCTACATTACAGACAAGGTGTACAGCAATAACCCCAAAACCGCTGCTGAGCTGGAAACAGCCACTGGGGAGGTCTTTGACAGCATTGATGTTTCGACACTTCAGCGGATCAAGCAGAATTTCACTATTTGTCTGCGCATCATTGCCAATGATGGCAAGCATATCGAACATGTCATAACCTAAATCCATATATCTGTAGTGACATTTAGATGTAGAATAAAGTGTGTGTGTGTGTGTGTGTGTGTGTGTGTGTGTGTGTGTGTGTAAGCCGTAGTTTGTAACATATTTATGTTTTTTGTCATATAGTTCAATAATTGTCACCCTGTTTACAGCAATGTTTTGACTGCACGACTGCCATGCCCACTTCAGCTCCTCAATCACGGGATTCCAGGCCGTACTCAGCTGCAGTCCACCATCTTTATTGAGGGTGTTGTCCGATATTTTCATCTCTGTTGCTTCATGTATTACACTATCCCAGAATCCGTTGAGTGGTTTAATAATAGAAGTATTGTCGAATGTAATTTGGTGTCTGTTTTCCAGCCGCTACAGTTGATTTTTCGGGATCACATAGGCAGAATCACCTTTTATGTTCTATGTAACCCTGCTCAGTAGTATGGACAGTCTGACCTAAAACTGTCCACACCCACAAGTTATTCTGTATATTCCCAGTTTCCAAGGCCTACATCATCTTTTAACAGACTTCATTAGTTGCTGAATCTTTGCTGGGGACCTGAAGACTGTACTGATTTTATGTTTCTTCAGAAGCCAGCTAATCTTCCCTGTTATTGAGCCACAAAATGGTAAAAATGCAATATTTTTTGTGTCTTCTTCGGGAAAAGTCTTCTGTTTCATGGCTTAGCAGAAACTGCTTGCAAAATTTGTCTGTTGTTGAGAACTTTATATAAGTGGCTCAGTTCCTTCAGCAGGGAACATCCAGAATAGTGAGGAAGATTTCAAAGCTTCTTTAACGGTCGTAGCTGGAAGAGAGCGTTATTGAGAACCTCCTCCCTCAGGCACCCAGACCATCCATGTTCTTCAGTTTGCCAAACACACGTAAGGAGGATAGACCTTTAAGGCCTATAGTGAGTACCATCGGATCACAGGCCTACAGACTTGCAAAGCATTTGGCCAGCCCCTTGTCAATGCAAGTTGGACACTGTGCACGCCATATAAACAATATGGTGGACTTCATCAATTGAATTAAACATCTACTCCTTGTTGAAGCAGATAATATGGTTAGATTTGATTTGGTTTCCCTATTTATGCGTGCGTCCGTCACAGACTTTATTGACTCGCAGTCCAAGCTTCTTGATGGCACCTTTATGGATTTATTAAACATACATTGATGACATCATACATTTTACCTGGTGGAGAATATTACAACCAGACAGATGATGTCGTGATGAGGAGCCCATTAGCTCCAGTCGTAGCAAAGCTCTTTATGGAGCATTTTGAGGACATCACCTTTGACACGGCTCCTGCAAAGCCTAATTGTTTTTATCGCTACATCGATGATACCTTCGTCACATGGTCAAATGGACATGAAAAGCTCAAAGAGTTCCCTCAACAACATCCCTGACCACATAAAGTTCATGGTGGAAGTAGAGAAGGATGGTTCCTTGCCGTTCCTGGATGTCCTTGTCTGCCGTAAAACCAATGGCTGTCTTGGTCACAGTGCTTACCACAAGCCCACTCACAAAGATCGGTATCTGCACACCACCAGTTAACACCACCTGGCACAAAAATGGTCTGTTCTGAGGACTTTGGCACATCAAGCTGAAACAGTCTCTGACACCAAAAACATGCTGAGGGAACTGATGTGCTTATGAAACATTTTCGTGGAAAATGGGTACAACTGACAAATTTCGCAATCAGTTTCTGCCAAGCCATAAAAGTAGAAGACCTCCCAAGAACACGAGAAGAAGATTGTGTTTTTACCATTTTCTGGCTCAATAACAGTGAAGATTAGCCAGTTCCTGAAGAAACATAAAATCAGTACAGTCTTCAGACCCCCAGCAAAAATCCAGAAACTAATGAAGTCTGTGAAAGATGATGTAGCCTCAGAACACCAGGAATATACAAAATAACATATGGGTGTGGGCAGTTTTATGTCGGTCAGACTGTGCATACTACTGAACATCGTCACATATAACATGAAAGGTGTTTCCACCTACGTTATCCCAAAAAAATCAGCTGAAGCAGAGCATGCACTGGAAAACAGACACCGAATTGCATTCAACGATAATTCTATTACTAAACTGACCAACAGCTTCTGGGATAGGAAGCAACAGAGACAAGAATATTGAGCAACACCCTCCATAAAGATGTAGGACTGCAGCTGCGTACGGCCTGGGATCCTGTGATTGAGGCACTGAAGTGGGTGCGGCAGTTACGCAACCAAAACATTGAAATATATGGTACGGGACTAGGTACCGGTGACTTGGCTATAAACAGTAACATTCAGACAACAGTCAGCCACTTGACAATAACTGAGAAGATCTCTGCCAAAAGCCCATGGGCAGTTAACCACTTGATGCAGCTTGAAACCCAAGAATATTTTATTGGATGGAAATAGTCTTTATCCTGCCAGGCAACTGAGGGAGTGGTTAACTACATACATGTCAGCTCTGCCTGCTTTGAACTTAAAAATACAAGGATATTTTGAAAAGTAATGCCTCCAAATTTTTTAAGTGAAAACTAGAAAAGCTTTTTAAATAAAACAAATGTTACTGACATACTATATATTTATTCTTAATGTCTACATATTTATTTCTTAACACAATCGTCCTGGCAATGTGCATGTCCCCCAACTAGGACCCAGCCAGGAAATCATCAAAGGGGACTGCCGATCTGTTAAAAAGGATCTTCAAAAGACTCATATGTTACATAATTCGTTTTCTGGAGGTCTTCATACAAATAGTATTTGGTCTATAAAATTAATTAAGAAGAACTTTTCTTAACCCTTGCAGTACCAATGCATGGGGGTGAAGGTGAGGGGGATACTGTACGCCTACCATTTGAAAATATTGTTACCTTGTTGCTGCTGCTGTTGTCTTCTGTTCAGAGACTGGTTTGATGCAGCCTTAAATGCTACTCCATCCTGTGCAAGCTGCTTCATCTCCAAGTAACTACTGCAACCTAAATCCTACTGAATCTGCTTATGTATTCATTTCTTGGTCTCTCTCTATGATTTTTAACCTCCACACTGCCCACCAATACTAAATTTGTGATCCATTGAAGCCTCAGAACATGTCCTAGCAACTGATCCCTTCTTCTAGTCAAGTTGTGCCACAAATTCCTCTTCTCCCAAGTTCTATTCAGTACCTCCTCATTACTTATGTGATCTACCCATCTAATCTTCAGCATTCTTCTGTAGCACCACATTTCAAAAGTTTTTATTCTCTTCTTGTCTTAACTATTTGTCGTCCATGTTTCACTTCCATACATGGCTACACTCCATACAAATACTTTCAGAAAAGACTTCCTGAGACTTAAATCTATACTTGTTAACAAATTTCTCTTCTTTAGAAATGCTTTCCTTACCACTGCCAGTCTACATTTTACATCCTCTCCACTTTGACCATCATCAGTTATTTTGTTTCCCAAATAGCAAAACTCGTTTACTAATTTCAGCATCTCATTTCCTAATCTAATTCCCTCAGCATCACCTGGTTGAATCTGACTACATTCCATTATCCTAGTTTTTCTTTTATTGATGTTCACCTTATATCCTCCTTTCAGGACACTGTCTATTCCGTTCAACTGCTCTTCCAGATCCTTAGCTGTCTCTGACAGAATTACAATGTCATTGGCAAACCTCAAAGTTTTTATTTCTTCTCCATGGATTTTAATTCCTACTTCAAATTTTTCTTTTGTTTCCTTTACTGCTTGCTCAATATACAGACTGAATAACGTCGGGGACAGACTGCAACCCTGTCGCACTCCCTTCTAAACCACTGCTTCCCTTTCATGCCCCTCGACTTTCCCAACTGCCATCTAGTTTCTGTACAAATTGTAAATAGCCTTTAGCTCCTTGTATTTGACCCCTGCCATTTGAAAGAGTATTCCAATCAACATTGACAAAAGTTTATTCTAAGTCTACAAAAGCTACAAACATAGATTTGCCTTTCCTTAATCTATCTTCTAAGATAGTTCATAGGGTCAGTATTGCCTCACATGTTCCAACATTTCTACGGAATTCAAACTGATCTTTCCCGAAGTCAGCTTCTACCAGTTTTTCCATTCGTCTGTAAAGAATTCGTGTTAGTATTTTGCAGCCGTGACTTATTAAACTGATAGTTTGGTAATTTTCACACCTGGCAACACCTGCTTTCTTTGGGATTGGAATTATTATATTCTTCTTGAAGGCTGAGGGTATTTCACCTGTCTCATAAACCCTGCTCACCAGATGGTAGAGTTTTGTCAGGGCTGGCTCTCCCAAGGCTATCAGTAGTTCTCATGGAATGTTTTCTACTCACAGGGTCTTGTTTCGACTTAGGTCTTTTATTGCTCTGTCAAATTCTTCATGCAGTCTTACCTCGTTACGTAGCTCATATTTTAAAATGTTGAAAGAAAATACAAGGTGTATAACTGTGTTCCGTCACTTGCTGATAGGCGGCAACAACAGTAAGTAGCAGTCGAAAGAAACAGATTGCAGACGTCAGGCAGTTAGCTTGGACTTTGGTCAACATAACCTCATTCAAACATTAGTCGATCTGTGTCTGCATCATAAAGTTGTTATTGATTGAAAATGTCAGTTTACGAGCCAAATTCTCATCATTTGTGGGACGTGTTACTGTTTTGTTTCAATATGAAGAAAACAGCAGCGAGTCTCATTGAATGCTCTCAGGTATGTATGGTAAGGACGATATTAGTGAAAAGACGTGTCGGAGTGATTTCAACACTTCAAGAATGGTGATTTTAACATCGTAGACCGGCATAATGGTGGAAGAGAGAATGTTTTCAAAGATGCAGAATTGGAGACACAGCTGAGTGAAGACTCGGGTCAAACTCAAGAAGAATTGGCACGATTAGTGGGAGTCACAGAGCAAGCCATTTCAAAATGTCTCAAGGCTATGGGCACAATTCAGGAAGAACAAACTTGGGTCCCATGTGAGCTGAAACCAAGAGACATTGAACAGTGTTTGTGAACAGTTGCTTCACATGCAAAAACGGAAGGGATTTCTGCATAGCAATGTGACCGGAGACGAAAAATGGTTTCATTATGATAATCCTAGAACGCAAAAAATCATGGGGCTATCCCGGCCATGCTTCCATGGCCAAATCGAATATTCACAGTTCCAAGATCATGCTCTGCATTTGGTGGGACCAGCTCGGCGTCGTGTACTATGAGGTGTTAAAACCAAGTGAAACAATCACAGGTGCTCGTTATTGAATGCAATTAATGTGTTTCAGCAGAGCATTAAAAGACAAATGGCCGCAATACAGCGAGAGGCACGATAAAGTGATTTTGTAGCACAACAACGCTCAACCCCAAGCTGCAAAAGAGGTCAAAATGTGCTTGGAAACGTTAAAATGCGAAGTCCTACCCCAACCACTGTATTCTTCAGACATTGCTCCCTCTGACTATCACCTGTTTAGATCAATGGCGCGTGGCCTGGCTGACAAACAATTCGATCACATGAAGAAGTCACAAATTGGACCGATTCGTGGATTGCTTCAGAAGATGAACAATTTTTTCCACACAGGATTTGTACACTGCCCGAAATATGGGAGAAAGTAGTGGCCAGCGATGGAAAATACTTTGAATGATACACGTGTAACCAATTTGTTTCATTAAAGCCTCAAATGTTGGGGGGAAAAAAAGGGGGCAGAAGCAAAGTTATACACCTTCCTTCATTGCTTTAAATTTTTCAGTAAAGTGTAACCCAAAAATTTAAGTCCTTATAGTGAATGCACCTTTTAGCAACACATATGATATTCACATTTTCAATCTCAGGACCCTTCTTACACTTAAATATTTCTTTAAAAATCACATTGTGAACAAAAGTCATAGACAATTAATGAAATCTGTATTTATTTCTGTTTTTCTTTTTCGTGGTGGTCATAAAGTATCTTTCCCCTCTATGTACACTTTATGGAAAATTTGTCGTTATTACTAAGATTGTGATAAAAGATATTTTCAGCTTTCTGGACACTTTAAGGTTTTCTTTATACTGTTCACTGTTTACATTTACATGTGTCATATGATGTTTGTTTGTACAAGTGATGTTGATACTGCATTGCATTCTTTATGTAACCACAGCAAGAAGTATGCTGAAGATTAGATGGGTAGATTTGGTAATTACTGAGGAGGTAGTGAATCAAATCGAGGAAAAATAAGTTTGAGGCACAACTTGACTAAAATAAGGAATCAGTTAATAGGTCACACACTGAGGCACAAAATCCTCATCAATTTGGTAAGGGAGGAAAGTGGGTGGGGGGAATTGTAGAGAGAGACAAAGGGAACAATACAATAAGTAAGTTCACATGGATGTTGGTCGAAGCAGTTTTTCAGAGACAAAGAGACTTGCACAGTTTAGAGAGCTACATCAAATCAGTCTACTTAAGAACACCACCACCACCACCACCACCACCACCACCACCACCACCACCACAACAACAACTTTAAAGAAATTTAATGAAATTGCTTACTGATGTACTGACATTTAAATAACATTATTACTGCAAAAACAGTTTCTGTATAAGAATTTATAAGTGTTTTCTCATTTCTAGTCACTTCAATTATTCACAACAGCAACAACATACTACACATTTTCAATATTTCTAAGTATTGTACAATTAGTTAGAACGTAGAAATTATTATGTCCACATAATGTGTGTCTTCTCACTCATAATAATTTAACAGAAATTTTATCTGCTCAGATAAGATTATTGTTAAGCAATGATGTAGGGGAAAATATAAATATTTTTTATTAGAAGTGAGATTTCATTGATGTAAGGAGCCCCTTTCTGAAATGCTCATCATGTTGCATGTAGGTGACAAAAGTAAACCAAAGATGCCACTATTTTAGAACATCATATCTGCAAAACAAATGGATAAAAAAGTGCTTCAGGCTGTTAGACTTAAAATTATTTTGATATGTTTTGTTTCCATGCCAAGTTCAGCTAAATAAATAAAAACTTTTGTAAGTACTTGTAAATGCAAACTTACAAATTATCTTAAATAGCATTTCAAATTAATTGTGAGTTGCTTAATTTACTGTGTAGCTTAAGCTCCACTGAAGCCATACAGCAAATTTTTTCTGTATTCATGTGGAAATGTAAGTTACATACCCACCAACAATCTCTTTCGTACATCAAAACAGGTAATTCTCTGTTAGCATTAAATGGTTTAAATGATAATGAGGCAGCCAGCCAGTAAATACAACAACTATGTGAACTGCTAGCAGTTAGCTGAGCAAAGCTGCCTCCTCCACGTACAGGGGCAGAATCTGTTTCGTATCATTAACCGATTACTTACTAGAACTTTGTGATTAATTTTTTGGTCAACTGGATCCAGTTTTCTATCCAATGATTTCCAGGAAAACTCACCTGGAGAGTAATTAGATGTTTAAAGTTGTTTTATATATTGGAATTCAAGTCTTTAAATAATTAATGGTTTACTGGTTGATTACCAGTATCAATGGACACATAGGCAAAGGTTCCTTAATGTTAATAAAGAATTGAAGCAAATAACAATATAAGAAGTATTTTATGAAAAACACAAAACACTGGTGTAATATTCTACTACAACATTTATTAATCGTTTCACAAACCCGCGGCTGTTCGGCTGTTACACCATCATCATGTACGAAGTTAAGTATGTGATACAGTGAAGTTTTGTTGGACCCAAGATATTGGACTAGTACTTCTACAGAGTATCTCCATTTCCATAGAAGAAAATAGTTAAAGTCAGAATTAGGAATAAAATAAAAGGGATTATTTCAGTGTAAATGTGATGTAAGATTATTTAACTGAGATAAAATATGTGACAAATTAACTAATGAACTACAGACAAATTACAGCAGTGGTTCATAAAAGAAAATGATTGAACAATAAACTTTGATGACTGTATTCCAAAGATGTGCTGAACAAAACAGTATTGTCTTTAATAGGGCCTAAATTACAAACAGATAAGAAATAAAAGTGATATTAAGCAAGTGAGTGAAGCAGCTGTGATTATACAAAGTAAAATTTTTTTAACACAACGAGAGAAATTGTAGTAACTGAAATAAAGGAAATTTGGGCATGAAAGTAAGACGGGTGATTTACAACATTGTCTAGATGGGATCTTTTAATTCAACAAAATTTCACTGCAACACACACTTATTTATCTAAGAGCTGAAGAACCCAAAACAGATGCTTCAGAGGTGATCTAACATTAAACTTCTTGTTTATGTGCTTATCCACTGCTCAATACCACATCTGTCCAGTGAGTGGTTGCCTGTATTCCTCAAGTGTATTCCACATAGGATTTTTGTCAGCATATAATTATAGAAAGAAATTCAGAGTTTACATTTTTTTTTAAATAATTTCAACACACACTACTAATTTTATGTTGGGATGAATTGCATGTCTAAGCTCTAGCAGAACATAAGAAATGTTTTGGGATGTCACTATTTTAAAGCTGCCACATTGCTTCTCAACTAAAAAAAAAATTGATTCATTTTACTATGCTTTCTGATTTGTGGCCTTACCGTGAACCATATACAATTACCAGTTTTTACTTACATTGTTGAGTTTCCAGTTGAAGAGCTGTATTCGTACCTCATACGAAATAAACAACAGTACTCGAATGGTATTCATAGAACTAATCACTGGTTTTATAAGCTGAGAAAATATACCCCATATTTCAGCTTCTAAAGGTACATAATACAAAGTCTACAAAATACCTAATTAAAATTACCTCCAACTGCAGGAAGCTTCAATTCTAAGCCAAGACACAAACTGCGCAAAACGTTCCATAGTTCACGCACCTATAACAACATAAGAGGGATTAGAAAATACTACTAATGAACTTATTACAGTGTCACTACCAGAAACGGTGTATGTAACACAGATAATACATTTTTCCAGGATAAAATTTGATCATCAGTGGCAAACAAATTTTATAATGCTTTACTGGTTTCAAAAGTTTAATTTGTAATCTTCAAAAGCCTATAAAATTAGTGATGATGATACAAATGTTTAGACCTAGCCTACACATTTATGTGAAGTATAAAATGTATTACAGACATTTATAAAATATGAATTAGGCCATTCCTTTCATATAGTAGAATTGGGTGTCACGATCTTTCAAATATATTATACAGAGTGGCACAGTTAAAAGTAGCCCTTCTCCTCTCTGAATGGCAATGCAATATTTCAACTTCCGAAATAGAGTTAACAGCTATAACAATGGACAGTTTTATGCAATAATCAGTTGTTAGCACTCTTGTTGGTATTTCAGTTTATTTCATCAGTGAAGTTAGACATTCCCCTTTCTGGCCTGCAAAATTACTTTCTCGATACAGGAAAGAATTTAAATTGTGAAAGTATAGGTGTAAAAAGGTTCAGTTTAGGAAACTCATGAAATTTTGGGGGTAAAGTATCCAGATAGAGGATTATCAGCAAAGAGAGCAATACAGTTTGCATAAAAACTGACACACCTACAGATCTATGCAAAACGACAAAGAATTCCTTCAATTCACACACCAGAATTATTTCAGACATTCTCCAAACAATTATTCAGAACCCAAAAAAGTCTACATGTAAATTGGCCCAATAGGTGCATGTTAAGTAGGAGGAGTTGCCAATGGATATATAAAAGTCTTAATTTGAAGGTGTATTGTTGACAGTTGTGCAGCGAATGTGGGAGGATGGCAGTCAGAAATGTGTAGATTACTGTATGTGGCTTCTGAGTAACATCAACGATGGTCTGTAAGACTTTTCATCACATCGTAAATGATGGAGCACTATTTCATCTTTCCGGTCATGTGAATTCGCAGAACATGAGGTAATGGGCAACGTAGAACCTTAACACATTCTATGTCAGCAACCACTCCGTGATCAAAAAATCGGCATTTGGTGCAGTGCAACAGGAACGCACATCATCGAACTGATATTTTTTGACACTACACTCAACACAGTTGCAAATACAGAATTTTTTGATACATTTTGTGCAACTCTCTGAAAATGAAAGCCAATACTGCTTCTTCCAGCAAGCTGGAGCAACATATCACATGTCTAAGGTATCCCTGGAATGAGACCACGATGACTTCACTGAGGAATGAACTGTCAGCAAGCATTTATGGCCACCATGTTCACCAGATCTAAAACATGGGGTTTTCTCCTGTGGGGACACTTTGCAAGCAAGCGTCTATGAAACAAATTCACTCACAATACAGGAACTGAAAGACATAAGGCATGAAGTTGTTGCCATATATATCTGAAATTTATACCAGGTGTATCTGAATATGCTTAGTCGTGCGCAGCTGTGTACTGATGTTGCAGGAGGTCACTTTGAACATCTTCTAGAAACTTATTTTTCACTGTATTTTTCACAGTAAAAAGAAATGGTACATTCATTTCAGCAGTTTCACTGCATGTGATTTATGCTTACATGGGCTACCTTTATCAGCACCACCCTGAATAAAACTTTATGTACCCTGGTTAAAAAAAATGGCTCTGAGCACTATGGGACTTAACAGCTGTGGTCATCAGTCCCCTAGAACTTAGAACTAATTAAACCTAACTAACCTAAGGACATCACACACATCCATGCCCGAGGCAGGATTCGAACCTGCGACCGCAGCAGTCGCGCGGTTCCGGACTGCGCGCCTAGAACCGCGAGACCACCGCGGCCAGCTGTACCCTGGTTATATTTTTTATATATGTTCCTTGCTGCTAACACAGCAGATACATAGATGTGATTCAGTAACTGTAAATTGTGTCATTGTTTAAAATAATTATTTACAATACGTAAATTGCTACACACACCATGGCATTATGCTTCTATGAAGATCTTGATACCTGCTAAACCACTACTAAGTACGGGTCTGTAAGGTACTTTTTATACTTCACATAAACATATGGCCATGGTTTAAAGATTTATAATATCCAATTTTTCTAGGCTTCTGAAGATCACAGATTAATTTTTCAAAACCAGTACACCATAATAAGATTTATTTGCAACTGATCACTGAATTTTATCCAGGACAAAAAAAATACTACAGTTGCTGAAAATTACAGCCATGAATAAAATAACAAATACATTTAAATTTATACTCAAATAAATTTCAAATGCTTAAAGAAGAATTTTGTTGCTATTTCAAAGTACATTTGCCTCCTTATTTAATTTACATGCTGATTTCACAAATAATTAATGTTCATGGTTTTTTTGTATGTGATTTACTTAAGCTATTGTATTATTCATGCATCTAACAAAATAACTTTATGTGCTAGTGCAGAGCAGTGACGTGTCAATCAGTTTTAATTACACTAATCCTGACAAGTGGTGATCCCAATGTGATCCTCAAGTTGAAGGAACTGAACTACAGCCGTGTTTTCTACTGAGCTCAGGAGACATCTGAAGAGCGCACCATATGATGCCTAGTGGTCCGCTTGCTGCCGGTTTGGGCCGATAATGCGGTATAATGGTTCACACAGGTGGAAGCCAATTTTTGTTGTGCTGAAATTATGGCCGATACCAAGGAGTTCACACTCGCTGTGAATCAGTAGGACCACTGTTTCACGGCTGAGGAGCGAGACATCATCAGTGCACCCCAACGCGACACTCAAGACAGAACTAATATGGAGAGTTGCTGCTACACAGGAAGATAGAACCCGCTAAGTTCTTACACAAGAAGATATCGATGATTGTAAGCTGTCACACTAACTGAAGCATCTGTGCAATTAAGTGGACACCCTCACCTATCAGATAACTTACTGCGCACACTGGGGAGCAGTAGATTACCATGGCAAATTGAAGCAATTGTGGCATCACAAACTAACAAGCTACTGGATTCATGGCAGAATTGGCAGACCACATACAGGAAGCTATCACATCTGCCCCGATCAGTGAGGTCATGGTACAAAGCAGCAGTACAACAGCCTCAGTTATGGTCATGCGCACCTATTACGACTTGCTCGCAGCAAAATTACTCACCATGCACACAGTTCAGTGCATTGTTGTCACAAGGCGGTGCCAGAAACAACAGAAGCAGAAGAGAACGCAGACAGTCGAGGAGGCAGTCTTTGAGTAACGCTACATCTTTGCAAGGTGAGCAGCCTGTATGTTGGTACCATTGCAGATTTGGCAACTATGCACAAAAATGTACATCACCAAGCTTCCATCCAAATGCCACCGCAGTCACTCATAGCCACAACCGATTGCCCATGACCACCAAGACGCCTGTTCATCAGTGACAGAGGTTCTGGCCTAAAGTTTTTCGTAGACACTGGTTCGGACCTCAGCATCCTGCCACAATATTCATTGCATTGCTGTAGGCCACCAACTGCTGCCAATAGTTTGATTATTGCGGTCTGTGGAATCCAGCGAATGGAGCCGAACATAGGTCTATGTCATCCGCTCACGTGGAATTTCACTGTTGCAGATGTCATGGAAATGATCATCGGTGAAGATCTCTTGGTACATTACAAGTTCTTGCCAGAACGCCTGATTAGTGGACAGTGTTACTGTTGAAACTGACACTGGTTTTCATCATAGTGCAACCATCCACAATGCAAAGCTCATTCGAGTACCTGAGGACGAATAAGCTTTGCTGTTAAAGCTGTTTCCAAATTTGACCAGGCCACCTGTGCACCTAGACAGATTCAACGCAATACAATGTATCACATGAAGAAGATGGATGGACCACCAATGTCGTGGCGAACTAGACATTTAGCACCGGACCATCTTGCAATCACAATAGCTGAATTCAACACCAGGCTGTGAGAGGACATTATTAGACCATCGAAAAGTACGTGGTCCCCTGCGTTACATCTGGTGCCACGAAAAGGTGGGGCCTGATGCCTGTGCGGAGATTATTATGTGCCGAACGTAAGCACAGTGCCCGACCAATATCCTGTACCACTACTAAGAGACTACAACTATGTATTACAAGGTGTGATGATATTCTGCACTTTAAGACTGTGCTAACGCCTATACTCATGTAGAGTCGTGTTGAATGTAACCAAGTGTGTTTTCAAACCGCGCGCGTGTGTGCGTGTGTGTGTGTGTGTGTGTGTGTGTGTGTGTGTGTGTGGGGGGGGGGGGGGGGGGGTGCACATTTGGATCTGATGGGTGTCCAATGGCAAGTTCATCAGTGCCCTTACACTTATAAAAACAAACAAATGTGGAGATGAACTAAAAGTGTTGTACATGCATGCACTCGAAATGGCCACAGTCACTCTGTATCACATGCACTAAAACCAATTAGGAGGGAAGAGAGCTAAATAAGAAATTAAAACACAGAGAAAGCAAAAAAACAGAAGAACTAAAAGAAAAGGACAGGGAAATGTGACTGGCTGACCACTTACAAAAATCTAGGATGAGCCAGCCACCCTTTGACGCATTAAGAATATCTCCCTAAAATCTTGTTAAAAATATTGGACAGTTGACAAAACTTTAAAACCCTAACCACATTCATTTTATCATTACATAAAACAGGCAGCAAATCCGAAGCAGTCCGCTGGTTGGCAAATAAAATGCAGTTCAATAAAATGTGGTGCACTGTGATCTGCACACCACAACACCACACACTGGAGAGTCCTCTCGCCAGAGTAGGAATCCATGTGTCATAGTGTTGTGGCCTATGTGAAGACGAGTAAGAAGGACCTCGTCCCGCCAACGTGGCTGGAAGAAATACTCCATGGCCAAGTTGCGGGCTTGATGACACGGAGCTTGTTATCGCTCACTGCCAGCCACTCTTCTTCCCATCGACACATGACTAGACCTCAACAAGAAAGTGATATCATTATGCAGGGGAAAAGCACACCAAAATACCAGAGGATCACAACCTGCCTCCTTGGCTGCTCGATCCGCCCTTTCATTCCCCGCAGTTCCAATGTGCCCAGGTACCCAGCAGAAAGACGCCACCTTCCCCAGTTGTTGTTGTTGTTGTTGTTGTTGTTTTTGTGGGAGGGCATCCTGCATATTCTGGATTACTGTGTCTGCTGCTTATAAACGACGGAGAGAGTAAAGGGCGCTCAGAGAATCCGAGCAGACGAGAAATGTAACACCAGGAAAACATCTCATCTGCTCCAGTGTTCGCAACATTGCATACAATTCTGCGTCGAAGACGGTAAATTCTGGAGGCAGTCTGACCTTGAGGACAAGATCTGGGAAAACGACAGAACAACAAACAGAGTCTCCCAGCTTAGACCCGTCCATAAAAAGAGCTACATGGTAATGGTACTACGATAAAATATCAGAGAAAAATGGAAGCAGGAGTGCTAACTCTCCTGTACCACACCAAATCTAGAATTACTCTGGGCCTCTCCAGTAACTAAGGTGGCAAGCAGTTAAAATGCTGGATTTGGGGTCGTACTGGCTCCACACTGAGTGACTCCAGCAAATGCTGTACGTGGATCCCAAATGGCATCGTGGCTCGTGGACAGTTGGACGCCCGCTACGGTGACGGCGGCTCATGGGCGGCGAGTGACGACCATACAGACACACAGAGGGCTTGAGTGTCGCCACCATAACCAACTCCGCCCTCGGGCCCCTGCCTGGATTCCTCCCCCACCGCCTTCCCTGCTTCCTGGTGCAGACACGTCCCTCGAGGTGGAGCCCTTCCCTTCAACCTCCGTCTCCTCGCCGGCTCTGCCGACACCCCTTCCGCCTCGCCGGGGTATAGAGACGCCCTCTAACCCCCTGCCCTCTGATGACACCTTGATGGATGCCGCAGACAGTCTGCCCTCCCCTTACCTAGTGGTCCCTCCGGACGTCACACAACCCGTGCCCTCGTTCTGCCCGCCACGGCATCGTCCGGGGCATTTCCGCCCCTATGCACCAATTTTGGGGAAGGGGGGGGGGGTGTGGGGGGGTGGGGAGATCTAGTACCTTCCGCCCCGGAAGTCGAACACGCGCCAGGACAAATGGACGTGGTCAGCCCATAGAGGGCTCCGCCTCCGCAGCAGCTATTCCGCGCAGCGAGGGCGCCATCACTACGCCACGTGCAGACAGCGGCCAATAGCCGCTCCCTCTGGTTTTGTATATAGGGACCCGCTCTGCCCTAGTCCAGGCAGTCTGATACTCGCTCTGGATTTCGTTTCTATCTCGGCGGTACTGTGTTCTGGTCATTGCTCGTTGTTGACATTTGCCTGGCTCTGGTTCCAGTGGATTTACATTTGGTGTTCGGTGTTGTGGTTTCCACAAGCCTCCGTTGTTTATCTCTTCCTTGTTGTGTCGCTCACAGTCGGTTGTGGTCATTTGTTGTCAGTTGTCGTTGGTCTGTTGTCCGACTCGTCCTGTGTTTACCCGGTGGTGCGTGCTCCACTGCCGGCAGCCTCCCCGCCTGGCGGCTCTGATCCGCAGCCCAAGGCAGTTGGTTTTGGTTGCTACACAACGTCTCTGGGTGTTGTTTGGAGGCACCCGTTTCAGCACTGCTGCTATCGGTAAACGGCTGTGTTTACAGGATTTTCTCCGGATGGCCTCCCATACTTTTATAGAAGTGTAACGATTGATAGAGTCCAGGAACGTTTGCCATGACCTTTTCTTACTCTCCCTAATGACACGTCGAGCCTTTGTCCTCACGACTTGAAACGCCCTAAGGTTGTCTGCTGTTGGTCGGCATTTAAAATGTCGAAGCGCTACACGCCTCTCCAGGATCGCGGAATGGCACTCATCTGTCCACCAAGGTGCTGGTCACATCCTAAGATGACCTGAGGACTGTGGGATGGAGAAGTCAGCGGCACAATGGATCACTTGTGTGATGTGGTCCACCCATCCTTGGATGCTGTCGCACTGTTCGAACACAGCCAGCAGGCTGAAACACTTCCAGTTAGCCCTACTGACCATCCATTTTGGAGGTGTAACTTCAGGTGATGAGCCACTCAGTAAGTGAAGGCAGATTGGGAAGTGGTCACTGGAATGAAGGTTGTCAATGACCTCCCACTGAACAGAGTCGGCGTGGGAGGGAGAACAGAAAGAGAGGTCGATGGCTGAGAATGACCCAGTAGCAGTAGAGAAATGTGTGTGAGTATCCGTGTTGAGGATCCACAGCTCGCGAGACATCATGAGGTCCTCCAAAACCTGATCCCGATGGCAGGAATTGATCGAGCCCCACAGGACATGATCGGCACTGAAGTCTCCCAGGAGGAGGAATGGTTGCAGGATATGCGATAAGATCTATGAGAGCCTCAGAGGTAAATACAGTGACCAAACAGAGATCCTTCAACATACATGAATTTGAACTGCAACTGCTTGCAGGTCAGTAGCCAAGGGGAGAACAGAGGAGTTGTGCATATTAGTGACAAACACTGCGACACCTCCTTTGGCCCTTTCCCCTGATAGGTTATCCTTGCGGTATAGCGCATATACCTGCAGCACAGCGACATCTGTACCTTTAAAATGTGTTTCTTGTAAACAAAAGCACAAGGGACATGCCTGTTCTAGGAGTTTCAGTTCCTCCACGAGCTCTGAACCCATTCATGTTCCACTCTAGTACGGAAGCCATGTCGCTGATGCAGTTTTAATTTACCCCTACCTTTGCACTGGGGAGGTGAAGCACTTTAAGAGTGATGGGGGGTGGAGGGGCTGCCTGGATCCACGGCATCTAACTACATGATATCCTCCTCATCAGTCAGACTGGAAAGAAAGATGTCTGACGGCGCTTGGGACAGCTTTTGACCTGAATGCCGTGAGCCTTACCCTGCACCCTGTCCCTTCGAGGATGAGAAGGAAAGGGGGCATTGAGAGGCACTCCGCTTTTCTTGTACCTTATGGATGCTCTCTGTGTAACTGGTTGTTGGTCAATCCAGTTGCATGGATGCTTTGTCCTTACTCTTTTTCCCTTGACATGTACACAGGCAAGTACAGGTGCTTGTAGTGGATACAGGTGCACTAGGTGTTGTCTGTGTCGAACTTGGGAATAGGTTTCTGCACCCTGGAATAATATGAGGTGGCAAAGACAGGGGGTTTTGTCACCTTATATTCTTTTTTGGCTTCAGCATAGGGGATCCACTTGGTCACTTTTATCTCCTGTATTTTGGGCTCTTTGGCAAAAATAGGGCAGTCTGGGCTCCAGACTGGGTGGTTCTCAGAGCAGTTGATGCAGATCGCCAGAGACGGACGGTCAGTCCCAGCGTCATGGGAGGCTTTTCCGCAGATCACTTCACCTCCACAACCCATGACCGCATGGCCGAAACACTGGCATTTGTAGCACAAGGAGGGTTTGGAATGTACAGCCGAACAGTAGGTCGAAGGAACCCTGCTGTAAGATGTTCAGCACACATCTCAGCATTATAGAGGTAACCATCAGTTGCGACAACAACAGTCTCTATCAGAACAGCAATAGCCTTCATGCCCATTCAGCACAAACGAACTGCATGTCCCAAGCACTGGGCAACATGTACAGTATTTTACGAACTATAAGACGCTACGGGCTGCAAGATGCATCTTAATTTTTAAGCAATTTTCTAAAAATAACATTTTTACCATTTTCATTGTTAGATTACAAAGCCAGACTAAAAAAAAATTCTTAGTTTATAAAACCAAAGCGACTCAAAAATCCCTGAAAATCATCACCTGAACTTTCTTCTTCTTCTTCTTCTTCCTCCTCCTCCTCCTCTACATCATCATCGATGTTATCTTCATATGTAACATGTTCTTCACTGCCATTGACAGCATTACTTATGCTGCACTTCTTGAAAGATTTAATAATGTCTTCTTTCACTCTAGACTGTTTTATCCACTGACACTCTTGTTAGAGTGTAGGTTGTTTCAAAGCTCCCTTTGGCATGAATTCGTGTAGGGTTTCATCTGTCATCCATTTCTCTCTCATATACAATTTAAATGGTTTACTTATTGAGACATCAAGAGGCTGCAATTTTGAAGTCAGCTCCATATTTACTTGTCTCAATTTCTCCTTCACAGAATGTTTCAAATGGCTCTGAGCACTAAGGGACTTAAAATCTGAGGTCATCAGTCCCCTAGAACTTAGAACAACTGTATTTAAACCTAACTAACCTAAGGACATCACACACATCTGTGCCCAGGCCAGGATTCGAACCTGCGACTGTAGCGGTCACGCAGTTCCAGACTGAAGTGCCTAGAAACCACTCCGCCACACCGGCCAGCTTCAAATGACTACTAAACCAATTTCATACCATCCTCGTCCATCCAACCCTTGTCGTGTACGAGAACACCACCTGGCAGTATTTCAGAAGGCTTCGACATTGTTTCGCACTTGAAATTTATCTCTGGATTAAGTTTAGTACTGTCAGCACAAATGAAAGGACAACAGTATAGTGCATTTCTTCACGTCCACTTGTTTTTATAGTTACAGTTCCTGCATCTTTCATGGCAACAGTTCTTCTACTCGGCACATTAACTGTCAGAGGAGTTTCGTCCATATTCGCTATTTGGCTTAGTTCCACACTTATTTTCTTTCAGTGTTGAATAATTAAGTGATGGAAACATAATATTTTCTCATCATACACTTGTGGCATTTTTCTGAGATATTTTGATTCTGGTTCACATGTTAAGTCCATGATGCTTCATAAACCTGTAGCACCAACAAACTCAACCCTTAAAGCCTGTTAAGTTCCACTGTACTGCTAGCTTACTAGCATGTATTTGAATCATTTCTGAAATAATAGTGTCAATTTGACAGTGTCCTTGAATACATTTCAATACACCATTACCTAGTTTTGGTCTCTTTGGATTCAGTATTTATTTGCACATTTAGTCTTCCTCACTTTTTCAGTTCTTCTTTACTAGCCTGCCAATCAGGAAAGCTTTTTTCTGAAGACAAAATAAGAGAAATTAGGGCTCGTACAGAGGCATGTAGACAACTGGTTTCCCCTCACTCCATTTGTGACCGGATCACGGAACGGAACTACCAGCTGTGTGTGTGTGTGTGTATATATAACGCTAAAGCCGTTGGCACACGGACCGTGCATCCGGTTGTTGAGCATGCCGGTTTCTGACGCATAGCGTGGAATAGCATGTTCGGGAGTCTTTCTGAATGAGCAGAGCAATATCTAGCATGTCAGATATTCTGAGCATGCGTCTGAGTATTGACCAATGAGATGGCACAACGCCACCTACCTCACATGCACCCCATCTTCATTCAGCACAAAGTTGTGAGGCGCCATATTGCCTTTCATTTCAGGCCTACACGTATATATGCCGTTTCTGAGCACCAGCAAATTGAAAATCACTGGAAAACCCGTTGTTAACTGTGTGATCCGTCACAATAAAATAATGAGAAAATCATATTCGTGGCAAAAGAATTATTGTAATTTGCGTATTATGAGAGTATGCTATTTGAAGGCAGCAACACACTGAGGATGAACCCAAAACGCATTGTTCTTGGTACAATTTGTTATAATTAAATTTCAGTTGGTAACATAATTACGATTAAAAATTTCAGCAAGTACTACAATTGGTTAGATCCTAGGAATGGCAATTGATTTTAAAATGTTGATATAGCGTGGTGAGTAGCGTCACGGAATCATGGAATTTTAATGTTTGGGTGGTGGTCCGCGACTCGCCAGTACGCAATTTTTTTTTCCTAACATTTGCGTTTTTATTAAGTTCTGTTACTTTATTATTAGTTTAATATAAGTATATACTATAATTTTTTATGTTATGTAAATTAAGTTCACCTTTCTTTGGGTGTTTGATTGGCTTGATCTACAGGACACCTAGTGCTACTTGTGTAAAGCTATTTTGCTCCTTTTTCTTTTACGCTTCGTAATTCACATGTTGCAAAGATTCTGGTACTGGGTAGGAACAGTGAGCAAGTAAGACTGAC
This sequence comes from Schistocerca serialis cubense, assembly GCF_023864345.2. Lineage (NCBI taxonomy): Eukaryota > Metazoa > Arthropoda > Insecta > Orthoptera > Acrididae > Schistocerca > Schistocerca serialis. The sequence goes on from NC_064642.1 coordinate 131,034,104, forward strand.
CTTAGAGTTGTACTAAAATATGGGAATGATGAAATAAGGTTTATCTTATGTGAAGAAGTATTGCAAATTTGTATTGCACAGTTTTTAATGGAACTTTTATAAGCCTGTGTCCTTATTGATTGGACATGGTACTTTCCTTTTCATGGACAATGGAGGAAATGTTCCTTTTAATATAGCTAACCTGGGAATTTTACGCGCGCCCGTTTAGTAAACAGTGTGATTTACGAACTAGAAACTTCCCGCAACTGCCGCAGGAGTGCCCTGCGATCGCGTGTACAACGTTGGGGCCCACTTACCGTATGGACAAGTCGCATCGTTTCTGAGCGTTCAGCAGCACGTTGAACTTAGCACGCTCACCGTTGATGTTCGACAGCACGGTCCATGTGCCGACGGCTTAAGGACAACACTCACACCCTAACCTCTGGCGGGAGGGACCGCACGATTAGTGACATGGCGCCTCTAACCGTGCGGCTATTTTGCGCGGCATCAGCTGTGGTACAAGGTATCATCTGTCAAGTACAGTATGATGGCTTGTGGAGTATGTATGTAATATCCTGGATAGATGTTGGAATACTACCATGTTGCTGTGAAGTGTCAAGCATGATCTGTTTAGATGGCATGAGCTGCAGGATGAGGAGGGAAAACCCACCATATTCTTAATGAGATCATAGTAAAAATTGCAACTCCAGGTGCACCATACAAACACAGTTACTCAGGATTTACTAGATGCATATAGTGTTCCAAGATAAAGGCAATAATCAGTGAAAAACCATTTATTTAAATTTTTCACATTTCTAATTGCCATGTAATGAAATTGAATGATATAGGGGGTAATCAAACAGTTTCTGTTTGAGGGTGTTTCTGCAGCTTATATGCAACGTAGTGAGACTCCAGTGTGTGCATAGGAGCACTCTTGTGGGCAAGAGATTAGTGTGGTATTCTTGTCTTTCTGACGTGTGCAGTAAAACGAAAATGAGAGCTACGGTGAGGTTATTACCAAATGTGTCCCAACAGGATCAATGTGATGTTATTCTTAACTTGGCATCCACCGGAGGATGAAGAATGTGTATGGGGCAGCATGTCCATCAAAAATCACAGTTGTGGAATGGTGTGGCAAGGGGTGCTGCTGCTTCATGATAATGCCATGTCCTCATATCACAAATGTAATTCAGAAGTATGCCAACTCAAGTGGAAGACACTCATGCACTTACCCTATAGTCCTGATCTCTCCCCACGCAATTATCATGCCTGTGGTCCCTTAAAAAAGGGCTTGAAGGGTCGATGATTCGGGTTGGATGAGGATGTACCGCAGGCAGTTAAAAGAGGTCTTCATGCGCGAGACAGTGTTTTACAAAACGGGTATCTTGAACTTGGAGCTTAAATGGAACTATTGGCTCAATCACCCCCTCCCCCATTCCCGGCAACTTTGCCTGAGTAGCACACCAGTTCTGGACTGTATGGTCTTCGAACAGAAACATTTTGATCACCCTTATGATCTGTTTCAGTCATATGATGAGAAAGGGCTACCAATAAATTTAAACTATTGATATATTGCATATCCATAATTCAGCCAAAACCAACTACTGTATATTGTTGACTTTACTTGGGTTCAGTTGTTATTTTTGTTTTAAGCAGTTCATTTCTTACATGTAGTTGAATTTAATGTATGTTGCCTTCTTTTTTTGTGCTGTGTACTGTTCTGATAGTTTTCTAACTTTGAGTTTCCAAGAAGAAAGAAGAGCAAAACTGAGTTTTATTTGTCCACTAAAGTTCGCATCATGTAAGAAGGTGGCCCACAATTTTCAGCCATTCTGCACATCCCCCTCGACTAGCCACTAATAGCCAATAACATTCATTCTCTGTCCGAGCAACTAGCAGAGAGTTACAGCTAGAGAGCGAGAATCTCACTCCTACAGGCTGCACTGTTGCCATACTTCGCAACAACCGAATTTTTCATTCAGCTATCAATTTTTTTATTTCCTTCTTTTTCTTGGAGCAGTAGAGCTGTGAATGTACGTCTTGTAAATGTTTAAATGTGACTAAATTGTCAGGGCTGTAGGAACCGTAGAAACAGTTGGTTTCATGTTGCCCGGAAAGCATCGAAATATTAAGGAACCTGTAATACAAATGGATGGTTTTAACAATGATGTGCTCCACTGAATGATGAATGCCCGACAACAAAAATGTGTTCAGTTATGCAGGCTTCAATGGTAAGCACTACATCAAGATACAGAATTTAAAAAGACATTTGTCCCAGATATGTTAAGAAGAGGGTTTTCAGATCACAGAAGTAACATAGTACAGCACGAACTATATCCCATATAAAGATTCACGATAGAAGAGAAGGAGGTAGTTCAGCAGTGTATTACCTTGATGAAACATGGGTCAGTTACAATCATCCGGAGGAGATCTGCTGGAAAATGAGTGATTGTACTGGCGGTTTTAAAGTTCTCATATGGTTAGGTTCTTGGCTAATTATTCTGCATGCTGACTATTCTTCTGGTTTTATTCCTGAGAATAAACTTGTATTTACGTGTAAGAAAAACAGCAGTGATTACCATTCGGCAATGAACGCTGTCAGTTTCGTGATGTGATTCACAATTCTTGTCATACCTTGCTCCGAAGTCAGTCATTGACCTTGCTTCGAAGTCAGTCATTGCCAGTTATAATTCAACTGTTATAGAGAAAATATCAAGTACAGGCACCAGAAAAGTGGATATTTTTCAAGGCTTAAAAATAAAAATATTAAACACAGTATAAACCAGACTCAAGCCAATCTCCTGAAGCTTGTTTTTTGTAGTCCCATGGAATTAATTTGGGCAATGTGTTTTAAGGCTATGCGGGAGAAAAAAACTAAACATTCAATATGACATACAGTGAATCGCTTGTGCATGAGGCAATACACAATGAAGTAAAAGACAACATCCCACCTACAGTGTGGGCATGCTGAAAAGCTTCAGAAAGAAGAATCTGACAGGGAAGTAATGATGGATATAAGCCTTGAACCTAACATCATAAATTTACAATCAGATTGTTTGGAAACAGTCTCAAATAGAAGTGACGGTGGTATTACAATTTAGACTTTGGAAAAAAGTAATATTGTTTCTTAGTTTTAACGACTCATGGTCTAAAAAATGTGTTTGTCAACATATCAGTTCCATACATAATCATGATAACTTCCTAGCCTTTTTGATTAGGATTTTGTATCCTTTTAATTATGCAGACTATAATGTTCAACATGTTGCCCAAGGAGAAGTTAAGCTTCTCCCACCATGTTGTAAACCTCTGTTATTTTCAAGACACAAACTGGATAAGGCCCTAAAATGATAGCAACTGTTACTTGTCGAGATATCGGTGGTTTTTCATGTTATCAGTCATATTCCCTGGAGTTATTCGCAGATGATGGTTAATTGTTTGCTTGTTCAATGAATTTTAAATGCAGTCTCTCACTACAATATTGAACGTGTCAGTTTACACTCATAATGCCTGTTAACAACGAAAAATATGACAACTTACTGACCATTTTTACGATAGTCTTTTACATTAATCTTTTCTACCACTAATTCTTTTTTTACATACAGTAATTACACTTAACTGTAGTTGAACACGTCTGCAGGGTAGATCTACAGCTTCAGCCACTGAACTTACTAGCCCTGGATTCAGGAGATGATTTGGTCCAAAAATTGTTTTCTCTGGTTTCCCATTTTCAGTTAATGCAAATGCTGTGGTTGGTCCCTTACTTTAGGCCACGGTCAATTCCTTCTAAACTCCTTTCTTTCCTGACATATTCCAGTTCCCTTAAAAGAAGATCCTCTTTGCTTGAATGGAAAGAGCTTCATCAAAGGTGAGCTGAACATCTCTTCGGAGACACTCAGTGCTAAAATCCATATTTATACAGAAAGACAGTTAACATCATCATCTTGTACTATTTATCTTCAGGTGCATAAAGATGGCTCACTTATGGAATGCCACCATATTATGTCTTCCTATTTGACTACAAGAACGATGCTCTACTGTCAAATGTCTTAATAGTGATATCCTTCGAAGATAGATTACTACTTACCATATAGCGGTCAAACAAATAAGAGTCTTCTTGTTTTGCCTATTTGTGACTAAGCATCTCCGCTACATGGTGAGTAGTAATCTATCCCATTCATAGTACTGTAATTATTCCATCCTGGAGTTTCCTTTTTATTTTCGTCACAACTGTAATGCATTTGTAAATGAATGTCATATAAATGACAACATACGTTGCACATCGTAGAGGAGTTTATTAACATCATCAAAGACTGTAAAACCACATTATCATGGATAAATACAAACTGACTTATGAGCCTGCAAATATTAGAAGTCTAGTTGAAACTAACCCATTAATCAACGTTAAGATCCCAAGGCTGTAGCTCACAGTATGTATGAATTCCATTTTATTTTATAAATAAATTTGGTTACTATTGTTTCAGAATGACTGTTGAAATAATAATTTAAAAGAATTTCTTGATTAATCAATGAAATTGAAGAATTTTAATGAAGTCTGAATTGGGGAGCTTATGACAGTCTGATATGCTGAAAAATTCTTATTTGGTTTCAGATAAGTCGTTAATTTAAATACAAGACTGTAGCAGGAGAAAGATAATTATTGTCAAAAGAGATTTGAAACTGTTAACTTTAAGTTATTTAGCCCAATGTTAGATTCTTATATTAGGAGACTGAGATGTTTTCTTTTTAGAAAAGAAGCAATACATTCAAATTCTAATTCATTTAGCAATATATGAGAGAGAGAGAGAGCTGAAATTATTATTATTATTATTATTTAAGATCTAATCAAAGAAAACAAGGCCACGATGGTTAGAAGAATGTGAAACAGATCTTAGGCAGATTTATATCTCAGAAAGACAAATTCCTGACAGGAACAAATTTAGAAGATTGGTGAACAACTACCAAGGTTTTAAAATGGCATCAACGTCCAAAAGACAGAGAGGACCATTATCAGAAGAGCATAAACAGATACTTCTTACTGGGCTCAGAAGATACTGGCAGGAAGTCAAAGACAGAACAAGAACAAGACCTAGACACTAAAATGAAATTGGTTGTTACCATGTAGTCCATAGAGGCTCAACTCGATAATAAAAGAAATTACATTAATAAATAAATTTATTTATTTAAGAAAAGCTTTTCTTGCTTAATTTTATAACCAAATCCTATTTGTTTTAAGACCTCCGAAAAGCAAATTATGTACCTAAAATTAATAAACAACTAAATGTGGTTTCAGAATAAAATGAAAGACATGAACCTTTTTAAGGTACTATTTAACAAATTGGGAACCCACACCCCCACCTTTGATAAAATTCTCGCTGTTGTTGTTGTGGTCTTCAGTCCAGAGACTGGTTTGATGCAGCTCTCCATGCTGCTCTATCCTGTGCAAGCTTCTTCATCTCCAAGTACCTACTGCAACCTACATCCTTCTGAATCTGTTTAGTGCATTCATCTCTTAGTCTCCCTCTACATTTTTTACCCTCCACACTGCCCTCCAACACTAAATTGGTGATCCCTTGATGCCTCAGAACATGTCCTATGAACCAATCCCTTCTTCTAGTCAAGCTGTGCCACAAATTTCTCTTCTCCCCAATACTACTCAATACCTCCTCATTAGTTATGTGATCTACCCATCTAATCTTCAGCATTCTTCTGTAGCACCACATTTTGAAAGCTTCTATTCTCTTCTTGTCCAGACTATTTATCGTCCATGTTTCACTTCCATACATGGCTACACTCCATACAAATACTTTCAGAAATGACTTCCTGACACTTAAATCTATACTCGATGTTAACAAATTTCTCTTCTTCAGAAATGCTTTCCTTGCCATTGCCAGTCTACATTTTATATCCTCTCTACTTCGACCATCATCAGTTATTTTGCTCCCAAAATAGCAAAACTCCTTTACTACTTTAAGTGTCTCATTTCCTTATCTAATTCCCTCAGCATCACTCGAGTTAACTCGACTACATTCCATTATTCTTATTTTGCTTTTGTTGATGTTCAACTCATATCCTCCTCTCAATACACTGTCCATTCCATTCAACTGCTCTTCCAGGTCCTTTGCTTTCTCTGACAGAATTATCAACGAACCTCAAAGTTTTTATTTCATCTCCATGGATTTTAATTCCAACTTCAAATTTTTCTTTTGTTTCCTTTACTGCTTGCTCTGTCAAACTCTTCACGCAGTATCATATCACCCATTTTATCTTTATCTACATCCTCTTCCATTTCCATTATAGTGCCCTCAAGTACATTGCCCTTGTATAGATCTTCTATATACTCCTTCCACCTTTCTGCTTTCCCTTCTTTGCTTAGAACTGGGTTTCCATCTGAGCTCTCGATATTCATGCAAGTGGTTCTCTTTTCTCCAAAGGTCTCTCTAATTTTCCTGTGGGCAGTATCTATCTTACCCCTAGTGAGATAAGCCTCTACATGCTTACGTTTGTCCTCTAGCCATGTCTGCTTAGCCATTTTGCATTTCCTGTCGATCTCATTTTTGAGACGTTTTTATTCCTTTTTGCCTGCTTCATTTACTGCATTTTTATATTTTCTCCTTTCATCAATTAAATTCAATATATCTTCTTTTACTCAAAGATTTCTACTAGCCCTAATCTTTTTACCTACTTGATCCTCTGCTGCCTTCACTATTTCTTCTCTCAAAGCTACCCATTCTTCTTCTACTGTATTTCTTGCCCCCATTCTTGTCAGTCGTTCCCTAACGCTCTCTCTCAAATTCTCTACAACCTCTGGTTCTGTCAGTTTATCCAGGTCCCATCTCGTTAAATTCCCACCTTTTTGCAGTTTCTTCAGTTTTAATCCGCAGTTCATGACCAATAGACTGTGGTCAGAGTCCATATCTGCCCCTGGAAATGTCTAACAATTTAAAACTTGGTTCCTAAATATCTGTCTTACCATTATATAATCTATCTGAAACCATCTAGTATCTCCAGGCCTCTTCCATGTATACAACCTTCTTTCATGATTCTTGAACCAAGTGTTAGCTATGATAGAGTTATGCTCTGTGCAAAATTCTACCAGGCGGCTTCCTCTTTCATTCCTTACTCCCATTCCTTTTCACCTATTATGCTTCCTTCTCTTCCTTTTCCTACTACCGAATTCCAGTCACCTATGACTATCAAATTTTTGTCTCCCTTCACTATCTGAATAATTTCTTTTATCTCATCATACATTTCATCAATCTCTTTGTCATCTGCGGAGCTAGTTGGCAAATAAACTTGCACTACTGTGGTAGGCGTGGGCTTCGTATCTATCTTGGCTACAATAATGTGTTCACTATGCTGTTTGTAATTTACCCACATTCCTTTTTTTTTATTCATTATTAAGCCTACTCCTGCATTACCCCCATTTGATTTTGTATTTATAACCCTGTATTCACCTGACCAGAAGTCTTGTTCCTCATGCCACCGAACTTCACTAAATCCCACTATATCCAACTTTAACTTAGCCATTTCCCTTTTTAAATTTTCTAACCTACCTGCTCGATTAAGGGATCTTACATTCCACGCTCCAATCCGTAGAAAACCAGGTTTCTTTTGCCTGATAATTATGTCTTCTTGACTAGTCCCCGCCCAGAGATCCGAATGGGGGACTATTTTATCTCCGGAATATTTTATCCAAGAGGACGCCATCATCATTTAACCATACAGTATAGCTGCACGCCCTTGGGAAAAATTAAGGTTATAGTTTCCCCTTGCTTTCAGCCGTTCACAGTACCAGCACAGCAAGGCCGTTTTGGTTAGTGTTACAAGGCCAGATCAGTCAATCATCCAGACTGTTGCCCCTGCAACTACTGAAAAATCTGCTGCCCCTCTTCAGGAACCACATGTTTGTCTGGCCTCTCAATAGATACCCTTCCGTTGTGGTTGCACCTACAGTACAGCTATCTGTATCGCTGAGGCACGCAAGCCTCCCCACCACGTCAAGGTCCATGGTTCATGGGGGGAAATTCTCGCTACGTTTATGAATATGACTAGTTGCAACTATATTTTTATTTCATTTCATATTTACTATAAAATGGGAAAAAATGTTAATTAACAATCACCAAATAATTTTTAATAAGATAAACAACCTTGTATGTTTAATTAATGATTGCATGAAAATATAGGTATTCACATTAAATTAATATTTGGTACAAAACTGTGAAACAGTTAAATAGAAAATAAAATAAGAGGGCTTTAAAAAAAACCTCCGATACACTACAGACAGGGTGATTAAAAAGTCAGAATAAATTTGAAAACTTAATAAACCACAGAATAATGTAGATAGAGGGGTAAAAATTGACACACATGCTTGGAACGACGTGGGGTTTAAAAAAAGTTTGGAATGACATGGGGTTTTAATAGAACAAACAAAACAAAAAAAGTTCACAAAAGTCCGACAGATGGTGCTGGACAGCAAAATGTCAGTGACTACGCATGACAATCGTGTATAAAAGGATCTGTAATGAGAGAGAGAATCAGATGCGCCAGCAGTCGCAGCATGTTGACATTACCTAAAAAGGCGCTTTTAGTGAAGCTGTATTATCAGAATGGGGAATGTGCTAGTTCAGCGTTACAATCCTATCACCATAGGAAGGGGATTCGAACGGGTAAAGGTCCGTTGACTAATGCAGCTGTGGCGAGAATGATTTCGAACTTCGAAGCCACGGGTTGTTTAGACAATAGACCCCGTAGTAACCGACCGAGCACAAGGCTTAATGCTGGTGAGACAGTTCGGGAAGAAATGGAGACTGTAGCGGGTTCGTCTACGCACGGGGAAGTCAGCGCTCGTGCAGTCGCACATCGCACCGGCATTCCATACACTCCTGTTTGGTTGGCAATTAGGCATACCCTCCGAGGCTATCCGTACAAAATCCATCGGCATCATGAACTGTTATCTGGCGATTTAGTGAAGCGGAGGGCATTTGTGGTGCGGGCGTTTCAGAAGATGGCGGAAGATGACGATTGGTTGAGTAACGTGATGTGGACCGACGAAGCTCATTTCACACTCCGAGGGTCTATCAACGTCCACAACTGCAGAATTTGGGCTACCGAAAATCCTAGAACTGTCATGGAAACTCAATTTCACAACGAGACAGTCACAGTATGGGTTGGATTTACCACATCTGCCGTTACCGGGCCTTTTTTCTTCGAGGAAATGTGTGATTCTGGTTTTGTAACTGCTACCGTGACAGGTGAGAGGTACGCCGATATGTTACAGAATTGCATCATCCCCAGCCTGGCTGATAAACACCTGCTGGAATGTACGATGTTTATGCAGGATGGCACTCCACCCCATATTGCTAGATGCGTGAAAGATCTCTTGCGCGCGTCATTTGGTGATGATCGTGTGCTCAGCTGCTACTTTCGTCATGCTTCGCCTCCCAGGTCCCCACACCTCAGTCCGTGTGATTATTGAACTTGGGGTTACCTGAAGTCGCAAGTGTATCGTGATCGACCGACATCTCTAGGGATGCTGAAAGACAACATCCAATGCCAATGCCTCACCATAACTCTGGACATGCTGTACAGTGCTGTTCACAACATTATTCCTTGACTACAGCTATTGTTGAGTAATGATGGTGGACATATTGAGCATTTCCTGTAAAAGAATATCATCTTTGCTTTGTCTTATTTTGTTATGCTAATTATTGCTGTTCTCATCAGATGAAGCGCCATCTGTCGGACATTTTCTGAACTTTTGTATTTTTTTGGTTCTAATAAAACCCCATGTTATTCCAAGCATGTGTGTCAATTTGTACCTCTCTATCTACATTATTCCGTGATTTATTCAGTTTTCAAATTTATACTGACTTTGATCACCCGGTATAAAAGACAAGTTCATAGAAAACAATTATTGTATTACCAAAAGCTTTGTAACTTATGGTTACTTTTCAACATAATCACCGAAAAGATTGAGACATTTATCGTACCTGTGGACAAGCTTTGTAATATCCTCTTCAAAAAATGTTGCCGCCAATGATTTCAAATGAGCGTTGACATTGTTTTGAAGATCTTCATTGGTTTTGAAAGTGCTGCCCTCCTAGCCACGTCTTCAGTTCAGGGAAAAGGTGGAAGTCGTTGGGTGCGAGGTCAGGAATGTACGGCGGATGATCGAAAATGTGCCATTGAAATTGTTCAAGGAGCCACTGGGTTGTGCGAGCAGTGTGTGGACGATCTTGTCATGGATCAACACAATTCCCAAAGTCAGCATTCCTCTTAATTTGTTTTGAATGGCTCTCAACAAACATCGTAAAGTTGCAAAATAAGCAGCTGCATTCATAGTTGTTCCGGGCTGCATAAAATCTACAAGCAACATACCTTTTTGGTCCTAAAACATGGTAGCCATAACCTTCCTGTTGCTGATTTTTTTTTTAAATTTTTTTTGGTTTGTTTGGTGAATTTGGATGCATCCATTGTTGTGACTGTCATTTTTTTTTTCCTGGTGTGTCATATTGGATACATGTTTCACCTTCAGTAACAATTTATTTAAAAAAGTTCTCTCCTTCATCGTGATAACGGTCAAGGAAATTCAAAGCTGACACCATTCGATGACTTTTGTGGGCGTCCGTCAACATTTTTGGAACCCAACGAGCACAAAGCTTTTTGTAGCCTAAATGTTCAGCAATGATAGAATGTACAACAGATCTTGAAACTTCTGTTATTTCCATAGACAAAGCAGTTATGTTGAACCTACGATTTTCTCTAACCAATCTGTCAACTCGTTCAACGAGGTCAGCTGTAAGGACAGACTTGCGTCCTTGACCCCCTTCATCATGCACGTCTCATTTTGGCCATCTTTGAACTTTCAGCACCATTCACACATAACACCATCAGTCATGAAGTTATCCCTGTACATTCGGCTCATTCTCCAACGGAATTTCTGCTGCTCTATTCCCTTCTGCTTGCAGAAACCAAATTACACTTCGTAATTTACACATGGCGGGAGCAACAATGCCGACAGCCATGTTTACATGGCTCTACTGCGACGCATACTGATGCCTTGAGGTCAGCAATGGCGGGGTGTGTAGTGCGAGAGTTGCGCAGTAGCCTACAGCGCACGTCCACTTTCTGCCGCTCGCATAGCTTCTATACTAAGCGACCAGAGGTTGGAGAAAAAAAAAAAAACAGCCCTCGTACTTATTTTTTTTAAAGATATTTAACAGTATTATCGATGTATTTAGCCTTCTTTCATGTAATAATAAGACATCTCAAGTGTTTGTATCAAATGTTGATTATTTTTATATAACAAGTAATTAAAACTACAACGATATTTTTATGAAAAATTTATGATTTAATATTTGTCAGTAAATACAGAGGTTAAGTAAAAACAGAAAAAAACAACTGTTGTAACTATTGAAATTCAAACCAGTGATTTCAAGATCACAAGAGCTACTGGTGTTAATGTTACTATGCTTTACAAGTTTTATATTCAACAGAGCTTGGAAATAATCTAATTTTCAAAAGTGAGTTTTTTGAGTCTTTTTAATCATTAAATCATACTACTTTAGGAAAATTATGTCCATGTGCTGACCTCCAAATCCTACAAGTATGAAGACAATCAATAAGGACAGAGCAGTCTAAAATCCCCTTCTTAGTCCTAGAGAATGAATAAGTTGACTGAATAAGATGTTGCAGATTCTGAGATTGTATCCGTTAGTATCATAAAGTGACAAGAAAGCCAGCAATAAAGAATTTGAACACAAAGGGATTTCGACATAAAAGTTTTCTGGGTATGGTAACACATCATAATGTATAACACTACTGCTGCTGGAGAAAAACCAATGTTTTGGTCTTCTTCTGGGTCTAGTGGTAGCAGTTTTATACATTATGACGCGGTACCATACCCAGAAAACTTTTATGTCGACTAACTCTGGCCGCGGAAGCCTATGCGTTTGCATTAAAGGATTTGTTATTTTTCTCTAGTTGAAGTTCATCTACATCAATACTCTGAAAACCACCTAGTCCATGGCAGAGGGTACATCTCATTGCACAGTTATTAGGGTTTCTTTCCATTCCATTCCCGTATCGAGCATGGGAAGAACAATTGTCTGAATGTCTCTGTACATGCTGTAATTATTCTAATTTATGTATTGTTTCTAAAGGTTTTGGTCTACATATGGGACAGGCTAGTCAAACTTGTACAGCAGGACCAGCAAAAACATTAGTTGTAACAACAACATATGGAACGCGGATTATTTCAGTAGCAACAACGGCTTATTGAATGACTTGCATGCAGTTGCCACATGCAATGTTCTGTTGCTCCCATGATCCTCACAGTGACCCAACACTCAGCCGAACACCAGGAAGCACACAATAATGTTAGCTAGTACAACTTCATATAGCACCAAGTTTCTTAAATGCAAGAAATGACGAGGCCAATAAACAAGTTGCAAAGCATAAAATAATACTGCATTTTCAACTGCTCCTGCTTGAGACACTGTCACTTGCATGCAAACAGATTTGTACAAGTATCTCTTAGATACAGGCTTATGCAACAAATTGGAAAACTCTTGTCTTAAACAAGTTCTCAGGATTGTTTTGTTTATAAAAACTGCACAGGATATTGAAAGTATATACCACAGAACACTGGGTTTATCATACAACATGCCTGTTAAGCCAGATTACATTTGGTTTAAGAACTAACGGTGAGGTACTCTAAGGCCCTTTCTACAAGACCATTGAAAGTAGGCTTGTATGTTTCACATGATACGGAATTTCTGTCACAGCAGGAGCTTTTCACGGGAGGTGACTACTACCGTGAGGGAAGTGTTCAAGACTCTAGAAGATCTTGTCATTAACTATAATGGCAAGAGATACAGCAGTGGAGGTGAGCTGAGGCTGAAATAAGACAACTTTCTTTCTATGATCAAGACTAACTCATTCCTTTCTCTATGAGAAATTCTGCCCCCCCCCCCCCCCCCCAAACCATGGACATTGCCGTGTCTCAGCAATACAAATATCCATGCTGTAGGTGGAACCACAACGGAGGGGTATCTGTTGAGAGGCCAGACAAATGTGCGATTCCTGAAGAGGGGCAGCAGCCTTTTCAGTAGTTACAAGGGCAACAGTCTGGATGATTGACTGATCTGGCCCTGTAACATTAACCAAAATGGCCTTGCTGTGATGGTACTGCGAACGGCTGAAAGCAAGGTGAAACTACACCTATAATTTTTCCCCGAGGGCAACCAGCTTTACTGTATGGTTAAATGATGACAGCAATCTCTTGGGTAAAATACTCCGGAAGTAAAATGGTCTCCCATTCAGATCTCCGGGCGGAGACTACTCAGGAGGACGTTGTTATCAGGAGAAATGAAACCGGAGTTCTACGGATCGGAGCATGGAATGTCAGAGCCCTTAATCGGGCAGGTAGGTTAGAAAATTTAAAAAGGGAAATGGGTGGGTTAAAGTTAGATATAGTGGGAATTAGTGAAGTTTGGTGGCAAGAGGAACAAGACTTCCAGTCAGGTGAATACAGGGTTATAAATACAAAATCAAATAGAGGTAATGCAGGAGTAGGTTCAATAACAAATAAAAAAATTGGAACAGGAGTAAGCTACTACGAACAGCATAGTAAACACATTGTTCTAGCCAAGATAGACATGAAGCCAATCCCTATCACAGTAGTACAGGTTTATATGCCAACTAGCTCTGCAGATTATAAAGAGATTGAAGAAATGTGTCATGAGATACAAGAGATTATTCAGATAGTGAAGGGAGACAAAAATTTAATAGTTATGGGGGACTGGAATTCAATAGTAGGAAAAGGAAGAGAAGGAAAAGTAGTAAGTGAATATGGAATTGGGGTAAAGAATGAAAGACTATTAATCATAGCTAACACTTGGTTCAAGAATCATGAAAGAAGGTTGTATAAGTGGAAGAGGCCTGGAGACACTGGAAGGTTTTAGATTGATTATATAATGGTCGGGGGCAGATGTGGACTCTGACCACAACGTATTTGTCATGAACTGTCGATTTAATCTAAAGAAACTGCAAAAAGGTAGGAATTTAAGGAGATGGGACCTGAATCAACTGAAAGAACCAGAGGTTGTAGATAGTTTCAGAGAGAGCATTACGGAATGCTTAACAAGAACGGGGGAAAGAAATACAGCACAAGAAGAATGGGTGGCTTTGAGAGATGAAATGGTGAAAGCAGCAGAGGATCAAGTAGGTAAAAAGACAACGGCTAGTAGAAATCCTTGGGTAACAAAGAGATATTGAAACTTCCTGGCAGATTAAAACTGTGTGCCCGACTGAGACTCGAACTCGGGACCTTGCCTTTCGCGGGCAAGTGCTCTACCATCTGAGCTACCGAAGCACGACTCACGCCCGGTACTCACAGCTTTACTTCTGCCAGTACCTCGTCTCCTACCTTCCAAACTTTACAGAAGCTCTCCTGCAAACCTTGCAGAACTAGCACTCCTGAAAGAAAGGATATTGCGGAGACATGGCTTAGCCACAGCCTGGGGGATGTTTCCAGAATGAGATTTTCACTCTGCAGCGGAGTGTGCGCTGATATGAAACTTCCTGGCAGATTAAAACTGAGTGCCCGACCGAGACTCGAACTCGGGACCTTGCCTTTCGCGGGCAAGTGCTCTACCATCTGAGCTACCGAAGCACGACTCACGCCCGGTACTCACAGCTTTACTTCTGCCAGTACCTCGTCTCCTACCTTCCAAACTTTACAGAAGCTCTCCTGCGAACCTTGCTAAGCCATGTCTCCGCAATATCCTTTCTTTCAGGAGTGCTAGTTCTGCAAGGTTCGCAGGAGAGCTTCTGTAAAGTTTGGAAGGTAGGAGACGAGGTACTGGCAGAAGTAAAGCTGTGAGTACCGGGCGTGAGTCGTGCTTCGGTAGCTCAGATGGTAGAGCACTTGCCCGCGAAAGGCAAGGTCCCGAGTTCGAGTCTCGGTCGGGCACACAGTTTTAATCTGCCAGGAAGTTTCATATCAGCGCACACTCCGCTGCAGAGTGAAAATCTCATTCTGGAAAGAGATATTGAATTTAATTGAGGAAAGGAAAAATATAAAAATGCAGTAAATGAAGCAGGCAAAAAGGAATACAAACATCTCAAAAATAAGATCGACAGGAAGTGCAAAGTGGCTTAGCTGGGATGGCTAGAGGACAAACGTAAGGATGTAGAGGCACATATCACTAGGGGTAAGATAGATATTTCCTACAGGAAAACTAGAGAGACCTTTCGATGAAAGAGAACCACTTGCATGAATATCAAGAGCTCAGGTGGAAAAACCACTTCTAAGCAAAGAAGGGAAAGCAGAAAGGTAGAAGGAGTATATAGAAGATCTATACAAGGGTAATGTACTTGAGGGCACTATTATGGAAATGGAAGAGGACGTAGATAAAGATAAAATGGGTGATATGATACTGCGTGCAGAATTTGATAGAGCACTGAAAGATCTAAGTCCAAACAAGGCCCCAGAAATAGACAACATTCCGTTAGAACTACTGATAGCCTACCATCTGGTGAGCAGGATGTATGAGATGGGCGAAATACCCTCAGCCTTCAAGAAGAATATAATAATTCCAATCCCAAAGAAAGCAGGTGTTGACAGATGTGAAAATTACCAAACTATCAGTTTAATAAGTCATGGCTGCAAAATACTAACAGGAATTCTTTACAGACGAATGGAAAAACTGGTAGAAGCTGACCTCGGGAAATGTTGGAACATGTGAGGCAGTACTGACCCTATGAACTATCTTAGAAGATAGATTAAGGAAAGGCAAACCTACGTTTCTAGCATTTGAAGACTTAGAGAAAGCTTTTGACAATGTTGCCTGGAATAGTCTCTTTCAAATTCTGAACGTGGCAGGGGTCAAATACAGGGAGCGAGGGGCTATTGTACAGAAACCAGATGGCAGTTATATAAGTCAAGGGGCATGAAAGGGGAGCAGTGGTTGGGAAGGGAGTGAGACAGGGTTGTAGCCTATCCCTGATGTTATTCAATCTGTATATTGAGCAAGCAGTAAAGCAAACAAAAGAAAAATATGGAGTAGGAATTAAAATCCATGGAGATGAAATAAAAACTTCGAGGTCTGCAGATGACGTTGTAATTCTGTCAGAGACAGCAAGGGACCTGGAAGAGAGGTCGAACAGAATTGACAGTGTCTTGAAAGGATGGTACAAGATGAACATCAACAAAAACAAAACGAGAATAATGGGATGTTGTCGAATTAAATCTGGTGATACTGAGGGAATTAAATTAGGAAATGAGAGACTTAAAGTAGATTAGTTTTGCTATTTGAGGAGCAAAAAACTGATGATGGTCAAAGTAGAGAGGATATAAAATGTAGACTGACTATGACAAGGATAGCTTTTCTGAAGAAAATAAATTTGCTAACTTCGAGTACAGATCTAAGTGTCAGGAGGTCTTTACTGAAAGTATTTGTGTTAAGTGTAGCCGCGTATGGAAGTGAAACATGGATGATAAATACTGTACACAAGAAGAGAATAGAAACTTTTGAAACGTGGTGCTACAGAAGAATGCTGAAGATTAGATGCGTAGATCACGTAACAAATGAGGAAGTACTGATTGGTTGGTTTAAAGGTGGGAGAAGGGTCATCTGTCCCTTGTTCCTAATAAAACAATGCCACAAGTGTGAGAATAAAACAGCTGAAATATATAACACTAAACGGAAAGAAAGGAAAAGCCACAAGAATGAAGGGAAGGCAACGAACACTAAAACGAACAAAAGAGAACAAAAAAACAACAGAGACGCTAGAAACAGACAAGAGTAAAACATGAAAGCAGATTACAGTGGGTGGTCAACCACAAGAATAAAAAGAGAAAGCCAGCCACTCTTGCACCACATTAAAACCTCCACCCTAAAAGCACTAGGGTGGAGGACACGGAGGGACAAAGGACATGCGCTAAAACCTACATAGAAGTATAAACCCACTCTCATGGATAAAATGTAAAACTAAAGCTGCTGTGGCGGCAGTGTCACCCAACACTGAAGGCAGGGTGCTGGGAAAGTTAAAAGTCTGTCGCAGAGTGGCTAAAAGTGGGCAGTCCACCAAGAGGTGGATGAGTGTCATTTGGGAGCCACAGCGACACCGACGTGGGTCCTTGCGACGGAGTAGGTAACCATGCGTTGGCCATGTATCGCCAATGTGGAGCCCGCAGAGGACAACTGATTCCCTGCAAGAGGCCTCCATGGAAGACTTCCACACATTCATAATCTCCTTAATGACACTCAAATTTGTTGTGCATGCTGTTATGCCATTCCACCTCCCAAAACTGGAAAACCCTGCGGTGTAAGACAGAACATAGGTCAACTTAGAAGATGCCTATCTCCAGAAGCGGTTTCTGCGTCGCCTGTTTGGCCAACCTGTCGGCAAGTTCATTGCCGGGGATTTCGACATGTCCTGGGGTCCACACAAACACCATGGAACAGCGGGACTGTTCCAGGGCACAGATGGACTCCTGAATGGATGCTACCAGAGTGTGGCGAGAGTAGCACTGGTCAATAGCTAGTAGGCTGCTCAATGAGTCAGTACACAGGAGAAATGACTCGCCAGGGTATGAGCGGATGTACTGAAGAGCACGAGATATGGCCGCCAGCTCTGCAGTGAAAACACTGCAGCCAACTGGCAAGGAGTACTTCTCAATACGTCCTCCATGAACATATGCGAAGCCTACGTGATCATCAGTCATTGAGCCGTCGGTGTAAACCACTTCAGAGCCCCAGGACATGTCAAGAATCGAGAGGAAGTGACGGCGGAGAGCGGCGGGAATAACGGAGTCCGTAGGGCCATGCAAAAGGTCCAGGTGAAGCTGCGGCCGAAGTGTACACGATAGAGGAGTACGTGAATGGACTGCAAGTAGAGGTGGTAAAGGGAAGGACTCCAGTTTGGAGAGAAGGGACCACACGCGAAGCCCAATCGTTAGCCTCGATCTGGACCGCCAATGCGGGAGATGGACTGCCACGGACGGGAAAAGGGGACGGTAATTCGGATGCTCAGAGGAACTATCAATGCGTGCTGCTTAACTGGCAAGCAGTTGTGCACGTCTGATCTGCAGTGGAGGGACACCAGCCTCCACCAGTACGCTGCACACCAGACTCGTTCTAAAAGCTCCTGTCACTAATCGAACCCCACAGTGATGCACAGGGTCGAGTAAATGCAATGCTGAAGGCGCTGCCGAACCATAAACCACACTCCCACAGTCAATTCGGGATTGGGCAAGGGCTCTGTAGAGCTGCAGCAGCATACAGTGATCTGCACCCCAATTGGTGTTGCACAGGCAACGGAGGGCATTGAGGTGCTGCCAGCACTTCTGCTTAAGCTGATGAAGATGATGGAGCCACGTCAATCGAGCGTCGAAAACCAGTCCTAGGAATTGATATGTCTCCACTACAGTGAGTGGATCATCATTAAGGTAAAGTGTGGGTTTCGGATGAATGGTACGATGCCGACAGAAGAGCATGACACATGACTTTGCAGCTGAAAACTGGAAGCCGTGGACTAGAGCACATGACTGCGCCTTGTGGATGGCTGCCTGCACGCGCCACTCAGCAACAATAGTATCGGAGTAGCAGTACGAAATGCAGAAGTCGTCTGCATACAGAGAAGGTGAAACCGAGGGCCCGACAACTGCTGCTAGACCGTTAATGGGCACTAAAAATAGAGAGACACTCAATACAGACCCCTGCGGGACTCCGTTCTCCTGGATATGGATGGAACTATGGGAGTCACCAACTTGGACTCGGAAAGTACAGAGCGACAGGAAGTTTTGGATAAAAATCGGGAGTGGTCCTGGGACACCCCACTCATACAATGTGGCAAGGATATGATGTTACCAAGTTGTGTCGTATGCCTCGTATGCCTTACGTAAGTCGAAAAAGACAGCAATCAGGTGTTGCCATCTGGAAAAGGCTGTTCGGATGGCAGACTCGATGGACACAAGATTATCAGTGGTAGAGCGACCCTGGCGGAAGCTGCTCTGACCTGGAGCCAGCAAGCCACGTGATTCCAGGAGCGAACCTAACCGCCGACATACCAAAGTTCCAGCAGCTTACAAAGAACATTGGTGAGGCTGATGGGCATATAGCTATCCGCATCAAGCAGGTTTTTACTGGGTTTGAGCACTGGAATGATGGTGCTCTCCTGCCACTGTGATGGAAAGACACCATCACACCAGAGCCGGTTGAAGATAATGAGAAGATGTCACTTGTAGTCAGATGAGAGATGTTCAATCATCTGGCTGTGGATGCGATCAGGCCCAGGAGCTGTGTCGGAGCAATGGGCAAGGGCACTGAGGAGCTCCCACCCTGTAAATGGGGCGTTATAGGATTCACTGCAATGTGTAGTGAATGAGAGGATGTTCCCTTCCAGCCGTCATTTGAGTGTGTGTGTGGTGTCACCGCCAGACACCACACTTGCTAGGTGGTAGCTTAAATCGGCCGCGGTCCATTTAGTACATGTCGGACCCGCGTGTCGCCACTGTGTGATCGCAGACCGAGCGCCACCACAAGGCAGATCTTGAGATGCGGTCTAGCACTCGCCCCAGTTGTACGACGACATTGCTAGCGACTACACTCACGAAGCCTTTCTCTCATTTGCCGAGAGACAGTCAGAATAACCTTCAGCTAAGTCCATGGCTACGACCTAGCAAGGCGCCATTAACCGTATCTGAAGATAGTCTTATTTGTATTATCAAGAGCGATGTACCACAAGGATAGAATAAAGTTAAGTATTCGAGGAGCTGCATACTTTTCTTATTAGAATTCACTACTTATCCTGTTCCAGAATTCACGCCCGTCTGCGTTAGATAGCGTGCATTTCGGCCGCCTCTATCTACAAGGTGTTGGCACATTTGCCAACACATCAGTGTGAAAGGCTGCGGGGTAATTCTCTGACGCAGAGGCTCGAGCAAAGTGCTCGGCAATCGCGTTTGTGTCGGTACATAACTCGCCATTTGTGGTAACACCGGGGACAGTTGTTGGGGCCTGGTACCCGAAAAGATGTTTGATCTTTGCCCACACAGGAAGTAATGAATAGAATTGGAGAGAAGATAAATTTGTGGCACAACTTGACTGAAAAGTAATGGCTCCACCTTCGTAACTCTTCAACAGTTGGCAGCATTGGTATGCGGCAGGTACTGGCTTGTTCTGTAGCCTCTTCTCTACAGCTACAGTTGGCAGGAAGTCTTAGCATTGAACTGTTGTGTTGTTACGGTGTAAAGTATGGATGTGAGAACTGTGCGTCGTTGGGCGATTTTTTTTTTTTTGTGGTGTTTAAGGGCGCTCAACTACTGAGGTCATTAGCGCCCAGTCACTGTTGTTAGAGCACATGGAATCTAGTAAAACTCAAGCGGAGGGGGGGACACCAGAAAGACCTGACAAAGATGCAGATAAAATAAGTAAAAAGGTTAGATGTCTTTGGACAAGCCAGTCAAAGTTATAAAACGCACAACACGAGCAGCTGCTCGAGCGTCATCAGCTAAAATATCCGGTAAAGTAGATGGCAGGGACAGGACAACACGAGATTGACTAAAGCGGGGACACGACAATAAAACATGGCGCACTGTTAATGCCTGGCCACGAGGGCACTGCGGGGCTGGGTCACCGGAGAGCAGGTAGCGGTGGCTAAACCGGCAATGCCCAATCCGCAACCTGGTCAGAAGGACCTCCTCTCGCCGGGATGGTCGAGAGGAGGTTGTCCAAGCAGTTGGGAGCGGTTTTACTGCCCGGAGCTTGTTTCCTTGGAGGGATGACCAAGCATCCCACCACAACGACACAAGCCTCATATAAACATCCCCACGAACGTCAGACGACGGGACACAGTGGGAGGCTGGCCGAGGCAGGAGGACTGCAGCCTTGGCTGCAGCATCCGCAGCCTCATTCCCGGGCACTCCTACATGTCCGGGAACCCACAGAAAGCTGACAGGAGAACCATTATCAGCGAAAGAATGGAGGGACTGCTGTATCCATTGAATCAAGGGGTGGACCGGATAGGGAGCTCCAAGGCTCTGAAGAGCACTGAGTGAGTCAGAGCAGAGTACATACGATGAATGGCGGTGGCGGCGCGCATAATGAACGGCCTGATGGAGAGCAAAAAGCTCAGCCGTAAAGCTGGAACATTGGTCGAGGAGCCGGTATTTAAAGGTGGCGGCCCCGACGACAAAGGCACAGCCGACACCATCGTCAGTTTTGGAGCCATCAGTGCAAATAAAGGTGTGACCGGCAAGTCGAGCACGAAGTTCGACAAACTGTGAGCAATACACTGCAGCCGGAGTACCCTCCTTCGGGAGTGAGCTGAGGTCGAGATAAATATGAACCGGAGCCTGGAGCCAAGGTGGTGTCGGGCTCTGACCCTCTCTGAAGGTGGTAGGGAGGGCAAAATCCAATTTTCGAAGCAGGCGACGGAAGCGGACTCCGGGGGGCAGCAGGGCAGACACATACAACCCGTACTGACGGTCGAGAGAATCGGCGAAAAAGGACTGGTAAGAGGGGTGGTCAGGCATAGACAACAGCCGGCAGGCATACCGACACAGCAGTACGTCGCACCGGTAGGTCAATGGTAATTCGGCAGCTTCAGCATAAAGACTCTCGACAGGACTAGTGTAGAAGGCTCCGGTCGCAAGACGTAACCCCCGATGGTGGATGGAGTTGAGACGGCGTAAGAGGGATGGCCGAGCAGACGAGTAGACGAAGCTCCCAGCTTCGATCGGACTATGGACCGATACAAGCGAAGCAGGACAGTGCAATCTGCTCCCCAAGATGAACCACTAAGAGCTCTGAGGACATCAAGGGAACGTGTACAACGGGCCGCCAAATAAGAGACGTGCGGAGACAAACACAGTTTCCTGTCCAATGTGAGCCCTAGAAACTTAGTTGTTTCCATGAATGGGAGAACAACGGGACCGAGATGTAAGGATGGCGGAAGGAACGCTTTATATCGCCAAAAGCTGATACAAACTGTCTTCCCTTCAGAGAACCGGAAGCCATTTGCCACGCTCCACGAGTATAGGCTGTCTAGACAACGCTGAAGGCAGCGCTCCAGGAGGCATGTTCTCTGGGCACTGCAGTAGATCGCGAAGTCATCGACAAAGAGAGAGCCTGAGACATTAGGTGGAATGCAATCCATAATTGGATTGATCGCGATGGCAAAAAGGGCTACGCTCAAGACGGAGCCCTGAGGCACTCCGTTCTCCTGGAGGAAGACGTCGGACAATACGGAACCCACACGTACCCTAAACTTTCGATCCATTAAAAAGGAATCAATAAAAAGGGGCAGGCGACCGCATAGGCCCCACCTGTGCATAGTGCGGAGGATACCTCCTCTCCAACAGGTATCATAAGGCCTTCTCCAAATCGAAGAACACTGCTACCGTTTGGCGCCTTCACAAAAAGTTGTTCATGATGAATGTCGACAAGGTCACAAGGTGGTCAACAGCGGAGCGGCGGCGACGAAAGCCGCATTGGACATTGGTAAGTAGCCATCGAGATTCAAGAATCCAAACTAACCGAGCATGAACCATGCGCTCCATCACCTTACAGACACAGCTTGTAAGAGAAATGGGGCGGTAACTAGAAGGAAGGTGTCTATCCTTCCCGGGTTTGGGTATAGGAACAACGACGGCGTCACGCCAACGCATGGGGACCTGAACTTTGGTCCAGACGCGATTGTAGGTGTGAAGAAGGAAGCTTTTGCCCGCCGGAGAAAGGTGTGCCAGCATCTGAACGTGAATGGCATCTGGCCCCGGAGCAGAGGACCGGGACAGTGCAAGCGCACGTTCGAGTTCCCGCATAGTAAAGGGGGCATTATAAGTTTCCAGATTCAGCGAGTGGAAGGAAGGTCACCGAGCCTCTTCTGCCTCTTTCCTGGGAAGGAAGGCAGGGTGGTAATGGGCAGAGCTTGAAACCTTCGCGAAAAACCGGCCGAAGGAGTTGGAGACAGCCACAGGATCAACGAGGACCTCATTAACTGAGGTCAGGCCAGGTACCGAGGAGTGGGCCTTAATGCCCGACAGCCGGCGCAGGCCACCCCATACGACAGAAAAGGGAGTAAAACTATTAAAGGAGCTGGTGAAAGAGGCCCAACAAGCTTTTTTGCTGTCTTTGATGACTCTACGGCATTGCGCCCGGAGTTGTTTGTAGCCAATACAATTCGCCAACGTAGGATGGCGGCAAAAGGTGCGTAAAGCACGTCGTCGAGCACGGATAGCGCCTCTACAAGCCTCGTTCCACCAGGGGACGGAAACGCGACGTGAAGAAGAGGTAGTACGAGGAATGGAACGTTCGGCAGCATTGATGATAACAGCCGTGAGGTATTCGACCTGACTGTCACAACTGAGAAAATCGTGGTCCGGAAAGGTCACCAGGGAGGAGTAAAGTCCCCAGTCAGCTTTCGGTATGTTCCAGCTCGAAGGACGTGGGGATGGGGTGTGGTGCAGGAGACGAACGACACAGGGGAAGTGGTCGCTCGAATAGGTGTCAGAAAGGACATACCACTCGAACCGACGGGCAAGAGTGGTAGAACAGATCGAGAGGTCCAAGTGGGAGTAGGTATGAGTAGAGTCCGAGAGGAAAGTCGGGGCGCCAGTATTGAGGCAGACAAGATTGAGATGGTTGAAGACATCCGCCAAGAGTGAGCCTCTTTGACAGAATGCAGGAGAGCCCCAAAGGGGATGATGGGCATTGAAGTAGCCAAACAATAAAAACGGCGGGGGAAGCTGAACAATCAGGTGCATCATGTCAGCCCGACTAACAGCGGATGACGATGGAGTGTAGATGGTACAAACTGAAAAAGTAAAAGCAGAAAGAGTAATACGGACAGCTATTGCTTGGAGTGGGGTGGTCAATGGGATGGGATGGTAATAGACATCGTCCCGAACGAGCAACATGACCCCACCATGAGCTCGGATACCATCCACAGGGGTGAGGTCATACCGCTCCGAGGTATAGTGGGTAAAGGCAATACGGTCAGTCGGGCGCAACTTGGTTTCCTGGAGACCAAGGACGAGCGGACAGTGCAAGCAGAGGAGCAGTTGTAATTCCTCCTGATTAGATCAAATACCTCTTATGTTCCAATGTAACAAGGCCATCGCTAGTCAAAAAAGAGGGGGAACGAGACGGGGGAAGAGCTGGTCACCTCGACAGCCGCGAAGGGCCAGGTTTCGAGGGAACAACGCTACAACCGGCGGGAGGCGGATCCTGTTCCATCGAGTCGTCGCCAGCTGCGGCCGCTGTCCCTGGTGGTGTAGGAGGGGCAGCATCATTTGCCGACGAGAGGCCAGCTGAGCGCCTGGCAGCAGAGCGTCCCGGCGAAACTGAGGACAGCCGGGAGCAGCGACTCACAGATGGAGCATGAGACGAAACGCACCGGGGTGGAGAGGGGGATAGAGACTTTTTCTTGGAGGCCTTCTTGGAAGTCCGAGGAGGCACAGGGATGGTTGGCTGGACCCGAAGAAGGTCCTCACGCGCGGGGTCCGTTTTGGAACGCCGGACCTCGGAAGCTGGGGTCCGGAACGTTTCCCCGATGGACGCCTGAGAAGAAGATCACTTCTCAGGCGGCGGGGGGAGGGGGGGGGGGAGGAGGAGGAAGGGTGGCCCCTGGGGCAGAGGGGGCGGGGGCCACGGGGGAGGAGGATTTGGAAGGGAGGGATTTGGGAGGCGGAGGCAGAGACCCCGGATGGGGGGAGGAGACAGAGGGGGGACAGGATAGGGGTGAGGATACCGCGGAAGGAGTGGACACAACTGAGGCAAACGAAGTGGTCAACGGCACGGGATGGAGGCGGTCATACTTCTTCCTGGCCTCAGAATAAGAGAGACGATCCAAAGTTTTGAGTTCTTGTATCTTCTTCTCCTTCTGATATGCGGGGCAGTCTGAGGATCTAGGCGAGTGGATGCCAGGACAATTAACGCACCGAGGTGGTGGGGTGCATGTATGTTCCTCACGAAGAGGACGGCCACAATTGCCACAAAGGGGCTCAGCCTCACACCGTGACGACATGTGGCCAAAGCGCAAACACCGAAAACAGCGCATAGGAGGCGGGACATAAGGTCGCACGTCGCACCGGTAGCACATCACCTTTACCTTCTCCAGGAGAACGTCCCCCTCGAAGGCGACGATAAAGGCCCCGGTGTCGATGCGACGGTCTTTGGGGCCGCGCTGGACTCGCCGGACGAAATGCACACCTCGGCGCTCCAGGTTGGCCCTGAGCTCCTCATCAGATTGCAGCAGGAGGTCCCGATGAAAAATAATCCCCTGCGTCCTATTTAGTGCCAGATGCGGGACAATGGACACTGGGATGCCCCTAGGCGGTCGCACGCCTGGAGCGCCGCCGACTGTGTGGAGGAGGTGGTCTTTATAAGAACGGACCCCGAACGCATCTTACTGAGAGCCTCGATTTCCCCGAAGATGTCCTCAATGTGCTGAACAAAGAACATGGGCTTGGAGGTGGCGAACGTCCCCCCATCGGTTCGAGAACAGACCAAATAGCGGGGGAAGTACTTCGCCCCAAGCCAGCGGGCCTGTCCCTCCTCCCAGGGAGTGGCCAAGGGAGAAAGGGCAGGAGAACCAGAACTAGAGACAGTACCTTTCCTTTTGAAAGACTCGGCCGCAGAGCGACCTGATACGTGTTGACGTTTCATCTGCGAAACGTCCGTCCTGATACCACCCACTCCGACCAGGGGCTCTCCCCACGGGTGCCACCCAGCCTCAGCAAGGGCCACCTGGCAGGATGACCGTTGCGGGGAGTCCTGATGCCCCAAGGAGACGGGCATCTACTCCTTGGCCGACGTGGGGAGGGTGCAGCTCAGCTATCGGCAGTACAACCCCTGTGTTGTCAGGTGGCTACAACCTAGAGGGTACATGACGACCCCACCACAACGGGCTGGCTACCGTGCTGGATTTCTGGTGCCATGGAAAGTCCATCATGATCGTAGGTGCAGATGGGGACGCACTATGGGCGTAACTTGTACAACCCATCAGGCGTTTAGGCCCAATTTGAGGAGTAGTGGGTATGGTTACAACGCCGGTACAATGCTGAGTGCCAAGGTCTTAGTGCACTGAGGACCAGTGGTACACCACGTAAGGCGTCCTTCCCCAAAAGGCTCATACTTCTGTAGAATTTTGAAAAATGGAGGTCAAACCCCAAGGGGGACCATCACATGGAAGGCCGAAACAGTTGAAACTCCTTTTAGTCGCCTCTTACGACAGGCAGGAATACCTCGGGCCTATTGTTACCCCGGACCCGCAGGGGGATCGTTGGGCGAGTAAGTTTAAAGACGTTGAGGCGGGAACATCTGACCTGCATGACAAACAGAGTTGGACATCCCTTGACCGCAACCACCAAGATTCACAAACAAAATGTTGACAGATTGAAAGAAAGAAACTGCAAGCACAATTGGCATTTCACAAGAACATGTGGCTCATATTATTGCTTTGCTTGGCTATCGCAAGATCTGTGCAGCACGATGGGTACCCCAGATGCTGACTCCTGAAATGAAAGCGCACATACTTGAAATATGCCAGGAACTCCTCTCACGTTACGAGAATAAAGGTGACACCATTTTCCATTCAATTGTGACAGGAGACGAAAAGTGGGTACACCATTATGAGAGAACTGTGAGACTGTGGTTGCGGAATCAGAGTGTCGACTTCTTCTGTAACGGCTTCAGAAAGCTTGTTCATCGTTGGCAGGAATGTATCCCATTCGCTGGTGATTATGTGGAAAAGTGAATATTGGTAATTAAAGATCACATTCTAAGGATTATTTCTGCATTTGACTTATTAAAATATTCCCATCCAAACCCAATTAACAAAGGTGGAGGCATTACTTTTCATTCAACCCTTGGTAGGACATGTTCTGAGGCATCAAGGGATCACTAATTTAGTATTGGAGGGCAGCGCAGAGGGTAAAAATCATAGAGGGAGACCAAGAGATGAATACACTAAGCAGGTTCAGAAGGACGTAGGCTGCAGTAGTTACTTAGAGATGAAGAAGCTTGCAAATGATAGAGCAGCATGGAGAGCTGCATCAAACCAGTCTCTGGACTGAAGACCACAACAACAACAACAAAAACCATAAACACTGCTCATTGCCAACAATACATTTATTAGTGGTGAAAGCAATTCAGTTTGCCATTTTGAGGCACACGTATCAAATGCCATGACACACAAT
This sequence comes from Schistocerca serialis cubense, assembly GCF_023864345.2. Classification (NCBI taxonomy): domain Eukaryota; kingdom Metazoa; phylum Arthropoda; class Insecta; order Orthoptera; family Acrididae; genus Schistocerca; species Schistocerca serialis. Next base: position 131,061,288 of record NC_064642.1, read on the forward strand.
AATAATATTATTATAAGAGGCAGATCCCATTTTATGGCAGCAGAAACAAACACGAAACCTGAAATTTTGCCATTTGTATTGTTTCAAACGGTATGTGAATTAAAAGTGCAGTCATTGACAGTCACATATCTTTCTCGTGGAGTGAAATAAAGACCTGATTTCCTAAACTCCCCAAAATTCTCATGTGTAATGCACTCTTAAGGTGTTTAGAGGAAACCTGCAGTTTCCAACATTATGGTATTAGTCTAGGAAGCCACAACCAAACATCTCAAATCACTCACTGCAAAAACAAATGCTCTTGTTAGTTCTAGAAAAAATGCTACATATTCTAAATTTCGTTGAAGCACCAACATCGATTTTAGTTTAACAAGGGGAGGCCGCCAATTGTGAAATTCAGATTCGATTCATATTGCGCATAATAAAAGCTCATGGCCAAAGGTGTAATGTGGCAAAGCGCCAAGATGCACTTCTCAGCCGTTGTCGAGAAAATTGACAGTTAAAAGAAACCGTTGCGGTGAAATACTCTCTACGATTAATAATTTTCTACAGCGTTGTGGCGCAGCGGTAAGCGTTCGGGTTCATAATCCAAAGGTCGCCGGATCGAATCTCGCACCATGCAACTTTTTTTTATGAATTGCTTATGCATGTTGGTGAAGGCGGATCGCTCTCCAATTGTACCGCCTCCATTTTTCCCTTTTTTTTTAACAGGGTGTACCAAAGCTCTCCCGTCCGCACTGATTTTCGACAATGTTATAAGTTGCGCTAGGGACCGCATCTACCTTCTTCCGAAGATAGCACGCAACTACGCTGTTATGCGGCGGCTCGTTTCAGCCCATTCAACATCTGTCCTTCAAGTGTAACGAGCGAGTAACGGAGTTTATATTTCATACCTGCCACAGCAAATTTGTGTTCGTGGTGTCTCTACTCTAATTCGAACGTTTGACTTACGCTATACGTATTCGTTTCGGAATATCGTTTCTACGTCTTCCGTTAACTATGCTATACGTGGATAACATTATGAAGATAATTAATAACATTTGTGAAATACAACTTTGTTTGCGGAAAACATAATGATGTTCGAAGTCGCCAGTTTTTCCACGACAAACGACTTTCAACAACTTATTATATGTATATTTGTTGCAACTGATTGCCGGGAATTATATATACACTCCTGGAAATTGAAATAAGAACACCGTGAATTCATTGTCCCAGGAAGGGGAAACTTTATTGACACATTCCTGGGGTCAGATACATCACATGATCACACTGACAGAACCACAGGCACATAGACACAGGCAACAGAGCATGCACAATGTCGGCACTAGTACAGTGTATATCCACCTTTCGCAGCAATGCAGGCTGCTATTCTCCCATGGAGACGATCGTAGAGATGCTGGATGTAGTCCTGTGGAATGGCTTACCATGCCATTTCCACCTGGCGCCTCAGTTGGACCAGCGTTCGTGCTGGACGTGCAGACCGCGTGAGACGACGCTTCATCCAGTCCCAAACATGCTCAATGGGGGACAGATCCTGAGATCTTGCTGGCCAGGGTAGTTGACTTATACCTTCTAGAGCACGTTGGGTGGCACGGGATACATGCGGACGTGCATTGTCCTGTTGGAACAGCAAGTTCCCTTGCCGGTCTAGGAATGGTAGAACGATGGGTTCGATGACTGTTTGGATGTACCGTGCACTATTCAGTGTCCCCTCGACGATCACCAGTGGTGTACGGCCAGTGTAGGAGATCGCTCCCCACACCATGATGCCGGGTGTTGGCCCTGTGTGCCTCGGTCGTATGCAGTCCTGATTGTGGCGCTCACCTGCACGGCGCCAAACACTCATACGACCATCATTGGCACCAAGGCAGAAGCGACTCTCATCGATGAAGACGACACGTCTCCATTCGTCCCTCCATTCACGCTTGTCGCGACACCACTGGAGGCGGGCTGCACGATGTTGGGGCGTGAGCGGAATACGGCTTAACGGTGTGCGGGACCGTAGCCCAGCTTCATGGAGACGGTTGCGAATGGTCCTCGCCGATACCCCAGGAGCAACAGTGTGCCTAATTTGCTGGGAAGTGGCGGTGCGGTCCCCTACGGCACTGCGTAGGATCCTACGGTCTTGGCGTGCATCCGTGCGTCGCTGCGGTCCGGTCCCAGGTCGACAGGCACGTGCACCTTCCGCCGACCACTGGCGACAACATCGATGTACTGTGGAGACTTCACGCCCCACGTGTTGAGCAATTCGGCGGTACGTCCACCCGGCCTCCCGCATGCCCACTATACGCCCTCGCTCAAAGTCCGTCAACTGCACATACGGTTCACGTCCACGCTGTCGCGGCATGCTACCAGTGTTAAAGACTGCGATGGAGCTCCGTATGCCACGGCAAACTGGCTGACACTGACGGCGGCGGTGCACAAATGCTGCGCAGCTAGCGCCATTCGACGGCCAACACCGCGGTTCCTGGTGTGTCCGCTGTGCCGTGCGTGTGATCATTGCTTGTACAGCCCTCTCGCAGTGTCCGGAGCAAGTATGGTGGGTCTGACACACCGGTGTCAATGTGTTCTTTTTTCCATTTCCAGGAGTGTATATTTGAATTACAAAAAAAGGTTGCTTACCGCTGCGCCACGACGCTGTAGAAACTTATTAATCGTAGAGAGTATTTCACCGCAACGGTTTCTTTTAACTGTCGATTTTCTCGACAACGGCTGAGAAGTGCATCTTGGTGCTTTGCCACATTACACCTCTGGCCATGAGCTTTTATAATGCGCAGTATGAATCGAATCTGAATTTCACAATTGGCGGCCTCCCCTTGTAAGTGTGGGCCGAGTTTATTACTTCTCTCTGATATTTCATTTCTTAAAAGTCTCCCAGTACACACAACTGTTTTTGCTAATGTGTGGGCAGTGCCTTTAAAAGTTCTGCGGACCAGTGTCAATTACACAGGAAGAGAGTTGTGAAGAGAACACAAGGGTGCATGTGTAGCTGGTTGTAAACACCCAATGAGAAAGCAGCAGAAAGAATGTTTTGCACCAATGAATCATATACTTATGTCAAATCTATTGTGACTATAGTCACAGAATAAACAATGTATTCCTGGATAGGATCAACAAAGTGACTGACAGTTGTTTATAGGATAGCTACCAGAGCAAGAGTTTGGTCACAGCTTCTATCATGTGTACGATAGTCATAACACTCTGCTACATCAGCTGTTGGCTACCAGACAGCTGCAGATGACAACTGTTGGTTGGGGATTCAGGACTTAACAGCAAGGCCATCAGCCACTTTATCCAGGGCCAAATTATCCAGATTAGTGGTTTCCATGAAGAACATGTTCTAATGATGAAAGCATGGAGGAGCAGCAAAATGGAGGCACTGAAGGCAATACCGATGGCAAAGCTGAGAGACAATTTATGGGGAACTGTATGGATTAGGTTGGTACGTAGGTAAGAGCAGATCAGGGGTCTCCCACAGCTCACCCAATAGATTAAAAAAAAGCCCCGTCCCACATCTGCCCCCCACCAGACCAACAAATGGCAAACACAGTTACAGAACAGAGAAAGAGAATGTCTTCTAGTAGGCAGATTGAGAACAGTAAAAGTGAGAAGATTAAAAATGTAATGGACGTCAGCTGGACCGCCCATAATGGTAAAAAGAAGAGAGAAACAGGTACGGCAGCAGGTGGGCATCCCTGGGACTCTGAGCACAACGGGAGTTGTCCTACCCACAGACATCCCACCCCTGCTCCAGAGTAGCCCAGATGTCAAAGCACAGTAGTCAAGGTGTCAAAGCAAGGGTGCCCACCCCCAGGAGGGCAAGGGGGACAGTGCCATCCCCCCCCCCCCCCCAATTCACTTAAGGAAAGGAAAAAAATACAGTACGGTAAGGTGTTTTCCTTTCAAGAAAATGACTTTTAAAAGTCAGTATTATGCTGGTTATTAGCAGGGCTGCAATTGGAACTTGCTTATGGCTCCATATAAGTTACCATTTGACTTCCAAAATAATATAAAACCTCATACCCCAGGTCTTACTGCCCACCTCCTCCCCCCCATCCCACTACTAACTACCCTATGGGCACACTTGCATGAAAGAGCAGCCACCATTCAACAGAGTGCTGTCTCTAAAATAGAAAATAACTTGCGGCAGGAAAGAAGCCAAACTGCATCTAAAGGCAATTAAAACAGAGTATGAGAGGGATGAAAGAGTGAGCTGGTCAAAGAAGTAGAGTTGGTGGTCCCAATGCTGTCCCAACATGTGTCACAAGTTGTTCAGCAAGAAACGATGAATTGGTATGAAGACTACACCGAAGGCCAAAACTTGGATCGTTGGCGGAGTTTGACCCACACCTTCGATGAAGAGGCGTACATTCCCAGGGAGGAGGCATGGTCCTCCCAGCATTCACTCTTACTGTGTTTAATTAGATAGCGGGCCCTGGCACACAGTCACTTAAAAGTGATAAGGTGGTCTGTGAAGGACATTGCTTTTAACATTATCGGGCTCTTATGTGATCCTGAACACCTACTGCAATGTCTGGTCCACCGTGGCACTGGCAAGTAGTGAAGGGGACCTGTAGAAAGGGAAACAGCAGTTCCAGCAGCGTGAATGATCATACTGAAGATGTCTTGCACCTCCTCATCAATGCAATCTGAGAGAGATGGAGTGAAGGAATTAGCAGAGGCATCTAATTGCCACGTAGTTCTTAGAAGCACCCAGAGCAGTAATCGGTACATCTGGCAGCAGCAAGGAAGCGACAGGATCAGCGAGAAGTAGTCACTGTCATATGCCATGTAGTGGTCATGCAGCGGAGCCACAAGACTGGGGGGAAGAGGTCATTAGATTAGCAGAAAAGGTTTCGTGGATGGCACGGAAGTGGGTAGGTGCCATCAATGAGGAGGCAGAGATTATGGTCAGTAAGAAGATGGTCAAGTAGAAGGCACCTACCAGATGGTGTGGTAATCCTCAACACGGGGGTTGGTACGCATCATTAGGAGAAAGGGAAGGGTGTGTCATTGTTTGGTTAAGGTGGTCAACTCAAGGTAAGACAGTGGTCTGACTGGAGATACGTAAACATTACCAAAGGCAACCGCTGAGGTCTTTTTCACTCCCACTGCTTTCAATGTGGTAAGAAGAGGAATTCACTCATTCATCACATCAGTCCAGATCAACATATAGATTGCTCCAGATGTCCTCTTAGGCCAGATTCACACAGAACCCATAAAGACCAGAGAGCACTTGGAAATGCTCATCAGTGAAGTTTGTTTCTTGTAAAGCAATACAAATTGCAGAAAAGGAGGAAATAAGATGATGTACTTACAGCAGGTGCAATAATATCCATTACAGCTCCACTGAATGATCATGTCGCAGGTGACCAGGTTAAGTGTGAAGTGGTCAGGAGAGCCAGTCACGCCCCATGATCACTGACTGTCAATCATGAGGGTTGTCAATGAGAACTGCTTCAGAATCAGAGTGTGGGGGGATCTAGCACCTCCGCAGTCACCAGAACAACTTTGTCTCAATAATTCTTCTTCTTCTTCTCCCCCTCCTCTACCTTTGATGGCCAAGATTCTTGTGAGAGCCTATTCACTACAAGCATGGGAATGGATGAAGTGTGGACAGCCCCACGACGCCACAAGTCGCAGAGCCTTCAGTCGTTGATTGGTGTTGGACCCCTATCTTTGGGTTTCTTGGGAAAGGGCCCTGAGAGGGGGTCCTATCACCAGTAGATGCCGGAGAAGGCATATGCTCCGGATGCCAGTTGTGTGAAGGAGTTCCCGAGGTTGGTGTCGAAGGAACTACAACAGAGAAGGGTGGTGGGAGAACTGGTTTTGAAAAAAATTGACATAGTTGAGTGATGGCTGAGAGTTTCACATAACTGGATGTCATATCAACATATATTTTATGTACCTAAGACTATAACAGTCAAGAGATTTATATTCTTGTATTCTCGTTCCTTCTAGAAGACAGAGGAAAATGATGAACATGGAGGCTGGCTTTCAGTGCAGTTGACACACGAATGTGGTTGTCCACAAGGACTACCTTCATGGAATAATCATCCCCAGACACCACATTTTGGGTCCACGTGCTGTAGGATGACATACGACCACAGTGCAAGAATTTGGAAACTACTCATGGACGGACGTAAGGATTCATGTCCCACCTGTACACCATGACTGACTTTTTATAGGAGGACATTTGCTCCAAAGGTTACAACAAAGGTCTATTATCCTTGGGACCTTTTCAGATGGGTCAGACAAAAGGTATACCTCTCCTCTCTAGATTAACCAGTAGTTCTACGCCTGTTTGGAGTGTAAGGTCTCAGTGGAAGATGATTCCTTGGATCACATTGAGAGCCTTATGTGGAGCAATGCTAACTGGTATTTCATCCAGACAGTCACATACCCGAAGAGCTGTCGACTGTGCAGCACAGAAGTCTTTTATCAAGAGTGATACACTGCACATTTTTCCCAATGACTCAGCTTCTCCAAATTTATCTTCAGTATTTTCCACACAAAATAATGATTTTCTCACAATGAAAGTATCCCCACCAGTTCAAGTACATATTAAGTACTGGGTAAATTGTTGCACTCCTAGGCATTTGGCTTGTCCCTCTTCTCATGGGTAGCTATGATAAGGACAGCAGCAGGTTAGTAACTACGTATCTTTCAATTTCTATTCCTATTTAAGGAAACAGCTGGATCAGAACGGAGATTGTTTCACTGTAATTTAAGACATTTCGTGTGCAAAACATCCACCCTGTTATGACCTACTTCTATCATGGGCTCTCCCCACAGGTGCCACCCAGCTACAGCAAAAGCAGTCTGGCGTGATGGACATTACCAGGACTCCTGATACCCCAAGAAGGCTACTCCTTGGCATGCTTGGCTTGCAGCTCATTCAGCAGTGTGATCCCTGTGTTGTCAGGGGGCTCAACCAAAAGGATACATAACAAACCCATCATGCCAAACTGGGTACAGTGTTGGCTTTGAAGCACAAATAGGAGCTTACACAGGTATTGTGCACACACAATGTTTAACACTGCATGCATTAGGTGCTATGTAAGGTTTTCTTCATCAGTCTGTATACTACAGAAAAATTCGGAAAATGAATGAATGGTTGGTTGGTTGATTGATTTGGGCGAGTGGTCCAAACAGCGCGGTTGTTGGTCCCATGATCTAGGATGGCAGAAATCAAGGAAGGAACAACATAAAAAGCACAGTCCAGTCAAGGGGAAGGGATAACATGCAAACAAAGAAGGAAAAGTGACATCAGGGCTGTAGGAAGATGTAAGAACAGGAGTGGGGTAGAAATGGGGAGAGCAGGGGAACCCCAGAAATGCTATGCAAATTGGGGCACCAGTACCGCCACCGACTCATCCCGACACCTACACTGCAGCATTATCACAGTACAATGGGGACAACATCAGGGGAAGAAGACTCAAGAAAAGGGGCAACAAAAAAGCATAACAGACCACACAAAATGCAGGGAAAAGGCGGGGAGACCCTGGCTAGTGTGAAGGCACAGCCAAGGCATCCATAACCAATGGGTACGCTAACTGAGGGACTCAAATTCCTGAGGAAAATTCAAGGACTTATACCTGAGAGTACAAACTATTTTCGGCAAAGAAAAAGAGTATGGCCAATGCGGAGACAGCAGAGGGTGGCAGATTCTGGCCAGGAGAGGCACAGGGAAGAACGCCACACAATGCGAGTCTCCTTGATGGCGGCACATTTATCCAACAGTGGGGTAGCATCCTAAGTGTCAGTCCACGACTGAGCAAAAAGGGATCTGATGTAAAGCCATAACCCCCCCCCCCCACCCACCCTCCTCCTCCAATCCAGATATCAGCAATTTCATTACCCGGGATACCTATTGGCCAAGAACCCAAAGGAAGTTAACTGAACAAGCAGCATCACGAAGACTGGTGAGGTCACGGATGGCAGGGACCAAAAACCGAGCAGTAGCCTGAAAGCCTCTCATTGAGTCAGCATGTAACAAAACTCGAGTGGCGGAGGACCATTTAATAAAACAGGGTGCCCTATAGACAGCCATAAATTCCGCAGTAAACACCCCATACACGGCAGGCAAGAGATGGAGTTCCGTGCCAACAGAAGATGTGAAGGCATATTCAATATGATCAGCAGATTTAGAGTCCACAGTGTAAAAGCACAATGGCACCCTGAAACTTCTATAAGTGTGTTTGGAACAAACAGCGGAACACCATTGGAGCAATGGAAGCTTTCGGACCCTGGAAGAAATCCATCTTAATCCTTGGCCGAGGAACCAATCAAAGGGAAGGGGGGGGGGGGGAGGGGAGGGGGGGGGTGTCAGGAGAGAACATGAGGAAGAAGACAAGGAAGAGTGAAGGAAGTCATGGCAGAGAGAAGAGGCAGAGCCCAACAGATACAAGTAAGCCTGCCCACCAGCAGGCAATGGCATGAAGCCGCAAAAAGAATAGAATGGGAAGGTTGAGCAGGGGAAAGTGGATAGTGATAGGGAAACAGGAGCTGGGACTGCCAAATCAAAAGGGGAGGGATCCAAATGTCAACCAGAAGACCATCAACAGGGCTAGTGCGAAATGCACCAGTGGCTAAAGGGAATCCATGATGGTGAACCTGGTCCAAGATGAGCAGTGTGGAAAGGGCTGCTGACCCATAAACTTTACAACCATAGTCCAGACAAGAGAGAACTAATGGCTGGTAAAGGCGGAGAAGGATTGAATGATTTGCGCCCCAAGAGGTGTGGGCAAGGAAGCCCACTGAGTTCACGAAAGCAGCCCCCCTTCAGGTGATGCCTACGGGGCAACCAACTTAGCTTGTTGTCAAAAAAAGACCCAAGAACGTAAGGAACAGAACTGCGGGACCACGATCAGGTGCTTGGCATCGAGGAAGAGCTCCAGATTAGGATGGACAATAGTAAATAGTATGGTGACAGAAAAGTGCCACCCTCCACTTAAGGGAAGACAATTGAAAACTGTGTGTGTGTGTGTGTGTGTGTGTGTGTGTGTGTGTGTGTGTGTGTGTGTCCACGGGGAAGCACCCCAGCCCTGGAGCTGTCATTCTATGGAGACCACCGAGTGGAAGCTAGCCCAAATACAGAAATTATCCACATACAGAACAGGGTGACCAACAGTCTCGCAGAGGTCACTGGTCCATTGATAGTGATTAGCAAAAGGACACTTAATATGGAGCCCTGTGGAACACCATTTTTCTGGGTCCATAGTGAGCCAACCCTGACTATGAACGGGAACAGGCAAGTAAAAATCAGGAGGGAGCCCCAAAGACCCCACTCGTGGAGCATATGAAGAATATGATGGCACCAAGCTGTGTCTTAAGTCTTAACGAAGATGGTTCAAATGGCTCTGAGCACTATGGGACTTAACATCTGTGGTCATCAGTCCCCTAGAACTTAGAACTACTTAAACCTAACTAACCTAAGGACATCACACACATCCATGCCCGAGGCAGGATTCGAACCTGCGACTGTAGCGGTCACGCGGATCCAGACTGAAGTGCCTAGAACCGCACGGCCACAGCGGCCGGCATCTTACGAAGATCAAAGCAAACTGTGAGAAGATTTTATGTTGAGTAAAGGCCTGCTGAACTGGGTTACCAATTGAAGCAGATGACTGATTGGAGACCATCCCTCCCAAAAGCCGCACTGGTAAGAAAATAAAAGGCACCGAGATTAAAGGAATATAAATATCAAGGGATGACGGTTCCTTGTCAGGTTTAAGGACACGCCTAAAATAAGCAGGGGAACCATCATTAAGAAGGCACAGATTATGGTCTGCAAGAAATTGGACAATGAGGAACCCCCATCCGCATAAGCACTGCCCCACAAAGGGAGGAACGGGGAGGGGGGGGTCCTGATGAAGAAGGGCAGTCAGGGTAGCAGATGTAGATGGTCTGTCAGGAGGGAGATAGCGACTGCAAATTGTGATGGCAGAATCCAAGTGGACCCACATGGCAACCACTCCCAATGGGGTACAAAGAGGGATCCATGTACTCTAACAACATTTGTACAGAGCAACGTGCAGCCACCACAAGACACCCTCAAAGGGGCAAATCAGTTTGGACGGAAAGCACGGAACCCACAAAGATTTGGTGAGTGAGTGTCAGTAAGAAGAGATTCCTGGAGAGTGACACAAGTTGCCAAGTAAAAGGCAATAAGGGATTGACACTCTGGAAGATGACAGTATTTATTACAGTTCTATTGAATAATCACAGACCAGGTATCCAAATGGGAAGCTAACAGGCTGGAGCCAATCACACTGACAGGTCACCATACGTCACCAACAATGACAGGATAACATCCATAAGTAACAGGGACTCAGGTTTTGAGGGGAAATGTCACACCTCTGGAGGCACTTGGGGGGGGGGGGGGGGGGGCAGAACTTACCCTAGGAGTTATGTTTCTTTTTCTTCTCTCTTTCATAGGCTGAGGAGGGCAGTGCACAGAAGGAGAGCACACTTTTTAAAGGTCCAAAACCAAAGGAGAACGGGCAACTGTGGCTGAGTTGTGGTAGCAGGATGCCAGGGAGAGGGGTCCCAGAAGGGAGTCTAAACACAAGCGGGTGCCCAAGAAGACGGGCATTTCTTCGGTCGGGGAGGGAGAGTGGCACCAAGTGGGAGTGGGGGTACAAAATGAAGGTCAAATGCAGAAGGGGACTACTTCAGACAAACTGCCAGGAATGAAAGAATATTGCAAGAAAGGAAACCAGAACCTAAGGAATAGCCAGGATGACATCAAAAGTTGCCACCATGAAAAAGATGAGAAGCAAGGGTAGTCAGAGGTGAGAGATTGCAGCAAAGGAAAGGAAGTAGGTGCTGCAATAACTTGGGACACTGAGCTCACCACGTATGTACAACCGAATTCCAATTATATGAACTCAAACTTTCTGTATCACCAATTATCCAGATTGCTTTGAGGAAAACAAAATTTGTACTGTATGACTGGTGGTGGTGGTGGTTAGTGTTTAACGTCCCGTCGACAACGAGGTCATTAGAGACAGAGCGCAAGCTCGGGTTAGGGAAGGATTGGGAAGGAAATCGGCCGTGCCCTTTCAAAGGAACCATCCCGGCATTTGCCTGAAACGATTTAGGGAAATCACGGAAAACCTAAATCAGGATGGCTGGAGACGGGATTGAACCGTCGTCCTCCCGAATGCGAGTCCAGTGTGCTAACCACTGCGCCACCTCGCTCGGTGTACTGTATGACTAAAATTGTTGGTTTTCGTAAATAGTTCTTACAGTGTACAGTACACTGAATGTTTCCTTACCACCGTAAAACCAATCCACAGCACATGTATTAAAAGAAAAAAATCTTGCTGTGAACAACAAGTACAGTATGCACATGGTTGCGTTTGTGGTGCCCATCATTCAGTACGGCCTACATTAGTCTGTGTTGTGACTTAATGGGTACGCTGATTTGTTGCTATATCTTGCATATTCTGTGTCTTATTTTGTTTTGTGTGTCAGCTTTAATATACCGTGCCACATAAGTCTTATAAAAGTAAACACACTGTCTTATCGTTGGCGGGTAAAATAAAAGTCCTTGAACAATAAGACAAAGGCACAAGTGGTAAGTGGTCAGCTGAGATGTTTGACACGAGAGCATCAACAAGTCCAGAAAAAAAGCCCTTAATTTTAAACTGTGTGTCTGTTGTTAAAAATGAAGATGGAAGTTTGTTGAGAAAAAGAATAAAAACAGCAGAAAACAAAGAGCTTTAAGAGGTCATATCAGTATCAATCTCATTCATATGCTTTATAAAGAAGGGCTTACAAACATCCAGAATTTCTTTCCTATAGACTACGAGGTATTTATGACATTCCTTACATTGTGGGCCTTCTCTTACACAATGATGTAAATCAGTGGGACAACTGTCACTTCATTTCATAAAACCCATTTAATGTTTATGGAAATTTTGCAGTTGCACGCATAACACAATGTGCTAACATTAGGCTTTTATCTAAACCCTGCATAGGCAAGGAGATTTTCTATTGAGGGTATGACCCTGAAATGAAGCCGGTAAAAGACTACATCAAAATGATGACAGAACAAAAGCTGGTAAGAACCTATATGAAAACAATGTTTACATTCTCTGCATGAAATGGACTGTCTATTTTGCATTTATTATCAAAAGCGCTGCAGTCAACTAGCATTACTATAGTAGAGTTGGCAAAAGTTGATCCCTGACAGTTACTGTGGGCTTCCAGCAGCTGGTTCGTAAGTCTACCTTATCCAATCATCTAACACTATTTTGTAAATATCTCTTTGACAATAGATAAGTGTTGTTGCAGCTCTATAGGCGACTAATGTTTTCACCTCAAACCATTAGCTCTTCACAGATGAGAGACAGTAAGAGTGCTGCCAGCTATCAAGAATCTCCTTTAGCCAACTGTACTATACCTTGAAGTCCTTATCAGACTACAGTTTGGCATGGAAATAAAAACATCTATCATTCTGGTGCTCCCAGGACTAGCCACCTTACTCATCACATCTTGTCCCTCTGGTTTTTCCTTGTTCTTTTGTTAACCAGAATGTGGGAGTAGTTGTCACTAAGCACACAAAACTGAAACAAACATTAACCTTATGAAGTGGTGAAACTGCTTTTACAAAAACAGGCACTTTGGTGGGTTGCTTCTGCACAGAAGATGGTTGCAATTACGACTGGATTTGGATACTCATCATAGGTTCTAGAAACATTCAATGGGCGCTTTCCAGCTGGAATGAAGACTCCATCATCTTACTGAGGGAACACCAAATTAAAAATGTCACCCTATTGTTCAAAATAATTGTTTTGTCATTATGTTTTTATAATATTAATAGATCCAATTCAGTTTATCTACGAATATAAGAATAGCCTTCGACCACATACATTATTTGTAACGCACAAAGGCGTTTATGAGCTGTTGTCATTTGCTAGCTTGTAAAAATTACGAGAGTTTTTACCGTCTACAGGAATACTGAACTGGAGTGATAAGTCTGCAAATGACTTATGTACTAATGTAGTAAACAAAGAAATGATAAAGAATTAACATTGAACTGTGTCAGAGAACCATCTCGCTTCCTGTTTCAGTTTAAAAAAAAGTTTTGAATATTTCCGATCGGTGTGTTACACCTTCAGTAAAGTGTTCGTCAACCAAGTGAAATACCAGTAAGTAACAACCTGAATCAAATTAAACTGTTATTCGTGACGACAACAATCAACTCACTTAAATTCACTCACATTATTCTCCTTATTCTCATTGAACTTTGCTGATTTGAAATGCTCAGGTTTTATAGGAATATTCAACAACAAACTCAAATGAGCGCACAGTATCGAAAGAACACCTCCAGGATCACACATCTTCCTTCGTAGAGAATCATATCACAACAACCATATGACATATTACATCGAACCAAATTTTACCGCCCTTTTCACAAATATGACAAATTTACCAAACATCTTTAGTGACAAAGACATGGAAAGCACCTGACACCACCGATTCACTAGACGTGAAAGGAACGGGAGGCAACATCACCCACTACGTTTACATGCAATCCATCTTCCGAAAGACGAAAACCAAATTTCGAAAACCGTTTTTCGCTGTCGTGTTTACTTGTTATGGTCTGGAGCGGATTTGCTATCCCAGTTAAATATGACGCCTGGAAAACAGCTGTTACAGTTCTAAGTTAATCAGCACAATCACTAATTTCTCTTCAGTTCATTCACTGCACATAAAGCCACTCCGTCCATATTATACGAAGTTTTTTTAAAAACAAGGCGAAACCTGACAGCCCAAGCACGTTTCAAGACCGCTTGCGTTTACATTGGAGCAAAAACCTACTGTGGAATTGGAAATCCGGCAACTAGAAGCGGATTTCCCGATTCAGTTCTAAAGCGTTTATAAGACCACTCAGAAGCGGTATTGAGAAATCGGTTTATGAAATCCGGTTTTGGGTGCCCCATGTGCACGTGGGCACCGTCAAATGCTATAGCTGTAATAGTAGCAGATTTTTTCATACACAGACAACACACATGGCATGAATTTCGTCAGCGAACAAATAGCAAAAAACTGTAGCCTACTCTACGCAAGCCAGAGCCTTCAATGTTACAAAACGGTGCAGATGTCATATAGACGGACGGACACACAGCATGGACGTCAAGTTGCGAATTAAAAAAACAAAGCTTTTTCGCTTTCTAATACATGCAACCATGCATTTAAAGCCTGCACACACGAACGTATCATTGATATCTATTACTTTAAACAAACACAAAAGCACTTTTAACAAATGTCGAAAATCATGAAACACAAAAGCGGAACATTTAATTTGTTTATTTATTCGTCCACAGCCCATTTAGTACAATAGTATCGGACATGTCATAAACATTACAAAACAATATATACACATAAAACATTAACAAAATAGGATAGGATTAGGTGAAGATAGGGCAGGAAATCGGCAATGGCCTTATGAAACTACCACCACGGCATGCAACAAGGGGAAACCATAGAAAACGCAAGAGAGGGTGGCTGGACAGAGAATCAAACTCAGTCCCCTTGCTCAGTACATGACAGGAAGGGCAAACACAAAATACGTCGTCTACATTGTGACTGCAACATGCACAAAGAGAAAATCAATAAACAAGAAATTTTTAAAATAAAAATGCTAACCAAAAAGAGAAATTATTTGAACAAATTACAGTTCACTACAGAAAAGGACAAAATACGTAATAAGTCAGTCAATGATGCAAATAAATCATGAAAATTCGATTTAAAGCATTCCTCAAAAAATAAAACGCATGAGCACATCATGTAGCACTGCTAAAAAAGTATCATGCGCAAACACATCAAAACCTGACAACACCTTAACCATTACAATTAGGCTATTTCCGCATCCCTTCTCATAGGAGCTGTATTACACTGCATCTGAGACAGAGGAAATAGAAAACCAACAACAGAAATATTCTTTGCAAAGACAAACACAGCATGGAAAGTACATCAGTTAACAAATCAAAAGAACCCAACAACGAATGGGAGCCTAGTAATTATATATGCTAACATATTCATTTAGTTTGTAGGAACACTCCTCAAAAATAAATTATTTTAACTCTGAACAAAGGCTGTTTCTCTCTCTAACCTCTTCATGTATGTTGGCAGAGTATTATAAAGAATGACATCGAAGTGGCTCATATGCTTTTGCGTACAGGCTGTTGAAACTTATTCTATATGGAGGGACCAGAAGTTGTATTGTACCTGTGGCAGCAAGAGTTAAAGAAATATTTTAAAAAATTACGCAAAGCAAGAAAACATGCGCAGTGTGAACACAACTTCAATTTGTGTAAATGTTTTAAACGTTTTGTGATAGGATAAGATTTTATATGGTGGTGTCTGATTTTGGTATGTAGTTTACTTTACTCTGTTTTACCACCACGTTTCTAAATCAGAAAAACAACATTCAAAAATTAGAAATCGTTATATGAGAACAAGGTATGAGATTACTGAATATAGGTTTAGTTCACTTATTTTCAGTTTAACTATTTAGGGATGTCAAAATTTACAGCTGTAGATCTTTAGACTAGTTTGAATTTTTTTAATTCGCTCCATTGGTAACCTGTAGAAACATAATGACTCATTTATTACAGTATGGTACGACCTGTCACTTCCTATAAATATTACATATATTTTCAGATAGTCTGTAAAGCTTTTAGTCAAACTTTCTGCAAGCCAGCCCTCCTTTCTCTTACGAAGAGCTTGCCCTTCCTCCAATATTCTTTCATTAGAACCTAAGTAAATCAGGAAATAATTCTCAGACAGATTTTGTTGGTATACTTAAATACTGTGGTGGTTCAGGAAAAATTCTTAGAGTTGCACTTTCGAGTAATTTAGATCGAATTCTAGGGTACTTCTGCTCATTTAGTTGCCAGTCTGAAATACAACCATGAATACTATTAAAGACTGGCAAGTAAGTGAGCGGAAGTAGACAAGCAGCAACAAGCTGGATAATTTCCAAGAGATCTGTGGTCTGTGCGAAATATCTTGTTCAAGAAGTGTTTGCATAGACCACAGACCTCTTGGAAATTTAGGAAATTGTTCAGCTTGTCCTTGGAATTGCTAGGTGCATGTGTTATCGCCACTGTAAAAACTGTTTGCATGTCCTCAGACAATATATTTGTGTGACATCTGAACAATATCATTTACTTAAAAATAACACTCATTTACTATAAGTAACACAAAGCTTAAAAACGTTTTACATCTATGCATTTTATTATATACTGAAGATTCAAAGAAACAGGTACACCTGCCTAAAATCGTAGGGGCCTGCACAAGCACACAGAAGTGCTGCGGCAAAATGTGGCATGGACTCGACTAATGTCTGAAGTAGTGCTGGGTGGAACTGACACCATGAATCCTGCAGGGCTGTCCATAAGTCAGTAAGAGTATGAGGGGGTGGAGATCTCTTCTGAACAGCACATTGCAAGGTATCCCCAATATCCTCAATAATGTTCATTTCTGGGGAATTTGATAACCAGTCGGTGTGTTTAACCTCAGGGGAGTGCTCCTGGAGCCATTCTGTAAGAATTATGGACATGTGGGGTGTTGCATTCTCCTGCTGTAATTGCCCAAGTCCGTCGGAATGCACACCGGACATCAATGGATGCAGGCGATCAGAAAGGGTGCTTATGTACGTGTCACCTGTCAGAATTGTATCTAGACGTATTAGGGGTCCAACTGCACGCGCCCCACACCATTACAGAGCCTCCACCAGCTTGAACAGTCTCCTTTCATTTTTTGCATTTCATTACATTTATTATCATCCTTTTCATCATTTACATGATATAGGAATTGTTATAATACTGTCCAGAATATGGACAGCAGAATATTACAAATCAAGCACACAAAATTAACATTATGTTGAAAATTAAAACATTGAATTAAAACACATAAAACTGACATTATATAATATGTTGAAAATTAAAACATTGAATTATTGTGTTGTTCTTTTACATGCTCCTTTAACATGTACCATATGTGATGGATTTATATATATTTTGTACATTTTGGAAAATACATATTACACATAACTTTTGAGTTAAAAGGAGTATAAATGAGACATAGAACTGACAGTGAGAACATGATATTGACAATATAACTATCAGTTAGTGATTTAAGGATTCAAAATATTCCTCTATGCTATAAAAACATTTATTCATCATAAACTTTTTTTAATTCTGACTTAAATTTTCCTTCATCTTCTGTTCCTCTGATGCAGAGTGGCAGAGCATTATAAAGCTTTATTCCATAGTGGCTCACATGTTTTTGAGTTTTGTTTTTCTTGTTCTGTCTACATGCACATTCTTACAGATACGTGTATTGTAGTCATGAAGATCTGAATTTACATGTAAACTACTCAAGTGTGTTCTTGTATGAAGTATGCTTTTTAACATGCACAAAGATGGTACTGTAAGTATGTTTAGCTGCATGAACAAGGGCTGGCAGTGTGTTTGTGGGGAGGTGTGTGTAATAATTCTAATGGTCCTTTTCTGTAATTTAAAAACCTCTCTCAAGTGACATTTACTTGCAGCCCAGAATGGTATTCCATAGGATACAACAGAATCGAAATAAGCCGTATACACTAATCTTGTACACTCCGCACTGCAAACCCTAGAAATTATTCTCAGTGCAAAACATGCTGAATTGAGTTTTTTGGGTGTGTATGTGACATGGTCCTTCCAGCTCAAGTGCTGATCAATGTACAGGCCCCAAAAAAAATTTTTAGACCATACTTTCTCTATTTCATGGTCACTCAATGATCAATGGTGATCATCCTTCTCATTTACTTTACCATACTGTATGTAACTTGTTTTATTTAAATTGAGTGTTAACTTCTTAGCGTAAAACCACTGTTGTACACTCTTCAGAACCTTTTCAGCTGTCATGAATAAGAATTTGCTGTCATCACTTATAATTATGCTTGTATTATCTGCAAATAACATAATTTTTGATGATCTGTTGGGCCTTTCAATGTCATTTTTATAGATTAGGAATAATAGGGGGCCAAGAACACTACCCTGAGGGATACCTACTGCCACTTTCTTACCATCAGAAACCCACTTTATTTTTTCCTTATTCTGAGATGAGGTTTCCTATCTTGGAGATAGGATTCAAACCATTTCCAGCCAATTCCTCTGATGTCTATTGCCTCCAGTTTGTCAAGGATAATTTGATGCACTACTATATCGAAGGCATAGGAAAGATCTGGGTTGATTCCTACCACACATTTGTTATGGTCTAAATTTCTAATAGTTTCCTCCATATACGCCTGTATAGCTGTTTCTGTGCTGTAACCTGTTTGAAAACCATGTTGATTACATTTGGAAGACTGAAGGTGTCAAGGTAGCTTATGAGTCTAATTTTCATCAGTTTTTCAAAAATTTTTGATAAAGATGGAAGAAGGGATTTAGGTCTATAATTTTCTACCTTATGTATATCCCCATTTTTGAATAATGGTTTAACCTTAGAAATGTTCAGCTATTGGGGGAACACACATTCACTGAATGATAAATTGGCAATATGTACCAGTGGTTCCAAGATTTGTGTGGCGACTTTTTTTATTATTGTCAGTGGCACTTCGTCCAGTCCTGCAGACATTTTGGGTTTCATACTCTTAATTACTTTCAGTATTTCATATTTATTAGTGGAACTTATTATCATGCTATTGACTACTTTTGGAGCTGTTGCTTTCACTTCTTTGGTAAAGCTCTTGCTTAATTTATCAGGTACACTTAGAAAGTAGTTGTTAATGTAATTGGGCTAGACTTCCTTCTTTATTTCAATGTTGTCACTAGATTGAAGTACAATATCCTGGTCTTTAGAGCTTTTTCCTATTTCACTTTTAACAATTTTCCATGTGGTCCTTGATTTATTGTCTGACTTCCTTATTAGTTATTGTTACTTAATACTTTTTCTGGATTAATTACGCTTCTATATACGTTTTTGTAGCTACTAACATGTTTTTTGAAATTAGTGTCAGTATTGGTTTTAATTTCAGAGTTTAGTCTTTTCATAGTCTTGGAAGAGTTTTTAATGCCAGATGTAATCCAATAATTTGTGTGTCTATGGCTAGATGAGTTAATTTTAACTAATCTTTTTGGAAAGCACATTTCAAAATTTGTCATGAAAAGAGAGGAGAAAACATTGTTTGCAGCAGTACTGCTTTTGTATGTACTGGAACTGTGAGCACTTTAATAATAAGTGCGTTATGATCAGATATTCCTAGGTCAATATTCAAACCTTCTGTATCTGGGCTTTTTATATTTGAAAATATATTATCTATAAGACTTTCTGAAATGTTTGTTACCCTTGTAGGATTGTTTATATTAGAATATCGGTTGAAACTGTGTAGAATATTGAGGAATTTAATTTTAAATGGACTATCTACCAACATATTGACATTAAATTCCGCACATAGAATTATTGATGACTTCTGATGATGTGAGATGCTCAGTAGTTCTTCAATCTTATTTTTTAAAAAAATCTGCATCTCCACATGGTGATCTATACATTGACATGACTGTTATTTTCCTATTTTTTACATTCATTTGCACTGCTGTTGCTTCATAATGTTTTTCTATGCTCAGGAGTTCAGCTTCAGGCCTGTTTTTCACTTCAATATCTGATTTCACATAAATGCAGTCATCCCCATTCTTGGCTTCCTTCCTAGAAAAATGACTAACCAAGGTATATGGGGAAATATTAATGTTTTCTAATTTATAATTTTTGCACCAATGCTCTTGAATACAAATACAATCAACACAAAATTCACTGGCCTCAATCTCGAAATTTAGAATTTTACTTTTGAGACACTGAATATTAAGGCTAAGTAATTTTAAGCTGTTGCAACTTGGTTGAGAGGAACTCTTACTTGTCTTGTCTGGTGTCAACGGTTTCTTCGTGTTGAGGCTGGGTACTAAAAATCCTTTAGGGACAAGTGTTTCCTGCATCTTGTCTTTCTTTCTTCTGGATGTGCTGCAACTGTTGATGCTGGAATTCCTATTGTATCTGATGACTCGATGCCCGTAAGCACATTTCTTGCTAATGATGCTGCTGTATAGTCTGTAGCTGCTTCTGATACTGTTGGAGCTGTTGAGGATGCTTCATCTGCTTCAGCTTCTTTTGTGGCAAGTAAAGATTCTACTGCTGTATCTGTTGCCAGTGAATCAGTTTCATTTTTATGTTGCAGAGTTTCAGTTGCTGTGATGGGTGGTGGTAGTGGTATGGTAGGGCAATTCTTGTCTTCAACTGCTAACACTGCATAAGTATTTCTTGACTAAAGAATGTTTTTCCAAGTTTATTTCTGTGTAGCCCACGCCTGGTAAAATGACTTCTTTCTGCAAATGGTACATTCACATATGTGGCATTCGGGAAGCTTCGGCATATTTTTTCAGATTTTCTATTAGTAACAGCGATTTCTTTGTTGACACAAGATTTTTGCATCAGATCATGTCTTTGTGGTATTCTTGCAACACAGAAGTTCACATTTGCAATTTCCTGTAGTGTGCTTCTCAGTGCTCTTGTTTCGAGTTTACCCTCATTCCTATAAACGTCTTTAGCACCCTCGATTATTAAACAGTTTCTTCCAGGCTCCAAGGAATGTTCACAGTTTTTTAGAATTTCACTCATGGGAGCGCCTTAAATATAGTTTGCATATTACACATGATACCAGTTAAGCCCTTTCCATGACTGTCTGAGAACATGCAAATATCTTCTTTGTTCTTCTTCCTTGAGGTTGGCATATTCTCATGACATGTATGTTGCCTGCTAATTATAGTACCGGTATTCACTTGCCTGCTGACATGCAGGGTCCATGGATTCATCCATTTGCTCGATGCAATTTGAAACGTTACTCGTCTGACCGGGCAAAATGTTTCCAGTCATCAGCAGTCCAATATTAGTGTTAACGGACCCAGGCGAGGTGTGTGCAGTTATAAAGGCTACACAAGTGGACCTTCGGCTACAAAGCCCATATCGATGATGTTTTGTTGAATGGTTTGCACACTGACATCAGTCGTCATTGGTCCTGTTATTGCAGGATCTTTTTTCGGCCACAGCAATGTAGGAGATTTGATGTTTTACTGGATTCCTGATTTTCAGCGTAAACTTGTGAAACAGTCGTACGGGAGAGTCGCCACTTCATCGCTATTTCGGAGATGCTTTGTCCCAACGCTTGTGTACTGACTATAACACCACGTTCAGACTCACTTAAATCTTGATAACCTGCCATTGTAGCAGCAGTAAAAGATGTTGTTTTACATAGGCGTTGCCGACCGCAGCGCCGTATTCTGCCTGTGTACATATCTCTGCATTTGAATACGCATGCCTATACCAGTTTCTTTGGTGCTTCAGTGTATATCTTCAAATTCTTTCACTATCTTTTAATATCGTAACCATTTCTATAGTAACAAATCGGTAAAAAAAACTTGCCTTTATAGACAGATCAGCGGTGTTTGAACTTCTAGAGGAAACATTTTACCAGCAGTCGCACATCTTACAACAGTGGTTCCCCACCTGCGTGTAAGTGCCCCCTGAGGGGTAAAAGAAATTTTTGAGGGGTAAAAACGAATGATACCATTCTGTTTCAGTCTCGAAACTAAATTATTATCAAAATATCATTACTTTTTTACAAGTTCCTCTCATAGACTACCCAGTGCACATATATGTTGTGCTTTGTCCCACATCACTGATGATAAAAGTGAAATGTGTATGTAACAAATGTTAAATATCTCAAGAAAATATCTTTTACAAGTTGTAGTAATCCATGCTTTGCATCATTAATTGCTTCAAAGCAAACAAATGAACTGACAGCATTACACAGCAGTAGCTACTTAACGGATACTATAGTTCTGTACACTGTATTACTATTATTCTTATTAGAATGGTTAGACACAAAGCATTAACAGCCTAAGTCTTCAAATTTCTGACACTTCAGAAGTAAGGAGTGCAACAATCAAGTGATTTACAAACAATGAGTATAGTCTCCAGAATGAAATTTTCACTTTGTAGCGAAGTTTGTGCTGATATGAAACTTCCTGTCAGATTAAAGCTGTGTGCCAGACCGACACTCGAACTCAGCAGTTCGAATCTTGGTCTGGCACACAGTTTTAATCTACCAGGAAGTTTAATAAGTATAGTTCACACATCTGAAAATCTTTCATTTTAAATGGGATTGCAGAGTGCAGGTCAAGTAAGTGCCCCAATGGAGAGAAGTAATGCAGGGGAAGTATGTTTTTTGGCAAGTGTCTACCCTCACTGTGGATAGTTAGATTCCTTATCTGAAAACCATGAATGCCTTCTTCGTTCATTCTAACACCGCACCCCGCCTCCCTCCCCCCCCCCCCCCACACACACACATACACAAATTAAATACCATTCATCTTTCACCATTTTAAAAATAAAAGTGTTCCAAGAAAATTCTTTCATCCTACAGTTTAGTTAGGTGCTGAAGTTGGTGATAATGTAGGGCAGGGGGGAGGGCAACAGCAGGGCGAAGGGGGCGCTAGCTAATGTCTGATTGCAGTGAGCAGTAACAGTCTAAGAAAGGTTAGGTACCACTGACTTACAACAACAGAACATGAATACAGTACTGTATCAGCTGTATTGGTAGAAGACCATCTTCACAGCATTGCCACTGTGAGGGGTTCACTTGTACGTGGATCCCGTTTTTATAATATAATTCATGAAAAATGACCTGAAACGATTGTCATATGAAGAAAAGATTGTATTTTTGATGCCACTGAACCAAAGACGTTGCCTGAGTGGCAGGATCGATTTTAAGTAGGGGTGCATGGATCGCAGTACCAGTTGCAATATAGGTAGGATGTAAGACTTAAAGCTAGTGGCTAGCTGTGAGAATTTAGTTGTTGGTCTATGGACAAGTTTTATAAAATGAAGTGATGAATGATACTGTAACTTAAAGGTAAAGAAACTAAAACAAATTTGTATTGTAATGAAATTTTGTATATTTAGTTTTTATGATGCAGCAACGCAAAGTAGATTTCGCTCATTTTTGCAGTACTGATCCTTGAATGTAGGAACCAAGTATTTTCCATCAGATTTAATGTATAGGTTGATTAGGTATACCCAATCTGTAATATAATGTGAGTTTTGTAATCCTGATACAGAGAAGTGAAATTTTGGAATTTATTTTGTCAAAAGACGTCGGCCTTTTTCTATGTAGCGATCCACGTGTTCTTAATTACCACTGTAAGTGAGAATTGTAGAACAATTGAGAAGTTCACTGATTTTGAAGTTAATATTAAATGTTCCAGATAAGATTTTGTGAATGTGAAACCTTATTTTGAGTACAATTCTCAAACTGAAGCATTCGATCTTAGCATATCGCCTTATCAGCGCCTCATTGTCTTCCATGCTGTGTTTATTTAAAGCCAATGGATATTTTTTTGAAAGAAATTATTTTTCAATCAGAATCAGAAAAATATTAATGTGCCAGAATCAGAAAAGTATTAATGTTTATAACAGTTTCAATGCGGGCAACATGCACAGCACAGAGCCAATATCGAGTATTTTTGCCGAATATTTACAAGATTATTCATTTATCAGCCAATCTACTGATATTATTTGTATGAAGTTAGTTTAAGGCAGCCACTGCACTTTGCCATGCCAAGACTGAATATTTTCTATGCCTACTGTGGAGTGAACACAATACCAAGCCACCATGGCCGCGTTAACCCTTTTGCTGCTACAGAGACGTGCTCCCTGCATTCCACGCTGTGCACGATTTTGTCATCACTGTACTGCTCGCCTGTGTAGACACATGGTGTTCCGACTGCTTTGACACACTTATCATTCGATTTCACAAAAACTGTTTGGCCCAAAAATTTGATTTTTACACATCTTCCTGGCTGATACCTTCCCCCCATAAATGACCTAATTTTGTTTCTATGTTCTACGCAGTTATTGTGCAGCATTAAATGTAGTAAACCATTGCACGAAATTTTGAAGAGTTTGCAGAGGTAAAAGTCCATAGCGTTTACTTTCTGTATGGTCGATTTTAGTTGCCACAACGTTGAGAATGAAATGTGGACAAGATACCTAAATTTCATATAAAATTTACTGTATAACAATATCTCATTTAATTTAAGTACCAGATAGGTATCATATGTAATATAGAGAAATATTCCGTCTTTCGCGACTGTAATAAATGTTTGATGTACTCCGGGCGCGTTTGGCTTTATTTTAAAGCACTTCAATCTGTCAAAAGGAAGTAGACAAAATACATTAAACAAAACTGTGGACTTACAGAAACATTAGGACTTGGATATACTGTGTATCAGTGAAGTGCTCTGAGCTATGTCAAATATAATTTTTGTGTGTGGCACACACAAGCAGCATTTATTTGCTAAAACACTGATCAGCCGACACAAAAGTTGAATATTGTGTTACCACAGGCAAAACCACGAAAAGTTACTTGGCAATGGAGGAGACAAAATACTGTCCACTGAAGAT
The DNA here is from genome assembly GCF_023864345.2 of Schistocerca serialis cubense. Classification (NCBI taxonomy): domain Eukaryota; kingdom Metazoa; phylum Arthropoda; class Insecta; order Orthoptera; family Acrididae; genus Schistocerca; species Schistocerca serialis. The sequence goes on from NC_064642.1 coordinate 131,085,798, forward strand.
GCTTCAAAAGAGAAAAACGCGTCTGGTCTAAATAATACGCTTATTACAGTTGCAGAAGAGGAATATATTTCAAATTCTGCTCTAAATAATACTTTTAATACTGTCACAAAAGAATATATCTCAATATGAATAGTAAAACAGCTACTGCGGAAGAGAGGATATACAAACAAAACAGATAACATAAATAGTGTATGTGTGCCTTCTGATTGTTTATAATTGCTGTGAAAAGAAATATTGGAGGACAAAATTAGAAAAACCGAAAACCTATAATGGTTATAATGAAGAGACAAAGCTGTAGAATTTCAAAAAATTACATTCAAACGAATAAAATTCATGAAGTAAGACACTTCGATATTGTTATTAAATAAAGGAAATATTAACCACCGAACAAGTTTTGAAGTCAGAACCTTTTCCTTAGCAGCCGAACACCTTAACCATTACGCTAACGCAGCTCTTCTTTTACTAAGACACCTGGAGGACTCAAGCACACTCTAACAGATCACGCAATATACCGACAAACACTGTTGGTATGACTATGAATTACTCATGCTTCGTCAAATTACACTAGGGAATAAACAATTACCGCTGTTCTTTATTGCGAAAAAGCGGTTCGTGAGAATGATACAAACACCTTTCTTGCTAGCGCCTGAATTAGAATATGAAGCAATTGGTATAAAGAAAGCTTTTTCCAAACTTCCTGTAAAAGAAAGTCTGCTATCAAGACATTGCTTTTGTTCTATTACTTTATTTATCACTGAACGTTTCTAAAACTAAAGACACTCGTCCGTGCTCTGCACTGCAGTTGAGATCTGGCAACGTCGTTCTCTGTTCATTGGCTGACTGTGTTTTGTGACGTCAGATGCGCAGAACGAACCTAAACTCGGCCTCCATCGTAAATGACGCGCATTTTAGTTGTTTGCTACAAGTTTACTGCAGATATCCATTTACACTATAATACCTGTTGGCCATTAAATATTTGAATACTTCTTCCTAAATGAAAACATTTTTTTTATTTCTTTTATTTGTTCTGGAAGTTTGTTCCTCAATCTAGTACCTTGAATGTTTTTTCGTTTTTGTGCTGTAACATAATATACTCTTTGTATGTGGATGTCATTACTCGTTCTTCTAATGTAATAATGAAGGTCTGAATTAAGTTTGAAACTATTAGTGTACATTTCTTAGATTCAGTAGACTTTTTTGTTCATAGAAGAATGGCAAATGTAAAATATTTAACTGTTGAAATAACTGGTGTGAGGATGTTAGCCTTGAATTGTTAGTGAGTATTCTGACAGCTTGCTTTTGTATCATGAAGATGAATTTCAGGTTTGTCTTACTACTATATATCATCAGACGGTTAGTCCATAGACAATAGCATAATGGATGTAATGAAAGTAAAAAATTGAGCCACACTGTGTACTGTGTAGGTTTATGTCTATGTTCATAGACTATAGTTCTGTAAATAATTCTTCTTTGGTCTGTTTTTTTAATAAGATTTTGAAATGCACAGGGTAAGATGTCTAGGTATCAGTTGTTTAGTTTAAGTGTGTGATATTTGTCTTGTAACAAATGGAAAATTACAACCAATATTTTTGAATCTAAAATACTGTCTTTTGTGGTTAATTGTACAACAAGACTGGTGACCCTAGCGTGATCTAAATCATGATGCAGGTAGAGGGAACATTAATATCCCAAGCAGTGACACAAAGATCGAAGTGGGAGAAGTTAGTATGGAACTCCCTCCATTATGGACTAAAAAACCTGCTATATGATTTTGTCAGGTTGAAGCACAATTTACAGTTGTGAGAATACAGATTGAAGCAAACAAATTCAATTACTCATTAGCACAGCTAGAGCCTCGATTTCGTGATGATAAATGGGATCTTGTGGACAATGATGAAAGCAACAAATGTTCATTAGCTAAAGAGAGACTGCCAATCAACTTTAAGGAAAGTGAAGAATGTCAAATTATGAAAATAGTTCGTGAATTAGAAATTGATTATATAAATCCCAGTCATTTGCTTCGGAAAAACCAACAGTTATGAAGGAATGAACGTTTCACTCTCTGGCTCAAAAACTTCATGGTAGTGTCCAATATATTTCAATAATTTCCAAAGAAAATATGGACAAACCACCGCAAATGGCTGATTGGATGGTGAAGATTTGGAATTCCCAGGAACTTCAGATGTTTCCCCTGTAGCGTGTGATCCTTCAGTGGCAGTGAAAGATCTAGCAAATATCGAAGAGCTTAAAACTCAAATCCAAAAATCCAGATCTATGGAGCAACAATATCAATTATGGCGACATTTTTGTGGCATAGGCCACAGCAAGCCAAGATACAATGTTTCAGGAAAGTACTGCTATTATCATTTTGTTACAGTGCAAACATGTGTCCAACGGGGTCAATGGAAAACTGAGGGGAATTCCAGTCAGCAGACACAGTAGTGACTGAATGACTGGCACAGCAGTTATACCAGGCTCTCAATATCGATTGTTTGTAAGAGATAAAAGTTTCAGATTATATTTCCTGATTGCCATAAGTGCTGATATTCCCTTTATAGAAGCGTGTGTCAAGGATAGGGTTAAAGAGGCAGAAAATGTACTTTGGGCTGCAAATGGATCTGAGATTACAACTTGTGGACTAAAGTTATTGAATCTTGATTGACATCCACATCTACATCTACATGATTACCCTGCAATTCACATTTAAGTGCTTGGCAGAGGGTTCATCAAACCACAGTCATACTATCTCTCTACCAATCCACTCACGAACAGCGAGCAGGAAAAACGAACACCTAAATCTTTCTGTTCGAGCTCTGATTTCTCTTATTTTATTTTGATGATCATTCCTACCTATGTAGGTTGGGCTCAACAAAATATTTTCGCATTCGGAAGAGAAAGTTGGTGACTGAAATTTCGTAAATAGATCTCGCCGCGACGAAAAACTTCTTTGCTTTAATGACTTCCATCCCAACTCGCGTATCATATCTGCCACACTCTCTCCCCTATTACGTGATAATACAAAACGAGCTGCCCTTTTTTGGACCCTTTCGATGTCCTCTATCAATCCCACTTGGTAAGGATCCCACACCGCCCAGCAATATTCTAACAGATGACGAACGAGTGTAGTGTAAGCTGTCTCTTTAGTGGACTTGTTGCATTTCTAAGTGTCCTGCCAATGAAACGCAACCTTTGGCTCGCCTTCCCCACAATATTATCTATGTGGTCTTTCCAACTGAAGTTGTTCGTAATTTTAACATCCAGGTACTTAGTTGAATTGACAGCCTTGAGAATTGTACTATTTATCGAGTAATCGAATTCCAACGGATTTCTTTTGGAACTCATGTGGATCACCCCACACTTTTCGTTATTTAGCGTCAACTGCCACCTGCCACACCATACAGCAATCTTTTCTAAATCGCTTTGCAACTGATACTGGTCTTTGGATGACCTCACTAGATGGTAAATTACAGCATCATCTGCGAACAACCTAAGAGAACTGCTCAGATTGTCACCCAGGTCATTTATATAGATCAGGACGCTTCCCTGGGGAACACCTGATATCACTTCAGTTTTACTCGATGATTTGCCATCTATTACTATGAACTGCGACCTTCCTGACAGGAAATCACGAATCAAGTCACACAACTGAGACGATACCCCATAGGCCCGCAGCTTGATTAGCTAAGTCGCTTGAGAGGAACGGTGTCAAAAGCTTTCCGGAAATCTAGAAATACGGAATCAACTTGAGATCCCCTGTCAATAGTGGCCATTACTTCGTGCGAATTAATAGCTAGCTGCGTTGCACAAGAACGATGTTTTCTGAAGCCATGCTGATTACGTATCAATAGATCGTTCCTTCGAGGTGATTCATAATGTTTGCATACAATATATGCACCAAAACCCTACTGCAAACCGACGTCAATGATATAGGTCTGTAGTTAGATGGATTTCTCCTACTACCCTTCTTAAACACTGGTGCGACCTGCGCAATTTTCCAATCTGTAGGTACAGATCTATCGGTGAGCGAGCGGTTGTGCATGATTGCTAAGTAGGGAGCTATTGTATCAGCGTAATCTGAAAGGAACCTAATCGGTATACAATCTGGACCTGAAGACTTGCCCGTATCAAGCAATTTGAGTTGCTTCACAACCCCTAAGGTATCTACTTCTAAGAAAATCATGCTAGCAACTGTTAGTGTTTCAAATTCTGGAATATTCCATTCGTCTTCCCTGGTGAAGGAATTTCGTAAAACTGCGTTCAATAACTCCGCTTTAGCGGCACAGTCGTCGGTAACAGTGCCATCAGCACTGCGCAGCGAAGGTATTGACTGCGTCTTGCCGCTTGTGTACTTTACATACGACCAGAATTTCTTCGGATTTTCTACCAAATTTCGAGACAATTAACACTGTCTGTCACGTCACGTCATGTCCTATCAAAAACTTTGCTATGCATTTCAAATGGAGGTATCCACAATGGCCATCCTGTCCCATCACGTAATGTCAAGGCACTGTCAGGGTTTCTCAGGAAGAGAGTTTTGACAGCTGACGTCATCTATCTGTTGTTGATCATGTGTACCCAAGCTCATTTCCTCATGAGACACGGCCATGCTTACATCTCCACATTTCACTTCAACGTTATTTCCGTGGTTGAGATTAGTTGTATGTTGTTCATTATAAATTGTTTCGTTTCTTTACTTCATTTGTTAAAATTTATAATAAATTACGAAAGATTAACTGATGAGGCGAGGCAAAACTCTGAATTTTACGACAGGAGCATAATAAATTACCTGCCCAGTACTATGTTTATAAAACAGATTTTTTAATTTATACTGGCATCATATGTAATATTTTACAATGTATTGGATGGCAATATGGCTCAACATGAATTGAAAAACGAACTATGGGTAGAATCGGATTAGTAAGTGGACTTTATTGGTACGTTGTCAGACATTTATAATGTCTCATAAAGAAATGGACTGAAACCTTCAGGCACTGCAACAGTGGCAAAATCCTCTTTTTTTTGCAAAGTATGTATCAAGTTATGTATTAAAGTTGTTTGTTTAAATATGTGTTAGTGGCAGGCTTATTTCTTGCTAGGTGGCTCTCTAGATTGCAAGTGAAACAGTTTTGCTATCATAAGTGGTCAATATTTTTGTGGTTTCACTAGCTAACCCCAGTATAAATAATGCAGTTAAACTATTATCATCCAAATGCAATATGGAAAGAAAACGTAATTGTCTTGAAGCGAAATAACACAAAAAATTGCTCTGGACTGAGAACTATACTTAACCTAAAATAGACCAATTTTTCACCGGATGTGATGACAGCTCATAATATGTGTTCATTTGAGTAATTCTGGGATCAATTTGCCAAAGCAAATGGCAAAACTGGTGCTTCGACTTTCTAAAATATAAAATACAGATTTCTCTTACCCAATCTCCTCATATAGTGTGTGAAATTTCCCTTCTGTAGCACATAATTTTTCGGATCCACACTCTTTTTTGGATTTTTTTGCACTTTTGTCTACCTTCTCTAATGTACAAGCTATCACTGCAAGTTACAAACCATCTGATTCAAATAAATGTCATTTTCGTACAAATGTGGACTACAGAATCCATATATATATGCTACCACGTTTTGTATGTTGTCTTTGCGCATAAAAAGAGTTGAAAATCATCTCACGAAGCTCGCAAGTCCCGCGAAAAAAACAGTTTAGGATAGCCATGCGACTTGAGGTCACATGACTTGAACTGACTTTACGACTTGACGGAGTGTGAATCACCTTGACGTGAGGTGCCATGATGTGACAGTGCTATGACAGACGTGTGAATTGGCCTTTAGGTTTAAAACGTAGTTTTGATTGGCCTTTCATTGTAGCCAACACAACAATAGGTATAATGAGTGTAGACATTCTTCATCAGTTTGAATTATTAACAGATCTGAAAAGGAAATTATTAGTTGACAGTAATACCCAGTTACATGTAGCTGCACTATAGTGTGTAGCTGATTTGTCTTATTCCATTAGTTCGCTCCATGCTAATTGTAAATACTCTTGAACTACTTAAAAGATTTCCTGACCTAACGAAACCCACTCTGACACCAGAAGAAATTAAGCATGATGTTAAATGTTGCATTGCAACCAGCAGTGGACTACCAGTGTACTTAAAAGCCCACAGATTAGATTCACATAAACTACATTTGGATATACAAGAATTCTATTCTTAACGAATCACAATACAATTTGCCCTCTAAATCCCCATGGGCTAGTCCTCTGAACATGAGAGAATTGTCAGATGGTCAGTGACATGTTTGTGGATAGTACCGACATCTTCATGAACGAACCCTTCCTGGCTGCTATCCAATACCTCACATAAATAAAGTAAATTCAGTCCTTGTGGACAACAACATACTCCTTAAAGTCGATACCCTCATAGCAAATTACCAAATCCCACTCGCTGAAAATTACAAGGAAAAGGGTGTTGCGGTCACACCCTTTGGGCTTTGGGAATTCGATTTTGTATCCTTTGGCCTCAAGGGTGCACCCAGTACCTTTCAGAAATTTATTAATGAAGTTTTGAGGGATATAGATTTCTGTTTTGCATATTACTGATATACTGATAGCTTATAGCTCCCCAGAAGAACACACTCAATATCGAAATATCATATCTGAACGACTGAACAATATTTGTTTGAGGATTAATTTTGATAAATCTGTGTTTGGGGTTCAAGAAATTAACTTTCTAAGTCATGTGATTAATCCAGAACTTACCAAAACAGGCCCAAAATGAGTATAATTGATAACTAATTTCAAATTCCCAGGAACTGTGTCAAAATTACACCGTTTCCTTAACATACAGAATTTTTACCAAAGGTATTTGGAGCATGCCTCAGAGGATCAAGCTGTTCCAAATGATTACTTGAAGAATACCAAGCAAACGACAAAAAAAGCATACAGTGAGGAGATGATGCAACAAAGCAGTTTGGGAAGTGCAAAATAGGCCTTGCAAATGCAGCTCTTTTAACATTCCTGAACGTAAACGATGGCCTTGCATTATTTGTAGACGCTCCAGCTTTTACATCCAGTGCAGTGTCACTACAGAAAGGACTATGGGAACCAACTGGTTTCAACATATGGTAGAGAACGTTTCAGTATATACATCGCAATAACGTATTTTAAGTACCTTCTAGAAAGACGTTCATTTGAAGCGTATACTGATCATGCTCCTATGATGCATACTTTTAAACAAGAAAACTATAAGGCAACGCCTATGCAGTTGCGACACCTGCAGTTCATAATACAATTTATGACAGATATCAGACACGTTTCTAGAAAAGAAAATAGTGTGGATGACAGCCAATCCAGACCGGAAGAAGTAGTACCAGTTGATTACAAGAAGATAGGAGGTGCTCAAGTGAATGATGGAGTGATGAAGAACCTGGGAAACCTCACTCTAGTCCTCATACCTCACTGAACTTTAAACAGCATGAAAACTCTGGTGGAAGATCATTATGGTGCGATATATCAACAAGAAACATTATTCCTTAGCAATTTAGACATTCAGTTTTTCAGAATTATCACAGTATGACATACTGGTATTATGTCTTCTGTGAAATTACGCGTGTGCAGATTTATTTGGTCAAACATCAAACAGGATATTCAAAAATGGGCAGAATCATGCATAGCATGCCAAAAGAACAAACTGACTAGACACTGGCCTGTTTCCAATCACAGACGGTCGATTTAAAGTATTGCACATCGATCTGATTGGCGCATTGCCTCCTTCAGATGAATTCATGTACTGTTTAATGTATATCGATTGATTCAGTACTTGGACAGAAGTGATTCCACTACATGATATTCCAGCAGAAACAATGGTATAAGAACATTATAACTACTGGATCACTAGATTTGGGGCACCTAACCAATTAGTGACTGATCAAGGAGGACAGTTTCAAACAGGACGGTTCTGTGGATTAGCTAAAATTCTTGGTTCTAAACTCAAACTACAGCGCATCACCCACAATCAAATGAGAACATAGAGAGATTCCATCGAACACTGAAGGCAGCCTTCAGAGCGCATACTAAAGTAAATGCAGTGACATCATTCCTACAGTTCTCCCAGGACTTGTGATAGATCGTATTAGCCATAAAGTATGTATGGGACACTGTATGGGGCAAAGATGCAATAAAAAACATACCCACGCCAAAAAGAGATATGTACGAAAAGAAAGATGATCATATATCTGTATTCTAGTGTTTCCTTAAGCTCAAATCAAATGCTTTCACTCTTCAGCTATGTCTATTCCTGTCTGTGATTCTGGGTGGACGTACTGCATGTATCTCACACAACAATATACATGTAGATTCGTGTTAAAGTTTTTGCTATGTATTTTCTGCAAACGGAGGCAGTTTCTTTCATTCTAAACTGCTTCATCCTGAAAATGATACCTGGATTCACTGTAGACTGCAAACTTCAGAAAACCAGGGGACAGTATCTTTGATTGTATTACACTGCATTCTTTATCACAGAGCAGGACGGTGTAACCTTTTCTTCAAAAAAGAAGAGGTAAATACTGTTCAAAGGAGATTTAATATTTCAACCAATCTAGACTGTGACAGTGGCAAACGTAGTGAGAGCCTGTGCAGGTACGAGCTTAGATGCATGAATTGCTGCTGATGAAAGTATCTGCCAGCCACACACCTCGAAATAATTCACATTATACGCCAGTACTTAAACAACAGTATAGACTGTGTTGCTGTGTGAGAGAAGAAAATAAGCCAACAGCTGCTAACTTTCCCTGTTGATTTTCATTCTACGTTCGGAAAACATTCACTTGCCAGTTACACCAACATAGGGATATACTTTGCCTTTCAAACTGTTTCCGCGAGACAAAGGGACCACCATTCATTAGTAAGAATCCGCATAGTACGACTCATGTATTTGTGAGGAGTGACAAAGTGAAAGAAAACAAGTGCCTCCCCACAAGGTCACTATGAAGTCCTGGTGTGAAAACAATATATTTCACTCTAAAAATTGAGAATGTGCCAACTAACACATAACACGACAGACTGAGAACTGCCTACATCCTTGTGAACTGAGACATCAGTGGTCTACAGGATAACCTATCTCTGAATGAGTTACCCAAACCTCCAAGACGCTCACAAAAGAAAGGTACTCAATTTGACTGAGTTGTGAAATTTCCCAAAATTTACATACTGTAAGGGGTGGATGATTTAGAGCTATTTTACGTTCATCACATATAGTTGTATAACTAATTCATCTTTGTCTTGACTTTATTTTTCATTGAAAACAAATGACATTTTTGGAGTGCACAGAGCGGGTGGTCTAGGTGTCAGTTGCTTCGAGTGTGTGATATTTGGCTTATAACGAATGGTACCTTACAAATAATATTTTCTGAATATAAACTACTCTGTTTTGTGATTAATTGTACAACAATATCAACAAATACACACACAATTAATTATGTATAACACAGAGCTTAGCTTATTAGTGATATACAAAATGTGGGCTTCCTAGTCTAAATATTCGCCAATAAGCACACTTGAAGATCTGATCACATCTATCTCCTCAATTTGTTTATTTTGAATTCTGAGATCTAGCTTACGACTGACTTTGTTTTTCTGTAATGAATATATGTAGTTCCTAGAAATTTTAAGGTAAACTAAATCATTTCGGAGCAATTTCGTATATATTACAAAACTCTAGTTGCAGATAGTTTATAATACCTGGTTTATATCAGTTAGAATAACATTTGTGTTCTCAACAAAAAGCAATATATGAGCACCATTCATTAGCAGCTCGATAATATTTACTTAAAAACAGAGTAAGAGAGGTCCTCGAACATTGCCTGTACAGCCTGAATATCAGATCTGTAAATGATACTGTGGTTTTTAATGTTTTTGAAGTAATTTCTACTACCTTTCCCCTAATTTCGAAATTTTTGTTTAGTCATATTAAAAGATATTCAATGAACTCAGTAGCAGCTGGTTCTGTATGCATGCCTCTGCAGAAACCATAGTGATTTACAGATAAGAGATTCCACTTTTCAAGATAATTTGCCACTTTTTGTCTCACAAATATCTCTATTACTAAACAGAAATGACAATGCTATTGGTCTATGCTCCATAAACACTGCTCTTTTTATACACTGGTTTCACTTTTGAAATGTTTAACAGTCTTGGAAACTCGCGCTCTGACACCAATGTATTTACAATATCTGACTACTTTTAAGCATTAATGAACGTGGTAGTTCATAGATCATAGAAACAAGTCATTATTTACTGTTTTACAACCTGTATGTTAAAAACATTGAAATTATTTGTAGGACTTTCAATTAACACTTTGTTCTTTTGGAGCTTAGGTTTGACTGTCACTCACATTGCCTGGAGTAATTATGAAGTAATTTATGTAATTTGCAGAAGTTATATTTCTGAGTAAAGCTCCATGATGGTGTTTCAAAACAATATTCTCTTGAATTTTAATATTTTCCTTAATTATTTGCTTACTACATTTCATATTTTTTATTATTTTGTTAATTCTGTGATTGCTTAGTCATTGTCTTAGGTATTTAAATTACTTTCCTACAAATTATCTTATATTCTGTAACATAATCTGTGCAGTGTTGGGCTTTGTTTTTCTTTTTCAAATTTATTGAGGTGTCTTAGAGTTTCACTAGACAAACTGTAGCAGGCTCTATGGCTGCCCTTCCTTAGCATGGCACTGATGAGAGTTTTGTTTGATTGGAATATATGTCTCAATCAGGAACAACAAAATAACGTATGATGGATTGCATCATTCATTGGTTGTTGGTTTCGAAAAAAAGTCTTGAATAAAAATTTCATTTATTCTGTGCTGGAGTGCCTTTTATATTCTAACTTATTTTTTACTCCTTAGGTACAGAATAGTTTATACTTATTGTGGTCTGAAATGCCTAAATTTACATTTAGAGCTTCAGAGACGCCATTTTGGATATTTGCGAAGATTTATTGTCTACTGAGGAAAATGACAACATCGTTATTCCAGTACGATCTGAAAAACTGAGGTTTCATATGAAAACTGTTTAGGATTCTCAAACTCCACCTTCTTTCTTCACTTTCAGTTCAAATATTAATGTTAAAATTCCTACATTATAATAATTTCACTTCATTATTGTAAAGAGCATTTAACTCTGCCTCCATTTTTTTAAAAAATATATGTTTTCTTACCTAGTGGTGTTCTGGATATCGCTAAGACAATCAGTTTTTTGTTGTTATTCTCAATTTTTATCCCCTTGGTACATGATTCAAAATGTTTTTCAATATTTAGTTAATCCATTTCCATTTTTGCTTTGAGTTGTAGTACTGCTGTTCTATAAATGCATACTCTACCGTTTTCAAAAGCATTGTGGCAGTAATGAAGTGCTAATTTAAAATTGTTTATATTTATAAGTCTTAATTCACTAACTTTGCAGCAGTATCTAGACAAACAAATGAAAGAGACATCAGCTAAATTATTTTTAAGCTACTTCTAAGTTCAGTACTTCATTCTCCAAGCACTGAGTATTCTGACACATTATTCTGAACGATTTGATTAATATTTTTAATCTTTCTTATCTTACAGAATTTCTCTTGCTGCCTTCAACTGTAAAAATCATTCATAAGAAGAGGAGCGAGTGTTTTACATCTATCCACAACATCTGAGACTGCGTCTTCTACTGCAGGTTAAAGGAAGAGGATATAAAACTGAATGTATCATCAGGTTTCAGATTAGCTACATACTTCTGCAGACCCAGTGAATCCTATGGGGGTTCATCCATATATATTAGTAATGATCTAGGCTTAAAGGTTTCTGTTCTTGAAGTTAGTAACCTATGCATTAAAGGTGTTTTTGAAGCAGCTGCTTTTATTATACGTAGTATACAGCTCATAACTGTGTCTTTATATCACACTCCTGAAAGTGATGTAGAACAATTCATAGAACGTTTAGAAAAACTTGTGATCAGTATACAAAAAATATACTAAATACAAAATTTTAATCTTTGGGGATCTAAACATAGACATTAGGAAAACGACAGCCAGAAATGTTAATTTAGTAAACATGTTAAGATCCTATAATCTCTTTTGTGCTAATGAAAGACCTACAAGGCACTCCTCCTGTCTTGACAATCTAATAACAAATGTATACAAATGTGATTTTGAGCTAGGCTTATTTAATGTCGATTACCTGTCAGACCATAGAGGTATATGGGTGAAACTAATTACTAAAAAACCAAAAGAAGACGAGGAACAAACTCAGTGTGTCAGACCATCTACAGACACAAATATTAGCAAGTATAGAGAAGAACTTAAGTCTATAGATTGGAATACTGTTATACATTCCTCCAGAAATGTTGATGAAGCCTTCAGCACATTCCTCAAAATCATTTCTGAAATCTTCCACACATCCTGTCCACTGTTTAAAAAACAAAAAAGTTAGGAAACGTAGCCACTCAGTTTTACAGAAGTGGTTTTCACCCCAATTACAAAAACTGAGACTATTGGTAATTACTTGTCACGATAAGGTCAAAAAGGGAGCAGTAGATAAAGAAACTTACAAAAACCTGAAAAGAAAATATAGATCCGAAATTAAAATAGCCAAGTGTAAGGCAAATGGTGATTTCATTAAAAAATCACACAATAAATGTAAGGCTGCATGGAAAGTAATAAAAGCAGAGCTAGGTATGGATGTAAACTACAAAGAAAACACAAATGCTGTTAACATCACTGCTGATGATTTCAATCACTTTTCTGTCAACTCTGCCAATCTTAGCCTTCCAACCCATAGCAACCAGAATTCCAATTCAACACATAACCTATTTCTCACCCCATATTTGGCAGAAATTTTCAACAAAACATTACAAACATAGTGTCAGCTTGTAAATGGAGAGAAGTAAAAGTAACTGATATAATTAAAGCAACCTCTAAATTAGGATACTCTATATCTGAAGATGTGTATGGCCTGTCAAACTATGTAATTAAAAAAGTTGTAGATCTCATGACATATCCTCTTTGCATACTGATAAACTGGATGCTCTCGAGTGGACACTTTCCAGAATGTCTCAAAAAAACAGTTATCATACCATTATACAAAAAGGGTGACAAGTTCTGTATCAATAATTGTAGACCAATTTCACTTGTGCCTATTCTCTCAAAAATAATAGAACATTGCATACTGCAGCAAATATGCATACACCTATCAGACAATAATATATTAAATAATTCTCAGTATGGATTCAGGTTAAACTTATCAACAGTCAAAGCAGTTGAATACCTTATCTCTTTTGTACTAAGCGCATTTGAGTCAGAATTATCAGCTGAAGCCATTCTAATTGACTTGAGTAAGGCTTTCGACTCAGTTAACCACAAATTATTATTAGATAAACTGTGTTGCTATGGAATCAAACACTTGGAACTCTCACTAATTGAATCATACCTCAGCGATAGAAAACAAATAGTAAAGCATAATGACCAACAGTCACAGACTTGAAGTATAAAACGAGGTGTTCCTCAGGGCTCAGTGCTTGGCCCTCTACTATTTATATTGTTTGTAAATGACTTTCCGAATAATTTACCCTGTAAATCTATCCTCTATGCTGATGACACAACATTAGCTAATTCTGGAAAGGATATAAACATATTGAAGGAGGAAAGTGAAGAGTGTCTCAAAATATCTAATATCTGGTTTAAAGCTAATGACTTATCTATGAACCATGAAAAGACTGTCAAGATAATCTTCAGTTTATCAAACAGTAACATGGAGTTATCATCTGTTAAACTACTAGGAATACACATTGACTCAAAATTAACTTGCGACACACATACAGATTATGTATGTCGAAAGCTATCACGAGTTATCTACCTACTAGCCAAACTACGCACAGGTGTTACACAAGATTTATTGCTTCAGTCATACTATGCCTTCATTCATTGCCATCTACAATATGACATTCTTTTATGGGGTAACTCTCCAGGAGCTAAAAAAATTTTCACTTGGCAGAAGAAAGCAATTAGACGTTTTTACGGAATCACTGACAACAAGACCTCATGTAGACCTTATTTTAGAGACTTAAAAACTCTCACAGTCCCATCTCTTTACATATACTGTTGCCTATTAAACATAAAAGAAAACTTAAACCACTACACTATAAGGAAATCAATTCATCAACACAATACTCAACAAACAAATATGATTGATATACCCACAACCAGGCTTAAGAAAACCCAATCTAGCTATGAATACATAGGCATAAAATTATTCAACACTTTACCCGTACAGGCTCAATTGGTTTCAATGGTTATTTTCAAAACTAAAACCAAAGTGTGGATGAAGAAAAATATTTTCTACAGTGTAGAAGAATTTCAGAATAGTTGTAAAGATGATCTAATTTATTGATAAACTAAGGCTTACTGTTATGTATAGTTGTGGATGTAGAGGCAACTAGCTATAAGCTAATAGGGTACAACACTGTCCTTTTTTCCATGTAATATTTTTTTTATATGAAACATAATGTACAAATAGCTATAATACTTCTGACAACATTGATTACAAGTTAATGCTGATAAATTATGGCTTACTGTTATGTAGGATCTAGGTGTAGAGGCTGTTGTAAGCTAATAGTTTACAACATTGCTATATTTTTACTATGTGATATTTTGGTATGTATAACATAATGTACAAATAGCTATAACTCTTCTGACGACATCGATTGCATGTTAGTGCTGAAAGATGGATAAAATAAATAAATAAATAAATCCCTGCTTTTAAGTAGTACTGTTGTTACTGCTGGAGCTGCTGCTATTGTTGGTGATGAAGCTGATGTTACAGTTTGTGATGTTACTGTTAAAGCTTCTGTTGATGGTACCACTTCCAATACTGTTGTTTGTGCTGCAGATATTGTTGGTGTTGTTGGTGCTGATGACGTTAATTTTGTTGGAGCTGCAATTTCTATTGGTACTGATGCTGATACTATAGTCACTGATGATGCTGCTGGTGCTACAGATGTTGCTGTTTCGGCAGCTCTTGTTTTTACATGAGATATTGCTGTTGCCTTTTCTACTGTTGTTGTTACTGATTCTGATTGTGCTGCTTTTGTTAGCTCTATGGTTGTTTCTGTTACTGTTGGCATTGGTGCTGTTATTTTGTTTGATACTGCTGCCATTTCTTTTGTTTTTCTTGTCACCAAAGTTGTCAATTCCTCCTTAGTGAGAGATGAAATTATTGTACCTTTTCCTGTACCATCTGGAAGTGCAGGATTTGCATTATTGGCCATTAACTGTTATGTTACATTATGTGATGTAACCTCCTCTTTATAAATGAAAATGATTTATGTAAATTTGCTTAAAACTTAATGAAATATAAACAGTTCAGATGAGTCATGTAACTCAGGTTGTTAACTTTTTGTTCCTTGATGTGTTGGAATTCTTCAGAAGAACAGGATTTGGATGTATAATTCATTCGGCTTTGATAAGTGAATTGAGTAAGTAAGTGATATACCTTTAGACATATTTTATTACACAAAGCAACACATGCCATCTGTTGCAAACACCAAATCAACAGTGAAAGCCAAGCTCCACAATTCTCACACTTATATACATTTTCAAACAATTATTTGATTGTTGGTATAGCAATTTTTAGAGATTACAATTAAAAATGATCATGTCAAGTTATTTTGACATACATATGGAAATGTTACAATTGGTCTCATTTGTTTTATGCATACAATTTAATCAGGAATAAAAGTTATCACGAGGATTTACATCAAATGAACAGAACAAACTATGGTGTTAATAACTTCATCAATTACTCAATGAAAAAATTAAGTGCAATGTTTCTACTATATGTTCGATATAATATGATTCACATCTTTTTGTTAGAATTAACGTAGTTACCCAGAAAATCCCTTTTGATGATTTGTTTGCATATATTTGGTTTCATTATTTTGCAAAGTCTGACAATAATTTTGAAAATTAGTGAATTTAGTTATGTACATAAATTACATAGATCAATAATAATAGTACTTATGTTAATCCAAACTTTATTTCGTGTATTTTGGCTGACAAAGGAAACTGAGTGGCATGGTATAATACGATTTTATTGTCTGCTAATTAGAATAATTTCGGATTTTCGTACCAATTGAACAATTTCTGCAGTCCTGATTTGATAATAATTCATAATTATTTACATACTACATCAAAAAGTAGAGCTTACTGGCCCTTAAATTATTATTATCTTTTTAACTGGAATCTGGGTGATCAGTTGCCCTTAATGAACTGAGAGTTATACTGGACTGTACAATATGTCTTCCAAACTAACCGGTTATATGAGATTCTAAGGCTGATGCTTCTGGCAATATAGAATAGGTTCAATTGTGCAACTACTTGTTAATGAAAGAGCTTCTAGCTCATGTATGATTTGCCCTTTCTTTTTAGGAGGTGTGTTCATACTAGATGGAACAGGAACACAATATCACTTCCTTACCTCTGTTATAAACAGTGAAAGTGAGGCTATGAAACATCATCTGTGATAAAAAAAATCGGAACTTATCATTCGGTTTAAGGATATATGTTAGAGCCCATTTTTAATTTTTGATGTTTATTCAATCCATTACAGAATATGCATTGTGTTGATCATGCAAAATTTGCACTATAAGCATGGGTATATACACAACTCTATGTATAATAACCAGCAGTTAGCAAATTATAATTGTCCATGGTGATTCAGTAAGCTGTTCACCCCAGAAATTGCCAAAACCATTAAAACATAGTAATTCTGTCTCACTCAGATGTATTGTGAAAACGTTGACACTAGGCTACTTGTAGCAATTTTTCATAGTTATATTATTTGCAGAGATATCGGTACCAACTTCACTTCTTTCAAATGGAACTACAGTGATTTCTACTGCTAGTATCATAGACCTAAAAGAGATGAATTTAAAGGCTTTTCACTCTTCAAAAATCTGATTACTAATCCTGGAGTAATTGCAGTATATAGAACTTAAGGTTTACTTGTTTTGAGAGGGAAACTGATTGATAGCTTACGTGGAAATTGGTGGTTTCATACCCAAAAAATAAAATAAGTCACATAAGAAAAGCAGGAAACAGTGCTGCACTGGTGTGATACCAGTATAATAGCTGCATAGCAGAAGTGAAGATTTCATTCTGTCTGAGTCATTCACGTGTGTGGAGTCCTGATTTGAAAAAAAATGAAGTCTCTCACAAACCAAGACAAACTAGATATGCTACTTCTTTATGGATAATATAAAAGGAATACGAAAAGAATAGTAGAGTTTAACACAAAAAGTTATCCCAACAGACTGTGTTCAACGAGAATGACAATTGAGGGAAGGTGCAAAAAAATGTTATTTGAATGGCACTGGAATACTATACAGAAGACAAGAAGCGAGCTTACAAAGAGAAAAATGGACAAAACAGATGTTCTGACAGATGTTGCTCATAATCCATATGTAAGCTTCACAGAAATTGCGAGTATCTCTGGAATAAATTAGTTCTGCGTTGTACGCATTTTCTGTGTGGTTTCTACATATATCACGTGTCACCAGCAGTTGAACCTGTGAGATTGCAGAAGATGCATGAAATTCTGTAGCTCACTTATGATGCAGCATTGGGACATTAGATTTCGATGCAAAGAATTATCTTTACAGATGAAGCTGCCTTTACACATTGAGGACAGCTGAATAAAAAATGTGTATTATTGGATCACACAGCAACTGCACTGAATGAGGTAGGTAAAACATCAAAGGCAGTGGAGTATGAACATTTGGCATGGAATTATTGGAGACTATGTGACTGGTCATTACGTCACTGAAGAAACCTTATAGGCTATAGTAAAAGCACACACAGTTTCTTACTGAAGTGTCACCACCTCTCCACTTGAAATATGTGGATGGATGTAGTAGCAGCATGATAGATATCTGGCTCACTACTCACTAGTGACCAGGAAAGTGTTCACTTAACTCTTTCCTGGTCACAGGATAGGATGTGATGGCATTATCATACGGCCTGCACATTCGCCTAATCTGACACCTCTGAATTTATTTTGCTGGGGTAAATTAAAAAATGAAGTCCATGTACAAGTTCCAATGACTCAAAGTTATTTAAAACATTTCATTGTTGCAACACGTGCAATGATATCGATGTCCATGCACCAGCGATTGCATATATGTATTCCAGTAGGTGGTCAACACTTGAAACTCTTGATGACACAAACAGAGTTCTTGGGGAGTGTTTATGACCATATTCTTTGTTGATTTCCTTTTTATAGCTCTTGCTAACGTTATTCTGCAATGTAAGTGTGCATCTTCACATCAGACTTATGACACAAGGTTATGGTTGAACAATCTTCATACCTCAATTCACTGTTTCATAAATCCAGTCAGTATTTTGGAGTGTGAGAGTACAGAATTTTTTCGGAATTACACTCGGGATTTTTCCATTAACAGCCAAAAGTGCAAAGTTTTCTGTGCCCTCATCTTCTATAAATGAGTAGACATGCTTCAAATAATGCATAAAGTGTAAATTTATATACATATGATATTATGTCATAGTGCAGATTTTGTTTTGAATTGTATTATTCGTTTGAGATACTCCTTGGGCGGTATGCAGCAGTTGGGAGTCTGCCGCCGAAATCTTTATGCCACAACAAATTTGCCTCAGAGTAGGTGATGTTATGAATCCTCAGTGAAGACATCATCCTGCAGCAGAATTATGAAGACTTATGAAAAATATCTGCAGAGCATTTTAGTGTTAAGGATACTTTCACACTGAAAACGTATCTAAATGTGGTCAGGTAGTAAATGTTTATGGTCATATAAACCACTTGAAGGTCATATTTTCAAAAGTTTGGAAGAATAGTTAATAAATAATATACTTAAATATGCATCAAGACTCGTTTTCCAGCGAGAACCCTCTCATACAGCCACCCAGAAGTAAAATATGAATCTACTGTGAAGAATGTAGATTTGAAAACTGAGGAAGAAGAAGCCACTTAAAAAGAACAGAAAAGTATTATTTTCATCTCAGCTACAATCCTGCTACAAGATTTGCTGTAGAACAATTTAATTCAAACTTGATTACTCAAGGCTGAAGTTTATTTCTTTATATTCATGAAAACAATGTGAAAGTGAATTAATGAGTGCAAATAATGCCATTACATTTGTCAGTGCTTTAGTACAGTGAGCAAGATGACCAGCTGTAAGAAACAAAAGAAATTAAAGACTTTGTGATAAATTTGAATCCAAAATACAACCGAATATTGGTCTTTACATCTAATCTAGAGTGAATTAACAGATTAAACGAGATTAACACTGAAAAACTGTGATATATATATATATATATATATATATATATATATATATATATATATATATATATATATATCACAGATACATACATATATATATATGTATGTATCTGCAGATGAAAATTTCGTTATGGGAACATCCCTCAGGCTGTGGCTAAGCCATATATTTGCAATATCCCTTCATACATGAGTGATAGTCTTGCTTGTTTCACAGCAGAGCTTCTGTAAAGTTTGGAAGGTAGGAGATGAGGTACTGCCGAAAATAAATCTGAGAGAACAGATCGTGAGTCATGCTTGGGTAGTACAGTGGGTAGAGCACTTGTTCACAAAAGACAAAGGTCCCGAGTTCGAGTCTCAGTCTGGTATACAGTTTTAATATGCAAGGAAGTACCTTGTTGTCAAGTAAATCAGCAAGAAGACAAATATGCGATTAGACATTATCAAAAAACTTTTTACAGCAAATAAAAAAAAAAGATTTTAAAAGCACTGAAGCGATTATATGACATTGTCAAGTAGAATTTAACCAAAAATTACGTATGATAAGAAAATACAGAAGATCTACGTGCATAACAAATTTATCGATTCTAAGCTGAATCTGTGAGAAGATTTATTCAAGAAGGCATTGGCAGAGTATGCAGTAGACATACTCTGCAAAATTAAGGGTATATGAGCAGCTTGTATTTCACTGTCAGCAGCTTCGACATGAAGTGTCTAGGTGGTATAGTCAGCAGTCATCTCGCAGCACCCAGACTATGAGCTATACATCTGCAACAAGCAACGACATCCAGACCTATAAAACAACTGTAGGCCATCACTCACCAGAGTACACTCAGTCAAAACCCACTGAGTTCTTTTTCTTTAATATGTATTACATATTATAAGCCTGAAATTCGTTGTGACAATATACATACTGAATGCGTTAGCCAAATACCAAAATCCACCGACAGAAATAAAATCGCACCACCAAGAAAGAGTTATGGGATGGAAACGAAAGTTGGTAGGCGTGTTTCTACATCTGAAAGATGATGTCTATTCCAGTTTCACACCAGTCGCACGAGAGTGACGCTAATAGCGTCACTATGAGGATGTAAATCAAGTTTGTTTTAAATGCACACTTACTGGTAGTGAGCTTCATTTACCTTCGAGATTGGACGTGGTGCGTTGATGTCAGTCAAGAATGCCTTTAAAGTGACAAAGACACCATTATCAACACCTCACTGAATTTGAACGAGTTCATGCATTAAGGCTATGAGAAGCTGGATGTTCCTTCTGCAATACTGCAGAAAGGCTTGTCAGGAAGGCAGGCACTGTACGTGATTGCTGGCAGCGGCGGTCACGAGAATGATCGGTTACAAGAAGACTGAGCTCCAGATGGTCACATGGCACTACTGAAAGGAAAGACCATTGCGTTTGCTACATGGCTCTGGCGCATCACACAGCATCTGCAGCGGGAATTTGAGCGGCAGTTGGTACCATAGTGACACAAGGAACTACTACAAATCTGTTACTTCAAGGACAGCTCTACAGCATGCATTCCACTGATCCCAAACCACCGCCATTTACAACTTCAGTGGTGTCAAGCAAGAGCTCACTGGAGGGCAGGGTGGAGGAATATTGTGTTTTCTGATGATAGCTGGTTCTGCCTCAGTGCCAGGGATGGCCATGTGTTGGTTAGAAAGAGATTGGATGAGAAGGTACATCCATCCTGTTTGTGAGCTATGCCCACTGGATCTACACCTGGAGTTATGGATTGGGGTGTGATTTCGTATGACAGCAGGGGCACTCTAAAGTGTTACTGAGCAAACCGATAATTGTTGCATGGTCACGCTACCATCATCCCTTACGAGCCAGAGTGGCCATTTACACGTGCTTAGTCTTTACTATCCTTGCGCTGAGTCTTGGGTGATCTTTTCATAGCAGTAGTAGTAATATTTATTATTCCACATCACAAATGTTGCAGATACATTTATTAAATTCTCAATGAAAATTCAACCACGAACTTAGATATACAGTTGTGGATTAAGGGTTATTGATTGCAACATTCTCAACACATTATTGTATTTGCATCTTAATTACTTACTCTGATATTATTAATCACTGGCGTGTGGTATACATGACCAATATGATATGATGGTTAGTTTTGAGTCAGTATTATTTTTTGGTTATGTGCTATCGCAGGTAGATATGTAGAATAGCCCAATGTTTAGATTAGACTGAAAGCTGACAGTTTTATGGTAAGTTCGCAAAGTCAATGAATGTATTGTCATGAGAAAAACAATAATCATTGTTGTGGTTACGCATGTTGCATCAGAAGAGCCTGTTTTCCCACTGTTTTGATGACAGTGGTATCAAGTGTTTCAATTATTCTAGCGAAAAGCATTTAATCTGTGAAAAATACAGTGATATAACTATTCGAACTACATGTGCAAGGCATCAAAACAGAATACAACACCACAATCGAAACTATTTCTCAGGTGCAGGAATATTCAACACTTCAGTACACCTTCACCAGTTGCCAAAAGCAGTATAGTAATAAAGTCAGAAGACTCAGGCACCCGGCACAAAACAAATGTTTTCTATCTAACTTACAGACACGAAGGCTCCTGGTAATTATTTACTATGAAATGGAAAAAGCGTTATTGTGGACAAAGCGACTTATAAAAACCTCAAAGGACATCATAGATCACAAATCAAAACAGCCAAATGTAGGGAAAATGAACATTACACTGAAAGTTCGAATAATAGATGTAAGGCAGCAAGGTGGATTATTAAAAGCAGGGTTGGGTACAGATAGAAACTGTAAAGAAACCGCAGGTGCTGTCAATATCACTGCAACTGAATTTAATCAAGTTTTTTGTCAAGGTCGTGAACCCCACTATCATCCCAACTTCTGGTGAGCATATTTCCAATTCAATGGATGCTCCTAATCTAGACCCTATTTCTGGCAATAAGTTTCTTCAAAATAGTGCAAACACTTTGTCAGCTTTCAAGTGGACACAAATACAAGTATGTGACGTGGTTAAATCACTAACAACACTGGGAAAATCAGAATTTGAGGACATTTATGGCTTACCAAACTTTGTGAATGAAACTAGTGAACCTCATGTCTAACCCTCTTTGTACACTAATAAACTGGATTTATGCTAGTTTCCATTTTCCAGAGTGTCGTCCATATTCATAAAAAGGGTAACAAGATATGCACAAATAAATATCGTCAAATTTCACTGGCATTGGTTCTCTCCAAAATAATAAAATACTACATGCAGCAGGTTATCTGTAGACATTTATCTAAAAACAGTATTCTGACTCAATCTAAATATGGTTTTAGGTCCAAATTATCAACAGTGAAAGCAGCTGAAGGCATCATTTCTTTTATCTAAAACTCATTTGAATCAAAGTTATGTGCTGAAACATTCTAGTCAACTTAAGCAAGGCATTTGATTCAGTGAAGCATAGAGTACTACCGGAAAAACTTTGAAGTTACAGAGTCAGAGACTTATAACTCTCCCTCATAAACTCCTATCTCAGTGACAGGAAACAAATTGTATTTTTACAATAACCAAAGCTTGCAATACTTACGTATAACTTGAGACATTCCTCAGGGTTCTGTGTTTGGCCTTTTACTCTTTACTATATTTGTAAATGATCTTCCCAGTAACATGCCTTGTAAATCTGTACTTCATGCTGATGACACAGCATTCATTAGCTCTGGGAAACACATAAACAAACTGAAACTGGAAAACAAAGAGTACCTTAATCAGCTTGATACATGGTTCAAAGTCAATGAGCTATCCATCAGCTATGAAAAGACAGTGAACATCATTTTCAGTTTATCAAGCCGTGAAAATGAGAGCTGAGATGTTAAGCTACTTGTATATATCTTGATTTCAAATTAACTTGGTACAAACACACAGACCATACACATTATGTGAGCAAAAGTATCCGGACACCTGGCTGAAAATGACTTTCAAGTTCGTGGTGACTTTCATCGGTATTGCTGGAATTCAGTATGGCGTTGGCCCACCTTTAGCCTTGACGACAGCTTCCACTCTCGCAGGCATGTGATCATTCAGGTGCTGGAAGGTTTCTTGGGGAATGGCAGCCCATTCTCGATGGAGTGCTGCACTGAGGAGAGGTATTGATGTCAGTCGTGAGGCCTGGCACAAAGTCGGCTTTCCAAAACATCCCTAAGGTGTTCTATAGGATTCAGATCAGGACTCTGTGTAAGCTAGTCCATTACAGGGATGTTACTGCCGTGTAACCACTCCGCCATAGGCTGTGCATTATGAACAGGTGCTCGATTGTGCTGAAAGATGCAATCACCATCCCCGAATTGCTCTTCAACAATGGGAAGCAAGAAGGTGCTTAAAACATCAATGTAAGCCTGTGCTATAATAGAACAAGGGGTGCAAGCCCCCTCTATGAAAAACACGACCACACCATAACACCATCACTGCCGAATTTTACTGTTGCACTACACATGCTGCCAGATTACGTTCACTGTGAATTTGTCATACCCACACTCTGCCATCAGATCACCGCATTGAGTACCGTGATTTGTTACTCCACACAAAGTTTTTCCACTGTTCAATCGTCCAATGCTTATGCTCCTTACACCAAGTGAGGCATTGTTTGGCATTTACCGGCGTGATGTGTGGCTTATGAGCAGCTGCTCGACTATGAAATCCAAGTTTTCTCATCTCCCACCTAACTGTCCTAGTACTTGCAGTGGATTCTGATGCAGTTTGGAATTCCTGTGTGATGGTATGGATAGATGTCTGCCTATTACACATTACGACCCTCTTCAACTGTTGACAGTCTCTGTCAGTCAGCAGGCAAGGTCGGCCTGTACGCTTTTGTGCTGTACGTGTCCCTTCAGCTTTCCGCTTTCCTATCACATCAGGAACAGTGGACTTAAGGATGTTTAGGAATGTGGAAATCTCGCGTACAGACGTAAGACACAAGTGACACCCAATCACCTGACCACATTCTAAGTCCATGAGTTTTGCAGAGCACCCCATTCTGCTCTCCACGATGTCTAATGACTACTGAGGTCACTGGTGTGGAGTAGCCGGCAGTAGGTGACAGCACAATGCACCTAATATGAAAAACGTATGTTTTGGGGGGTGTCCGGATACTTTTGATCACATAGTGTATGCAGAAAGCTCTCATGTGTTACATTTTTGCTACTTCACTACACACATGTGAAAAACACGTCTGTTACTTAACTCACACTATGCCTTCTGTTACTGCTATCTGCAATATGCTATCCTTGTATGTGGTAATTTTTCATCTGGCAAAAAAAAAGGCTATCAGACTTATTTCAGGATTACAAACTCTGAGACCTAAAAGTACTGACAGTCCCATCACTTTTTATACAGGGTGATTCAAAAAGAATACCACAACTTTAAAAATGTGTATTTAATGAAAGAAACATAATATAACCTTCTGTTATACATCATTACAAAGAGTATTTAAAAAGGTTTTTTTCACTCAAAAACAAGTTCAGAGATGTTCAATATGGCCCCCTCCAGACACTCGAGCAATATCATCCCGATACTCCAACTCGTTCCACACTCTCTGTAGCATATCAGGCGTAACAGTTTGGATAGCTGCTGTTATTTCTCGTTTCAAATCATCAATGGTGGCTGGGAGAGGTGGCCGAAACACCATATCCTTAACATACCCCCGTAAGAAAAAATCGCAGGGGGTAAGATCAGGGCTTCTTGGAGGCCAGTGATGAAGTGCTCTGTCACGGGGTGCCTGGCGGCCGATCCATCACCTCGGGTAGTTGACGTTCAGGTAGTTACGGACAGATAAGTGCCACTGTGGTGGCGCTCCATCCTGCTGAAATATGAATTGTTGTGCTTCTTGTTCGAGCTGAGGGAACAGCCAATTCTCTAACATCTCCAGATACTGTAGTCCAGTTACAGTAGCACCTTCGAAGAAAAAGGGACCAAAAACTTTATTGGCTGAAATGGCACAGAAAACGTTCACCTTAGGCGAGTCACGTTCATACTGAGTTGTTTCCCGCGGATTCTCAGTGCCCCATATACAGACATTGTGACGGTTGACTTAACCGTTAGTGTGGAAAGTTGCTTCATCACTAAACACAATCTTTGAAACGAAAGATTCATCTGTTTCCATTTGAGCAAGGATAAAATCACAGAAATCGATTCTTTTAATCTTATCAGCTGCAGACAGTGCTTGAACCAATTTCAGACGATAAGGTTTCATAACTAACCTTTTTCGTAGGACTCTCCATACAGTTGATTGTGGAATTTGCAGCTCTCTTCTAGCTCTGCGAGTCGATTTTCCTGGGCTGCGAACAAATGCTTGCTGGATGCGTGCTACATTTTCATCACTCGTTCTCGGCCGTCCAGAACTTTTCCCTTTGCACAAACACCCATTCTCTGTAAACTGTTTATACCAACGTTTAATACACCACCTATCAGGAGGTTTAACACCATACTTCGTTCGAAATGCACGCTGAACAACTGTCGTCGATTCACTTCTGCCATACTCAATAACACAAAAAGCTTTCTGTTGAGCGGTCGCCATCTTAGCATCAACTGACGCTGACGCCTAGTCAACAGCGCCTCAAGCGAACAGATGTACAACTAAATGAAACTTTATAGCTCCCTTAATTCGCCGACAGATAGTGCTTAGCTCTGCCTTTTGTCGTTGCAGAGTTTTAAATTCCTAAAGTTGTGGTATTCTTTTTGAATCACCCTGTGTACTGTTGCCTACTTAAGATAAAAGAAAACTTAAACAACTACGGTACATCTTAAGGGAAGCTTATACCAGTATAAAACCAGGCAAATGAGACAGATAGATATGCGCACAAGCTAGATTAAAGAAACACAGCCTAGTTATGTATACCAGGGCATAAAATTATTTAATTGTTCACCTGCAGAGGCGCATCATGTCTCCCTTAACGACTTTAAAACAAAAACTGAAAAAAGGTTGAAAGAAAAGGCTTTCTACAATATTTCAGAATTTAAAAACTGCTGTAAGGATGAGCAGAGGTGCTAAATTATTTCTGGCTGTAAACTAATCTGTAATTACATTAGTATGTCAATAGTTTATTTGATACTTCTGTACATTATTTTCTATGTAATGTATAATTAAGAAATTATTCTCTATTGTATATTTTATGTGCCTTATATTACTATTATTAGCGTGTATACTGTAACTATGCCAATAAAATGAATTTGTACAATAAATTTAAACTTAATATGATGAAATTGATTGGAAAAATGCTCAAATATGGATTAAAAATAAATAAATAAATACTTGTGTTTTGAAAGCATGCCCTTATTGCAAATTGAAAAATACATTAACATTTCCATCTGCATTACATTCTTGCAGTTTAACATTTTCTTTTAAGGTAAATCACACTTTATATACCATTACACCTTGCATTTTTTGTTGTTTATGTAATATGCATCAAAATACCTCAAACATGCCCTTTATCTAATATCCTCTGAATTTATCTTGCGGTTTTGGTTTTTATGATGAAAGGTTCATCACAGATGGCAAAATGCATAATATATAGCAGGAACACAACAAGTCAGTCTGTCACAATAAACTTTATTTAGCAGTACATTGGTTGGTTTTGGCAAATCTCAATGGAAAGTATCACCTCCCTACCTACCCTACAATTTGGGCTAGGTTACACATCACACACCACAATTAAATCATTAGTAGGGCGTCCAATAAAATATGCTAGTCCCTTTTAATTCATCGCAGTTTCATTTAAATTGGGAAAACTGATTTTGTACGAATTGTATTCCAACACTTGCCTTTCAGCGATGGCATTCATTTGGAGCTGTGAGCCTTTGGAGTGAATCTCTAAACTTTATGCATATACGAGGGTCATTCAATAATTAAAAAGACAAAGACTGGGGAAAAAAACCTTTTTATTAGGGCAAGTTTGGTACTTTTATGGCTTTATGTTGGCATCCCTGGGATGAGCCCTGATCAGCTGATGTATTAACATTGTTTTGTTTATAACCTCAAAAATACATTTCAAGATGGCGAGTCCAACTCGAAACGCCCACATCAGTTGAATAACGTTCTGTTATTCATTTTTTAGTTGGTGAAGGCAAGAAACCAGTGAATATATACTTTATAATGTCTAAAAGTTTATGTCTAAGGTTGTATGAATTGTGCAATTTTTTTACAAGTGGGTAGAGCAGTTCAAAAATAGTAGCGACTCAGCGACTGATGAACAAGTTTCTGGCTGACCAGTTGCAGTTTCAACACCCTCACTTGCAAGTCGAATTTATGCCATTATTAGTGGCGATCGCCGTGTGACTGTGGAAATGATAGTTGATCATGTTCAAGTTAATACTGGTACAATTCATAACATTATCTGTAAGAAGCTGAAGTACCGCAAAACATGTGCAAGATGGGTCCCAAAGGAGTTGACGTGGCTACACGAGGAAACGAGGTTGAGACTGTGCACAGAGCTAAAGGAACATTATGAAAGAGAACGTGACCACTTCCTCAACCAAATTTTAATTTGTGATGAAACTTGGGTTCACTATTATGAGCTAGAATCAAAAGGACTAAGCATGGAGTGGAAGCACACCAAATCACCTGTCTAGAAAAAATTCAAAACCCAAGGATCAGCAGGACAAGTCACATTGACAGTGTTTCAGGATGCTGAAGGTCTAGTTTTTCTGTGATTATGAGCAGCATAGAATGAACAGCCAGTACTACTTGGATTTACTTTCAAACAAAGTAAAGCCAGCCAAGAGAGAGAGAGAGAGAGAGAGAGAGAGAGAGAGAGAGAGAGAGAGAGAGAGAGAGAGAGAGAGATCGTGGATCTCAGAGGAGAGGCGTGATTCTCAAGCAAGACAACACATGTCTTCATATTGGTCAAATAACCCATGAAACCATCGACAAAATGGGCTGGGAAGTACTGCCTCATCCCCCTTATAGTCCTAATTTAGCATCTAGTGATTTCCATTTGTTTGGTGCACTGAAGGCCACATTACGTGGGAAGAGGTTCAGGGACACTTGAGGATGTGAAAAAGTTTGTGGGAAATTGGTTCAAACATCAATCTAAAGAGTTCTTTGCAGCTGGAATAAAAAAAGCTTGTAGCCCGTTGGAACAAGTGCATAAATGTTGAAGGGGATTATGTTGAAAAATATAAAAAGTATTGATTTGTAAAAATAAATGCCTTTTTCTCCAGACCAATTTGTCTCTTTAATTATTGAATGACCCTTGTATATTCTACAGAAAAGACACATTTCGGAAATCTCATCGGTCTAACCTGTTGTTCTGTGCCTATGCTTTAATTCATTGGTAAGGGATAATGGTAGCGTGACTGTAGTGACATCTATCAGTTTGCTTGGTAGTTGAGGGTCCCTTACGATGTTGGCTCCAGATGCCTGTGCCAGTTTGCTCTGACCATTAGCTACATGTGCAGACACTCTCCAATCAACGATTGGGAAACCACATGGCTCAGGTTGGGTAACTGAAATCAATCTTGATGTGTGTAACTGAGAGAACAGTGTTGAACACTATGTTGTTTTTTCATGCAAACTTGGTTTAACTCGGTTTACTCAAGCCTTCAAATAGCTTAACTTGGTTTGGCGTAAACTCAAGTTGGTCTATCATTTGTCCAGCCAATTACACCATCACACAACTACAACAAACTCATGACCCGACTAGACTGAACTGTATTGTTTCACAAAAATTAACAACAAAGATACCATAGCTCACAAATATTTGACTACATCAATATTTACATCCAATGATAAGTGTACACTATCAGTGTGATTGAAATCATTTCCAGAAAGATACAAATATATTTAACATTTCATAAAAGCAATGATTGCAGGAAACAATAAGTGTTACATTAATGTAGTATTGCGATGATCATTACTTTCATCTGTGTAGTATCATACATTTCAATACTTCACAAAAAATTAGGTGTTTTGAGCAGTTCAGTTAAGTTGTGCAGGCCATGAGCATACCATTTCTCAGCATGGGGGTGGAGTAAAGCAGCTTACCTGTCTGTATCACATCTTGAACAGGTGATATTGTGCAAGGTTATAAGGGGATAGTATGGTTGGCCAAAGAATGATAGTTGGTCTGTGTTGTTGACACATAGGTGATGAGATGGAGTTCTCAGAGCTATTCATAGTAGGTGCTGATATTCATCACTGGGTCACCAAATCAGACAGGATCAAGTAGCATAAAGCAGGCATCAGATGCAGAAAATGTACACTTTATAGCTTGAAATTCCGGAGATTTACTAGTGAAAAACCTGAAACATACTCTATAGGTTTTGACAGCCACCAGGTGATCTCAGGATAGCTAAATGGCTGTTCATGCTTATGACAGCATACTGCATTACAGACTGCAATACTGGGTCTTTTGGTTCGACACTTTGAAAATAGACTTGTGAAACATTCGAAATTCGCAGTACAAATTTTCATATTGGTCAATCGTAAGGCAGCCAAAAGCCTGTTCACAAGCATGACGGCATAGTGCACTAAAGGTTGCAGTTTTGGGTCTTTTGTTTTGAAGTTTGGAAAATAGAATTGTGAACCATCGGAAACTTGCTGTATAGCATAGATTTTGACAACTATCAGGTGATCGTAGTGTAGCCAAATTTCAAACCAGCGTGAAATAAACCATAACTCAGGACTGCCTGCTGTGCAGCTTGTTCAACTTGAGTTATTAATAGTCTCAATCCAAGCTAGACCATTTCATAAAGTGAGTTGACCCTAAGCTCATTCAGACCGAGTTGGCAGGAAAAGCCAAATTAACTTTCGACATCATTTACCAGGTTCATGTTTGTTCATGTTATAAATGCTCTTAAGATACAGTAACCAAACTTGAGTTGGTAGGAAATTTATAACAACATTCATTTCTCTCATTAGCATCTGTGAGGTTTGCGTACCGGTATGATTGCAGTTTTGTTTGTTATATGAGATTGGCAATTAAACTGAATATGTCTTTTTTATTGTCCGACATACAAATATCTGATATCAAAACAATATGTTCCAGCTACTGTCATTCTTTATCACAAGCTACATACTCAGTATTATATAAACCTTTTAACATATCAGTAAACTTTTTTCTTGTGGGCAGTTCACAATTTGCAATCTAGTAGCCAAATACCTCACTGCAAGCATTATTGGATGCCACTCCACAGGACGAAATTTTAAAATACATTCATGAGCTGCTTTGAATTTGCTACAAGATTTGTATGGTGACTGGATAATATTAAATGGCCAAATGCCTCATCATGTGCATGAATGGTTGCTGTGCTACAGACCACAGTTCAAAAAAACACTCATTTGACATAGGAAAATTGCTGTAAGGATTTTGGCAACGATTGGATTAAATTAAAGTAGTGAAATACTGTGGCTCAATCTTGAATGGTGTAAAATTACCGCTTTGTCATTGTTTCCCACAGTAACTTTGCACTCTAAATTTTAATATGTATATGTATAAGCTGCCGTGATGCTAATATTCCGTATAGACTCACTTGTAAATAACACTTATCAAACGCTTCACAAATTTTGATCAAACAAATAAATCACAATGAACTACTGCACTTCAGATCACAGTGAGTGATGTCCTGTTCTATAGACATAGATTCAACTCTAGCAGCGAGTGCCGTGCACCACATGGACACAACTCAAGTTAGTAACCATCTTACTCAGGTTGCCTCAAAATCCTCTCAATCCAAGTTAACCCAGTTTGGCAACACCCATCTCTAGGTTGGCTCGGAATGTAGTACAGTTCAGTTAATAGGAAATGATTTGGATCCAAGCATGTTGAGTTGTACTGAATACTGGTATTTCTAAATGTTTTCTTCAAATTATACAAAGTGTTTTGATTACTGTGAAGTGAATCAATCGACACACATTAAAAAACTTAAGAGAAATTTCAGTTCCCACATCATTATTACATTTTACCGTACATAAATGAAATCAACAATCCATCCCTCTTACAGGAAGTGAGATTACTGAACTAGACAATCTGCCAAAGAGAAATACTACATCAATAACATCAGAGTTAGTAACTTTCATTGTTTTTTACCAGTCACTTGCTCATTTCCTATTACTGCGCAAACAGCAGCATTATAATTAAATTCTGATTTTGTCATGTTAGTTGCTTTTGCTAATATTGATACTAACAGAGTGAGGATGGCTGTTAAAACACCACCTGACTCTGTGAAGGTGATGTCGTCCACACTGACCTATGGCTACCTCCCCTTCAACCTCCCTCCCCACCCCTACCTCCCCCTCCCTTTGCCACCCAAGTGCTCTGTCCTTTTGGGGGTAAGGGAGGCTGTGGGTAGCGGGGGCTCTGCGGCAGTTCAACCGTGGATTGCTTCAGCAAACTCTTTTGTCAGAAGGGCAGAGCTTCACTACAGCACTATTTCTGAACAGTAGCTATGTGCACACACACACACTCTGGTGTATCTCAATATTGTCAATAAGGTGTATGTTGTCTGTACTTACCACCTACATTATTCTACTTTGGTATTCACACCTCAGTCCTCTCCACAAGCCAATTAGCTCACCCACGGAACTGAATAACAGAGAAGCTGAGCAAGAGATTGCACGAGAAAGTGCCTCACAGAGGATTGATATGATGTTTTCTTTATGTAACTTAAACAATGCAACTTGATTTAAGTTATGCTGTTCATTGTTTCAGTCATTATCAAAGTGATTGGAAGGAATCATGTTAGAAAGGTATAAGGAAAATACTGCATTACATAAAAGGCACAGTAGACTACAGGATGCATCATAAAAATGAGGAAAGCAATGAAGTAGTAGCTTATGCTGGTGCTGATTGGGCCAATAGCTCAGACAGAAATTGACATCAGGTTATGCTATGAAGCTGTTCAGTAACACTGTAAGGTGGGGAGCTAAAAAACAAATTACTTTAGCATTCTCTTACAGAAGCAGAATTTGTATTGCTTGCAACTTACGCTGTAGAATATTTGTGGTTTGAGCAGCTTGTGGGGACATGACTTCATGGAGTCACCTGGAACAATATCACTGCCCTGAGGTATCTCAGCTAATCTCTCTGGACCTGCAGTTTGCACGCTTTGATTGATGTTTGTAACAATATGTTTTGCACCTTGTAGAGCAATAATATATATTTGTATGGAATCGTAGGACCTGTTAGTTGTTATTCTACATAACTATTATGCCGGGTGCCATACTTCCTACAGTGGTGACCCTGAAATTTAAACTGTGCCACATTTAAAATGTAAAATCGCCCATGTCTGTCTGTTATCCTACAATGCAGTCCTACAATGCTGCAGCTACCTCCAGCTCAACTGTTTCCTGCTGCAAGGGATGTCAGTCTCACCTCTTCGTCAATGCCTGTGAATTCCATGAACTTCCTGTGCCTCAGATTGGTATAGTTTCACCAAAAACTGTGTGAAGTGTCCAATTTGGCAGTGTGTAGTGAACTGATGACAATGCTTCCATTGTTTCTTCTTCTACCACACCAAACTCACGCTACTTCACACAATACCGGCCAACAATGAGAGTCAAATTCTCAGTGTGTTCTTACTAGTGACAGCACTGTAATGATGCCAGGTGACTATTTGCCTTGCAGTTTTGCTATGACAACGAATGTGATTCCAGGTGAACAATGACTTCCTGCCACCCCATTTGTCACTACACATAATGCTCCAAGCTTCCACGCAGAAAATAATGACACTTAGTCCCACTGACACTCCTTTAGTGCTAGTGACTATGTGCATTAACATTCCCAGAGTTTTGTAAAACTATACGGACACCCACCAGGGTGCCATGATAGCTGGTCAACAATGACTGCCACTAAAAAATCCTCAAACCATTTACAGCTATTCACTGCCTCCTGGACAAAACACATGGGTTCAAGTGATCTTTCTGGACATAAAAGTGAACTACCCAACACAGTCTATGTTGTCATACAGCATTTGCTCGCATCATCCATGATATGACTGCCGCCACATCACCTGAGTGGCATCACATCCCCTCCACCCATTCCATGTTTACTGGCAGCTGCTACCACTACGCACGACACGTGCACACACTGCAACTCCTCCATGCATGTGTAACACCCAGTTTCAGCACAACTGCCTCAGCGGATTGACCGTACAATGCTTTGGGTTGAGGCTGCCCCATTACCACATGTCTCAGCTGACACAGGTGCCAAGGCCTTTGTTTGCAGCTGGGTTGCCAGGATCAGCTGTCCTATATCACTGACAACAG
Organism: Schistocerca serialis cubense; assembly: GCF_023864345.2. Lineage (NCBI taxonomy): Eukaryota > Metazoa > Arthropoda > Insecta > Orthoptera > Acrididae > Schistocerca > Schistocerca serialis. The sequence goes on from NC_064642.1 coordinate 131,119,402, forward strand.
ATCAAGGCTGGCAATTTGAGTCTGCCTTGTCGAATGAAATGTGCCAACTTTGTGAGTCCTGTCATTTCCATGTGACTGCTTACCACCATGGCCTAGTGAAACAATGGTATCACACACTCAAGGCAGCATTAATCTACCACTCACAGTCATGGACCGATGATGCCCTGTGCTGGGTGCTTCTCAGAATTAGGACTGCTCACGCAGAACATTTGAATGCCTCACTTGCCGAGGTCCTATATGATGAACCACTGTGCGTACTTGCAGAATTCGTTACTCAGGGTAAAGTTACACTGGACCACAACCTGCTGGATCTAGTGCAGCATTGCATGAGAGTATACAAAACATCCATGTGCCACCAACTACCCATCACACAAAGCCTACAATTTTTATTCACATGGACTTGAAACATATGTTCACACAGTCTCCTGTGCACAGTTGTCAAGCCAGGTATGCATCCCCTCTACAGCAGCCTGTACCACATACTTGAGCAGACCACCAACACATTTGACATTATCATGTCAGGAAAAGCCACTATGGTGTCCTCAAACAGACTGAAGACTGCATGGACTTTAGCCAATTACCCAGTGGCATGCCCTGCATCGACACCTCCACAGTCAACAGACACTCACTTCAAAGTACAACTAAATGTGAGTGACTTTTTACCAGAAGATATTGATGTCACCCTAAGTGACTCACTGTTAGTCACCTCTGCCAATTTCGCAAAGAGGCATGTAGGCACCAGTGTAATCTCCAGGTCAATCGAACATGCCATGTCCCTGCCTCCTCCATCGATACAACAGGTTTAACATCTCACTTCACGACCAATGGAGCATTCATCATCACTCCCTGTATACATCACTCCCACTGCCAACACTGGGAATGAAGCCACCTCCACCACTGCCTTGCCTGCCCTAATCATCACACCAGGTACACTGCTCCCCTCCTCCATCACTGATGATGACATTACACCTCCTGATGTGTCGCTGGTCATTGACCACCATACTGCCTACACAGCACTGCCATCCCCCTCTCCTCAGCCTTCAGCAGCTCCTCCCACTTCGCAATTTGCCTGTACAATGTGCCCACCGGTGCATGTCGCTGATTATGACATTTCAGCGATTAACACCTCCACTGCACCGACATCCCACCAATGCACACAGCTTTTTCCCTTTTGCCACATTACAGGGAGGGGGAGGGGGGGGGGGGGCGACGGTTCTGTGGGAGTGTAACACTGTGGAGTCACCTGGGACAATATTGCTGCCCTGAGGTAGCTCAGCTAACCTCTCTGGCTCTGCAGTTAGCTTGCTGTGATTGATATTCGTGACAACATGCTTTGTATCTTGTAGACAATAAAATATATTTGTATGGAATTGTATGACCCATCAGTTGTTATCATACGTAACTACTATCCTGAGTACTGTACTTCCTACAAGCTATTCCATGACTAAAAAATTTGAAAACAATTTGCAGAGAAAATCAGTATTGTATTGCCTCTCTTTGTATGTGGGAATACAATATACACTACTGGCCATTAAAATTGCTACACCACGAAGATGACGTGCTACAGATGTCAAATTTAACCGACAGGAAGAAGATGCTGTGCTATGCAAATGATTAGCTTTTCAGAGCATTCACACAAGGTTGGCGCCGCTTGAGACACCTACAACGTGCTCACATGAGGAAAGTTTCCAACCGTTTGTTCATACACAAACAGCAGTTGACCGTCGTTGCTTGGTGAAACGTTGTTGTGATGCCGCGTGTGAGGAGGAGAAATGCTTCCATCACGTTTCCGACTTTGATAAAGGTCGGATTGTAGCCTATCGTGATTGTGGTTTGTCGTATCGCGACACTGCTGCTCGCGTTGGTCGACATCCGATGAGTGTTAGCAGAATATGGAATCGGTGGGTTCAGGAGGGTAATACAGAACGCTGTGCTGGATCCCAAAGGCCTCGTATCACTAGCAGTCGAGATGATAGGCATCTTATCCGCATGGCTGTAACGGATCATGCAGCCACGTCTTGATCCGTAAGTCAACAGATGGGGACATTTGCAAGACAACAACCATCTGCACGAACAGTTCGACGACTATTGCAGCAGCATGGACTATCAGCTCGGAGACCATGGCTGCGGTTACCCTTGACACTGCATCACAGACAGGAGGGCCTGCGATGGTGTACTCAACGACGAACCTGGGTGGACAAATGGCAAAACGTCATTTTTTTGGATGGATCCAGGTTCTATTTACAGCATCATGATGGTCACATCCATGTTTGGCGACATCGCAGTGAACGCAGATTGGAAGCGTGTATTCGTCATCGCCATACTGGCGTATCACCCGGCGTGGTGGTATGGGGTGCCATTGGTTACACGTCTGGGTCACCTCTTGTTCGCATTGACAGCACTTTGAACAGTGGACGTTACATTTCAGATGTGTTACGACACGTGACTCTACCCTTCATTCGATCCCTGCGAAACCCTACATTTCAGCAGGATAATGCATGAACCCGTGTTGCAGGTCCTGTACGGGCCTTTCTGGATACAGAAAATGTTCGACTGCTGCTCTGGCCAGCACATTCTCCAGATCTCTCACGAACTGAAAATGTCTGGTCAGTGGTGGCCGAGCAACTGGCTCCTCACAATACGCCAGTCACTACCTTTGATGAACTGTGGTATCGTGTTGAAGCTGCATGGGCAGCTATACCTGTGCACGCCATCCAAGCTCTGTTTGTCTCAATGCCCAGGCGTATCAAGGCCGTTATTAAGGCCAGAGGTGGTTGTTCTGGGTACTGATTTCTCAGGATATATGCACCCAAACTGCGTTAAAATGTAATCACATATCAGTTCTAGTATAACATATCTGTCCAATGAATACCCGTTTATCATCTGCATTTCTTCTTGGTGTAGAAATTTTAATGGCCAGTAGTGTATGTTAAATATGAATTAGTCGGAGACTTATATTTGAAAAGGAAAACAGATGGTAAGTGCATTGCTACAGAAAATCAGTTAGCAGACTTTTTACAAAATCTTTTTGCAAACAAAAATTTGAAAAATTGTCACAAGGGTTGGAAATGTGTAAAGTTGTAGACTAGTGTTATATATAATTGAGGTGGAGTGAAAGAATACTAATTCTATATTATGCTCCTTATGATTTGTTTGAAATCTTTGTACTGGAGATTGACTTGCTCTGTAGACTGAATGTGTTTGTATGCCTTGTTGTAATATGTGTCCAACACATTGTTCTTTCTTCAGTGAATAAATTAATTAAAACATAAGTTTCCTGTTTGCAACCACACTCTGCTACTAACTTTCTTCAACATCATTAACACTGACAAGGAGAGAAAAAAAGTACAATTATGGCTAGTAGTAATCAGATGATTAAAAAGTCCAAGATCCTTTTCCTGGGGAGTTATCAAGGGAGGGAAATGTCTGATACAGAACTCCCTGAACAGGTAATTTCAGGTAGCTAGGATAGACAAAATTGTAACAATCAGTGGAGAAATAAAAGATAATAGCTTGGAAAGCACGCAGGGTAACAATCATAATACATTTGGATTTTTCCATCAGAACATAAGTATTTCTGCGAAATGTGCTGTGTATAACAGAGCACAGTCCTAGACCATAGACATAAATGAATACTGCATTGACAGTTATTTGGGTGCTATATTTCAGTAATAGACCAGAGAAACATGCAATAGCAGTTATGACATAAAGGCTCATAACAGCAAATGTTTTAAACTTTGTTAACAATACTTGCAAGATTTAGTAGAAGTAATTGGGAAGAAAATGTCTGTTGAGATTTCAATTTTGATTACGTCTTGGATAGTTCTGATCAATGGCACTTGGTGTTGCTGATGTTCAGGTTTGATTTGATCCACATAGAACATTTCCTATAAGAGTAGAATAATGAATATATATAATAAAAGTAAGCATACAATGTGTGTGCTGCTAAAACTAAGAAATGAGTCCCAGTACAATCAAGGGAGTTGTATGGTGTGATCCATCCATGACGAGGATTCCTTTTTTTTACCTGAGGGGCATACTTTTGAAGATATAAGGTCTGGGAAGGTTTGCCCTCCAGAAATTTTAGAATATTCCAGACCATTTGAGAGTATTCTACAACATTCCAGAATGCTCCACAATCATCTGGGATGTTCTGGAAAGTTCAGAAATAGTCTGGAACATTTGAAAAGATTCATGAATCTTTTGGAACATCCCAGAATGCTCTCAAATGTTGTGGAATGTCTGGAACATTGTGTACCATTCAATGCCTTTTTGGTATATTCTGGAATACGCTCCTGGTGGGGCTACCCATTGGTAGAGGTATTTACCAGTCGTGGGTTCAAACATCAGTTTCTTATCAGTGACGAAGAGAGGAACTAAAAAAGTAGTGCAGTGAGTGAATAAAAACAAATAGTGATGTGTGAATTGTCAAAGTGATACAGTTACTGAATATAAATCGAAAATAAAGTGTGAAAATTGTGTAAAGTGTACTTTGTGTATTTGTTAATTTTTGGCAGCAAAAAATAATACTGCTGATGATATCAACTTTAATATTCAAAAGAGAATTCCCAATGAAGAGAGAATACACAAGTCAGTCAATATGATGGTAAATGTTGAAGAAAGAGTGAATGCCTCCATAGAATTTTTAAACACTTTGCAAGTTCCACGAATGCAAATACACTGCCTTTGACTTAAAATTGGATCTCTGATCATATTCCTCAGAAATCTCAACTCACCAAACTTATGTAATGGAACAAGGATGACCATCAAACAGCTATTGAATAACATCATTGAAGCTGAACTTGTGACTGGACAGTGTGAAGGACACACACTGTTTATCCCCAGGATACCACTGATCTGTACTGAACTGCCATTCCAATTTAAAAGACTGCTTTTTTTAATCAAATTAACCTACAGTTTTACAATTGATGAAGTGCAAGGACTAACTTTAAAATATTAAGGTATCAACCTCAAAGACTCCTGCTTCTCTCACAGTCAGCTACATGTAGCTTACTCTTGAGTAGTAAATTTGAAAAATTTATACATATATACCCTGGATAACAGAATGAAAAATGTTGTTTATAAACAAGTACTGTAAGGAGTACTTGTTCCGTAGATTCCGTAGAAACACTGGAACACGTGAGGCAATACTGACCTTACGACTTATCTTAGAAGAAAGATTAAGGAAAGGGAAACCTACGTTTCTAGCATTTGTAGACTTAGAGAAAGCTTTTGACAATGTTGACTGGAATACTCTCTTTCAAATTCTAAATGTGGCAGGGGTAAAATACAGGGAGCGAAAGGCTATTTACAATTTGTACAGAAACCAGATGGCAGTTATAAGAGTCGAGGGACATGAAAGGGAAGCAGTGGTTGGGAAGGGAGTAAGACAGGGTTGTAGCCTCTCCCCGATGTTGTTCAATCTGTGTATTGAGCAAGCAGTGAAGGAAACAAAAGAAAGTAGGTATTAAAATTCATGGAGAAGAAATAAAAACTTTGAGGTTCGCCGATGACATTGTAATTCTGTCAGAGACAGCAAAGGACTTGGAAGAGCAGTTGAACGGAATGGACAGTGTCTTCAAAGGAGGATATAACATGAACATCAACAAAAGCAAAACAAGGATAATGGAATGTAGTCGAATTAAGTTGGGTGATGCTGAGGGAATTAGATTAGGAAATGAGGCACTTAAAGTAGTAAACGAGTTTTGCTATTTGGGGAGCAAAATAACTGATGATGGTCGAAGTAGAGAGGATATAAAATGTAGGCTGGCAATGGCAAGGAAAGCGTTTCTGAAGAAGAGAAATTTGTTAACATCCAGTATTGATTTAAGTGTCAGGAAGTCATTTCTGAAAGTATTCGTACGAAGTGTAGCCATGTATGGAAGTGAAACATGGACGATAAATAGTTTGGACAAGAAGAGAATAGAAGCTTTCAAAATGTGGTGCTACAGAAGAATGCTGAAGATTAGATGGGTAGATCACATAACTAATGAGGAAGTATTGAATAGGATTGGGGAGAGGAGAAATTTGTGGCACAACTTGACCAGAAGAAGGGATTGGTTGGTAGGACATGTTCTGAGGCATCAAGGTATCACCAATTTAGTATTGGAGGGCAGCGTGGAGGGTAAAAATCGTAGAGGGAGACCAAGAGATGAATACACTAAGCAGATTCAGAAGGATGTAGGTTGCAGTAGGTACTGGGAGATGAAAAAGCTTGCACAGGATAGAGTAGCATGGAGAGCTGCATCAAACCAGTCTCAGGACTGAAGACCAGAACAACAACTGTAAGGAGTTAGAAAAAATGTCCTATGACTTTTTTGCTTCTTAAACTGTATCGTTTTATTTCAACTACAACAACATAACTGTAAGGCATTTACACCTGTCAAGTTTAAGTGAAAAGAGAAATATACAGTTTCATAGATCCATAAATAACTCTGTTAAAAATACAGGATATTCAGAAATTCCTGTTACAAACTTCTAGGACTTGTAGAGGGGAATGTGTACATAATATTTTGATTAGGAATGCATGTCTGGAAACCTATCATTTCCATTCTATGATGATTTCAATTCAGATGTGTAATGCATCCATGTTTTCTGAGGGATAGAGAGTTGCCGAGTTGCTCATCCTGGTGTGCAGTAGGGTAGACAGAATGATGTGCACTATGTCAGACGATCACCTGACATCACTTAATGTCTGGCTTACTGCCTATTCATCTCCCACATGATTCTGTGCACATTTTCAGAATACACAGACATGCTAATTGTGTACGATGAAGCACGAGGTAATGGAAGAGCTGCTAGTCATCTGTATCACAGATGTGTTGTATAACATAGCAAGCCATCACACAAATGTTTTGCCCGAATTACCCAGTAGCTCTTAGGAACAGGTACCTTCTCACTGATGAGGCAGGATTGTGGTGCTCCATGGCAATGCTGAAATGCCTGAATATGAAGAACATGTACTGCATCACGTTGAACAGAATCCATCAACAGGTACATTCTAACAATTATGTGTACAATGTGTGTTAGTCAAAGTATTGTCTGGGATGTTATGCGGGGAGCAACAATTATGTCTGTACCACTTACAAGGGGTATGTGCTATGCGTCCAGCTGATTTTCGAGAATGCGTTGCCTACAGCATGTGGTTCCTGCACCATTGCATCAATGCACCCCTTTTTCTACAAGGAGTTCTGTTCATATACGAATCTCAGTTCACTAGGGACTGTGCTCAGAATTCACAAAACAGCCATGTCTGAGCAAACAAAAACCCTCGTGTCACACATGTTCAAAGATTTCAGCACAGGTTTGGTATTAACGTGTGGGCAGGTATTCCAGGCAGTCATGTGACTGGGAAAGCTAACTGGTACTGCGTAATTTATCTTCATACAAAACACATTTGACCCCTTCTTAGAAGCTGTAACACATTTAGGTCCATCAGGAAATGTGGTTTCAACATGATGGTGCACTACCTCACTTCTCACGTGCGGTTTGGAGACATGTCATCAGATGATATGGTGAAAGATGGTTAGGCTGAAGTGGTTAAACCATGTGGGCACCACAATCACCAGAATTAACTCCTGTGGACTACTTCTTGTGGGGCCGTATGCTTTAATTTAGGAGACTCCTGTAAAGACAGAGGAAGATCTGCTGGGACAAGTTCTGGTCGCTGTACTAGAAATTGAAGAGATGCCAGGTGAGATGGAGAGTGCATACCAGAACATACTGTGTAAGTGCAATGTCTGTGAGAACGTTGGTGGTCACCATATAAAGTTGCTGTTGTAATGTGGTGGTACTGTGCTGTACATATAGTAAGCTGGGTAATTTTTGTTTTGGATGAATGTAAATGTGTAATATTAAATGTTAGTACAAACAAATGTACTTAAGCGATATACCGAGCGAGGTGGTGTAGTGGTTAGACACTGGACTCGCATTCGGGAGGACGACGGTTCAATCCTGCGTCCGGCCATTCTGATTTAGGTTTTCCGTGATTTCCCTAAATCACTCCAGGCAAATGCCGGGATGGTTCCTCTGAAAGGGCACGGCTGACTTCCTTCCCCATCCTTCCCTAATCCGATGAGACCGATGACCACGCTGTCCGGTCTCCTTCCCCAAAACAACCAACCAACTTAAGTGATAAATCAGTGTTTCATTATGTTTACTTTTTAATTGTTACCTAACAACTGTACTGCATCATGTCTAATTCAACTCCTTAAGCAGAAGTGGATGAGTTAAACAACTGAGCTTAAACTGACACAAAACAGAAACAGCACATTTCTGGACATGAGTTCCTACTCAAAGTATTACATACTCACTCCCCTCTACAAATCTTAGAAGTTTGTAGTGGGAATTTCTGAAACACCGTATACAAACGGCACACAGTAGATGAGAAATTATGTAAAGAAGATTGTTCTTAATGACAATAAAAGTTTTCCTTTACAATTGTTCGGACAATTTAAAATCAATAAATGAGAAGAATTCACTAATAACACAACACAGAAATGCAATACAATAAATATGTTTTTGCTATATGATATTACACTGAAAATAGGTTGAAAATTATGTGGCGGAATGCCAAAGAGTAAATTAATCAGTTTGCTCAGAAATTTTATTTGGTTTCCACTGATATAAAAAGGATAGCAGTGTAACATACACAGAACACCAAAATTTCCATGTATGTACATAATGTAATATAACGGTTTCTTTAGCCAGAAAGTTTTATGCTATTATTTACCACTTTATTGTTTCAATCCATCTGTAGACTGCTTCATGTTAACAACAACAAAAAACAAAAAAAGGTGCTTTTAAATATTCAGATCTATGAAACAAGAGCACTTAAATTTTTAAATATATAACAGAAACATATGAACATTATTTTACGTGACTAGATACGCAATTGTTATGAATGGAAAAAGATAGGCAATAAAACAAATTCTGGTAAGCAGTTACTGGTAAGACTGATAAATATTGTCAGCAATATACTTCATCAGAAGTAAGCGCATTAACTTTGTGCTTCATTAATTATCTCCTTTGCAATGTCAGAATACAGAACAATATGTAAAACAACTTTAATCTATCATAAAGCTTGCAGATACAATACAACAAAGACAGATGATGAAGAATATTTGCTACACAAACTAACATCAATTAGCACCATTTTAGCTGTACACACATATATATCTTGCCATGATGATTGGTAAGGAAGCATGAATCTGTTTCCAACAAACAGATTTAATTTGGACCCTCCATGCCTGCAGCTAGATTTATATCTTCTTTAAAAGTTCTCCTCTAAAGTATTTTATGGTTAGCACAGAAAATTCTAATCAGAGAATCCTTATGAAGTTTTGCACGTATGAGGCATCTGCTCCAATTTCCAACTCCACTCACGGAAATCACTTTATTACTTACAGACAATTGAAACTACAAGTTTACAGTAGAAAATCATTTTTATACAAATATATTAGTACATTTTTTTCAATGTACCACAGTGTTTTACACAAGCTACCTTTAGTTCTTTCAATACCGATGCTTACTGAAATCTTACACGATATCCTTTGTTTCATATAAATTCACTGATTATTACAGATGAATATCTTAAAAATAATTTGAGCATGGTTACATCACTTTGGAAGCAACATACCTATTTTAAGCTTGCCAAAATGAAAACCAATATTAATTATAAAAGACAGCTACAATATTTTGAAAAGTTTTGGATCACAGAAATGGGTTTTCACCAGGCAGAATATATAACATGTTTTCTATACAAAGCTTTATATAGGATGTGACATAATAATTAGAATATAAAAATAAACCAAGCAGTCAATGATTTGCACTCAATGGACAAGAGCTTTTTTTTAGAATCTAATGCTAACATCTTTTTGACACATATAGATGCACTTTTATACAAATTGTCACATGATCATTAAAAATATGTGCATTTGTGTTTACATTTACACTGAATAGCTTTAGTTCATGTCTTTACACATGGTTTCAATAAAAATTATATACTTTTAATTAGAACAGTACATAAATCTATAACCATGTGCCTTTATGTAGCATACCTCATGGAAAACATTCACAAAAAATCATTTTCACAAAAAATAATGCAGATATTTTGTATTGCCAATGTATCACACTGTTACATTGCCTTACACAAAACAGTTCCAGTTAGAAGAAATGGTGCTTTGCAGACAGAAAAATCTGCATGAAAGTCTTTTTTTCAAGCATATTTGTCACTTTTGTTTGATCATGCACATCTGGAAGCATCAAATATAAAATGTGCATAAAGTCTTATACTTCACATCCAAGAAATTCAGCTAGAAGATTTGACTTCAAATAAAGATTTAGGAGCATGGCACTAAATTGTGAGTCACCACTCCAGTAACTATAGATTAACATTTATTCTCCACATACAGAGAGTTCTAGCATGAAAAGTATTCTGTCCCTAACCCACAGTTCTGGGACAAATGTGTACTACCTGCCTATTTTTGTCATATTGATGCATAGCTGGTGATCTCTAATATCCCCCCAGCCACCATTACCCTTTCGTAGTTTCTGCTTCTTGTTGCCATTCGTAACTGTCAGAGTCAGATGTGTAGGATACAGATGTTTTGCTGCAAATTTCAGGACATGTTGCACCTTTGAAATTACTGCAGTAGATTCACAGTTGGCTTTCTTGTGATGGACACCACTGTAATTAAAGAGCAGTGTTCACAGAATGTGTTGCATAGTTAAATCTTCATTAGTTAAATATAGAAATAAAGTTAGTTTGATGTTATTTTATCAATTTGGTTGCTACTGTTCCCTATGTCATGTTTTGATTTTTAGACTACGAACATAATACTGCTTGCTGCAGTCTCTCATAGTCCAGCTGATCACAAAGAAAATGATACCTAAAATGAGTTAAAGAATAGCACAATTCATTAAAAAAGTAATGGTGGTGATTATTCATTCACACTAGAGCTCCATTAGGCTCACATGTTTCCCAAACGTTCCTCCTCTAGTCTTTCTGTAATGTGCACACAAAAAATTAACATTAATACACTCACCATTAGTGATAAATCTGACTGTCTTGCAGTTCAGTGAACTACAGAGCTGGGAGTATTATGGTTATGCACCCTCATGTAACACTAAAAATTCCTATATGTGTCATCAAGAAGGTAAGAAAAATTATGCAACAATTGCATTTGATGTCTCTCACATTTGACTCAGTTATAAGAAGACATGTGCCTTTTATATAATCTTAATACATTTGGCTGATGTGTGTATCAACAAATATGTGCTAAATACTGATGACCCACTGTTCAGTTTCATTATCCGTATGAAATACACCCTGTGGCCCAAAGTCTCTAGACAGCCCAATGAATGTCCTCTATGTGACTTCATGCTATGCATCTGAAAATATAAAAATGCATTTAAAATGAAGCAACAGAGGTACTAAGCGCACCTGTACAGGTCTAGAAGTTAAAGCATTCTATCAGATATTTCACAGACATCCCTAGATACACTGTTAGCCATACTACTGTGAAATGGAAAAAGCAAAGCAGCTTTAAACATAATCACTATTCTTGTAGACCTATGAAACTGACTGACTAGAGACATCAAACTTTAAGATGCACTGTGTAAGCCAGTCAGTAGACATCTTCATGAATTACAGCAGAGGATTTGTGTTTCAGCTCAGGGGTAGAGATCAGTGACACAACAATCCAATGGGAGATGTCACAGCTTGGTTTTTATGCTTTTATTGCTGTCATAAAGCAGAAACTAAATATGCTATCTACATCCATACACTGCAAACCATCGTGAGGTGCATGGCAGAGAGTACATCCCATTGTACCTGTTATTAGGCTTTCTTCCCTTTCCATTCATGAATGGAGCACAAAAATAATGATCGTTTGGATGCCTCTCTACATACAGTAATGATTCTAATCTTATCCACATGATCCCTATGTGAGCAATACATAAGGTGTGAGCAATACATAAGGTGATGAAGTATACTCCTAGAGTCATTATTTAATGATGGTTCTTGAAACTTTGTTAATAGACTTTTGCAGGATAGTTTACATCTATTTACTAATTCAGTTCCTTCAGTATCTCTGTGACAGTTTCCCATGGATCAGACAAACCTGTGACCATTTGTACTGCCCTTCTCTGTATATGTTCAAAATACCCTGTTAGTCCTATTTGGTATGGGATGTACACACTTGAGCAATATTCTAGAACTATTTGCATGAGTTATTTGTAAGCAATCTTCTTTGTAGACTATTTGCATTTCCCCAGTATTCTACCAATAAACTGAAGTCCATCACCCGCTTTACTCACAACTGAGCCTATGTGATCATTCTATTTCATATCCCTATGAAGTGTTACACCCAGGTATTTGTATGAGGTGGACAAGACCAACAAGGACTCATTGATATTATAGTCATAGGATATTATATTGTTTTGTTTTATGAAGTGCACAATTTTACATTTTTAACATTTAAAGCAAGTTCCCAATCTTTGCACCAGTTTGAAATCTTATCAAGATCTGACTGAATATTTATGCAGCCTATACAGACAGTATTTAATCATAGATAACTGCATCATCTGCAGAAAGTCTGAGGTTATTATTAATATTGTGTACAAGGTCATCTACATACAACATGAACAGCGAGGGTCCCAAAATACTTCCCTGGGGCACACCTGAAGTTACTCCTCTGTGATACATGGACCCCCATCAAGAATAACAAGCTGCGTCCTCCCTATCAAAAAGTCCTTAATAAAATTGCAAATTTTGCTCAATACTGCGTACGACCATACTTTTGACAATAAGTGTAAGTTTGATACTGAGTCAAATGCTTTTCACAAATCATGAAATACTGCATCTTCCTGTCTTGATACAAAGATTTAAGTATGTTAGGTGAGAAAAGTGCGAGTTGGGTCTCACATGACTGATGTTTCCAGAATCCATGTTGGCTGGCATGTCAGAGCTCATTTTGTTCAAGGTACCTCATTATGTTTGAGCTCAGAATATGTTCTAAGATTCTACAACAAATCAATGTCAATGATGTTGGACAGTAGTTTTGGGGATCACTTCTACTATCCTTCTTGTAGACGGATGTCACCTGTGCTCTTTTTTCAAGAACTGGGCACAGTTTTTTGTACAAGTTTCTTTACAGTGACTGTGTGCTACGGACAATCCCTCCCTTTACAAACTGTCCTACTGGGTATGTATCTATCCAGTGCATAGTCAACTATTCTTTTAAATCCAGGCAATAATTTCTCTGCATGTTCCTGCCCTGTGCTGAAAGTTTCAAATTCCTCATTGAGAAATGACACTACTGATTTTTTAAACTAGTTTACTGAGCAGATATAGCTTTCTGCTTGTATTAGTTGTTCTTTGTAATTTGGTATTCACTGTTGCCAGAGCCAAGGCATGGTCACTGATAGCAGTTTCGATGTAGACATCCTAAAGAGGTCATGTCTATTTGCTGCCATTAGATACAATATATTTCCATCATGAGTGGGGTTTATAACTATCTGTTCTTGGTAGTTTTCAGAGAAGGCATTTAGTAATGTTTCGCTGGATGTCTTATCACACGCACTGCTAACAAAACTGTAATTTTCCCAGTTAATAGCTGGATGATTAAAGTGTCCACCAATGATTACAGTATGATTGGGAAACTTACATACAAGTGAACTGAGGTTTTCTCTGAAGTTTTTGGTTGCATCAGGAGACGAGTCTGGTGGGTGATAGAAAGATCCAATTACTATTTTATGTCCACCCTGATACTGAGTCTTGCTCAAACAATCTCACATGCAGCGTCAGTTTATACCTCAGTGGATCTACATTTCTTGTCTACCCCAGAAGTCTCACTGTTATCAATTTCAGATTTCAACCAGCTTTGTGTACCTTGTATTATGTGAGCTTCACTGCTTTTTGGGAGTGCTTTGAACTCTGGCACTTTGTTATGAATGCTTTGGCAGTTAACCATTAAGATTTTAATACTCTCACCTGTGGAAGACATTTCTTTCAATCTTACACTGATACTTCTGGGTTTCCTACAGCTATCATTATCTGGATTGGATGGAGAGTCAGCTAATCTAAAAAAACCCTTGTGTGCACCCCACACGCAGTCAGCTGCCCAAGTAGCAGCCCCTGTTGTATAGTGCACACCTGACCCATTTAGGGGGACCCTACAGTTCTGGGCCCTATGCACAAATCCAGGAAGTTGCAGCCTATCTTGTCACAGAACCTTTGATATTCTCTGGCTCAGTCCTTCCACTCACTGTGTTAAAGTGATATGTTATCTGTGGTGTCACCGCCAGACACCACACTTGCTAGGTGGTAGCCTTTAAATCAGCCGCGGTCCGCTAGTATACGTCGGACCCGCGTGTCGCCACTGTCAGTGATTGCAGACCGAGTGCCGCCACACGGCAGGTCTAGAGAGACTTCCTAGCACTCGCCCAGTTGTACAGCCGACTTTGCTAGAGATGGTTCACTGACAAATTACGCTCTCATTTGCCGAGACGATAGTTAGCATAGCCTTCAGCTGCGTCATTTGCTGCGACCTAGCAAGGCGCCGTTATCATTTGCTATTTATCTTGTGATGCATGTACCGTCAGACCGATGTTCACCAATTATGGATTAAAGTTAAGTATTCCAGAAGCTATGTACTTTTCTTCCTACTATAAACTCCTATAACTGTTCCAGACCTCACGCCAGCCTGCGTGAGCTTTAACGCGTGCTTTTCGGCTACCCATCATAGTGGCTTGGCTGTCTTGCCAAGTCACAACATTATCCAATGTATACCTAACTGATGAATTGTGACTGTCACACTTGAAAGTATTTTTTGGTATACTCCAATTAAAATTACTCTGTGATGGACGTATTGCAACTGCAGGGGGCAGTGTTGCCATCATGGAACCAGCCATGCTTCACAAGACACTGTATGCAACCTTCAAAACAGTGACACAGTGAGTGCATGGCACTTGAGAAAGGACTGTGACTGGATGGTGGCTGGCCCCTACCATGTCAAGTACAAAGTAATTTTAATCAAAGTATAGTTAAGAATTTTAAAACTGCAAGCTATTTGGAAGTTTTTGTTACTGTTTGTTCATGTAAACTGGTACAGTTGGGCATCAGGCATCTTCAAGGTGGGACGACAATGACAGTACACAACATATTGTGATACGTGCTGGCTTGGCAGTTATTCCATACAGTGGCATCACAGAAGACATATTACGCATAATTATCTATCAAATTGGTGTGGGACTGTCATTTGCAGCTGTCTGATGAAGTTCCTGTAATGCCACACTGACTGTATATGCAGTGTTCCTTTACAGCTACTAATTGTGACAGGAGACATAATATAACTCTTGTCAGAGGAATTACTTTCTGTAATTTAACAGAAAGGTGAAAATATATCCAAGTTTACAGATTTTAGCAGGAGAGAGAGAGAGAGAGAGAGAGAGAGAGAGAGAGAGAGAGAGAGAGAGAGAGAGAGAGAGAGAGAGAGAGAGCATGCATCAGTCCTGCAGTCTTGGTGCTTTTTCCTCCAAGCTTTAGCTTCTGCAGGTGCTTAGCAACATTGAGAAGTTTCTTTCACATTTCTTGATCCTACAAAATTATTGTTGAATTGCCATTTCTTGGACTGGAACATGGAAGAACAACACAGTTCAATGTGTGACACTAATTCATGTCTAAACCTGTATATGCAGTCCACAGCTCTTGGTCTTTACTCACATCAATGTTTGAGTTTTGTCTTCACTATTTCATGAATGGTTAGCACATAAGTGACTTTAGATGTGGGTAACTGTAGCTCCTACAACAAGATGCGTAGTATTATTTGTCACTAATGGATTTCCTGACAACTACGGAAGAACAGTGGCTATCTTTAACACTTTGAGTTAGTTGAACTTTAAGGTCCTGTTATGTTAGATATATGTTGTATGTCATATCTCATGCATAAAAAATATAAATATATGGAGCAATTCAAAATGAATACAGAGGTTAAAAATAGCTATAACTATTTAAGACATAGTAATACATCCATTAGAAATACAGAGAATGTAAATGGAAGTTAAAAAATTAAGTGTTCCATCACTGACAAAATCTTCTCTGCACTATCAGGACAGAATGACGATTGCTATATTCTAATGCACAGAATATCTTCTGTAAATGATCTGACACAGTCACTTTCAACGACATGAAGTTTTTCACTTATGCATTACTGTGTGTGTGCTGGCCTTCAGTTCAGTACGATGGTATTTGGAGCTTTCTTTTACATTCTGTGTAATTCTTATCAATTTATTGCTAAATATGAAATATTTATAGCCATTTATAATCATTATATTCATTTTAAATTGTCTTGTGGGTGCAACAACGAAATTTTTATATAATGATATGAAAACTGATCTTACCATTCTCCAATGTGAAATACACGAGGCCCTTTCATAACCATTGCATACAACTTGTGTGCCATGCAGCCCTGTGAAATATGTTGCAAACTCCAGTCCCAGTTGTAGTCATCGTAGATGCAGAAAAACTCAGCACAACGTCGAATGTCATTCCAAGTTGTGCGGTTGAAAGCCATTCCCATATTATGTTTACTGCTCACCCATGGTGTCACCTCAGCCTATGAAAATCCCAAAACATTACAGTATATTTAAAAATACAAAGCATATATTTGTACTAACAAGTGGCAAACAAAAGGTAAGTGACTGGGTATGTTTTATATGTAATTGCTTTCAAGAGTGGAACTCAAAAAGTTGTTATGAGAAAAAGAACATATTGTGAAGGTGTCAAGAACACAGCAAGAGAGGAAGTGACACATCTAGACTGAGTAAGGAGGTAAGGAGATGGACAGTAGAAACCCAGTAGTACATAAAGAAAATTATTCTTTAGTTTGTTGAACTAGATATGGTGACTCCATCTCATTGCTGGATAATGTGCACAGGTGTGAATGGAAAAGGGGACAACTATATGTAGGTATAGTAATAACCCACTTCGGGCACAGACAAACGGCTGTTAAAATTGTGCAATTTGGAGTCAGAAAAATGTTACTTTCTAGAGGCATTAGATTCTGTAATTAACTATAAATTAATTTACTGCCATGTAATTATATTGTTTACCTGTGTTGGTAACTTTGTTTCTGTTGTGTTGTTCTCATTTCTTTCTGAGTCCATTCTTCACGAGAGGATGAGAGGGTGGGCAGAGGACGATTACTTAAATCCACACACTGTGGGTGGTGTGTCAGTAAACGATTTTGCAATGCAGTGTTTTTATTTTTCCTCAGGAAGAACTTTGTGAATAAAAAAAGGGAATGAAGATAGTGAAACCTGGTAATGGCAAATTGACAGTTAAAAGGGGGTCAGCAACTTTAATGTTGTCATTCAACAGGTTTGTTATCATCACCAGTTTTATGAGTTCTAAGAAGGTCTGGAATTTAACTCAGGACTTTGATATCCCATCTGGTAATCAGGAATACTAATCCACAACCTGACCTAATAATGCTGGTGATAGTTTCTTCCTTCACCTTTGTGCAAACTGAATACCTCCTGATTAAAAGTCATTACAGCAGCATGAGATAGCTACATAGCACACATAGCTCAGGATATTGTAGTATTAATATTGCAAAATTATTAATTTTGAAATTATTGTAATACATATCAGGATCTTCATGTAAATTGGTTAATAGGCAGCATCATTTTCTTTATCAACTTCTGTGAAATTGCCGACATATGGACATATGACTTTTGAAATTTAACAAGTGCCATTCACTGCTTAATTCGTAGTCTGAAGCACAACTATGAACATGATGCTGCCCACAGATGGCAACAAAATGCCAGGAGAAAGAATTCCTACTGTTCAACCACAGCCTCTTAGCCCGAAAGTTTTAATTAATGAAGATGCTGGCTGTGAAAGCCTACACATTATGATTAAACATTTAAAAGTTTTTGTGTGACCTTCTCTTGATTTGCTGTTATTATGGCACAGAAAAGTCAGCTCAGTATGACTCCAGTAATTCACAAAAAGGGGAAGAAAAATCCCAACTGATGTTATCAGTGTATAAATGCTAACAGTCTCTTGAATGCCTCTAGTAAATGCTATGTCACTTTTTGATGTATACTGCAGTCTATATGTAAAATGAGAGCAGTTAGATTCAGGAGGTAAAGTAGTTTATACCATATGTTTCCCTCATCCTTTAATCATGACACCTACACTTTTTTATCAGAAGCAAAACAGAATTTTTTTAAAGAATCACTTCATTTACTAAGCACTTAAATTCTTCATTTGTCTAGTCGTGATGTGTATAGTACATGTATAATTACATAACGAATTTTAAATTTGTCCCTCTAATTACTAAAATTTGTATTTATTTTTCCATACATATTCTTTTTTATTGTTTTAAAAATAAGGTTAGTGGTTCAGAATCAAAAATATTTTTAATTTTGATCTGGCTGTAGATCATAAAACACTTCTTTTCATGAGCTGCAGGTGAGACTGAAAACAGGCCAAACAGACCAGAGAAAATGGCAGTAATAGCTGAGAAATGTGCATGCAAACCACGCTTCTGGTAGTAAGTTGAAAAAGCAGTTCATCAAAACACACTTCAGTAGCTTATAAAAGACGCTCTTTTTATAAATACTATAAAAACAATATTGTAAATATGTTTAATTCCACACTACTGATGATTTTTTAAATCAATAAAACAAAATACATATGGTAAAATAAAAACACTTTTTGGCAGTAATATAGATGTATTTTTGCAGTCAATCATTTCTAGTCAGTTTACAATTAAGATGTTAAATTTACTAGAGCATTTTCACAGCCGTTTGAATATCTCATATTTTATTCTAGCCTTTTTAGCATTTCTAAGAAGTTGTGGTAGTTGCTAGTGGAAACTGAATTTTATGTCACCTACACTGGATCTTAGTATGATACAAAACATTTTTAGTAGACCTGTTGTTGAAACATATGTATATATTTTTGTTGTTTAAGTGTTACAGCATTCTGAAATTGTCATTATAATGGTTACAATAAGTTTATTTCTTTTTCAATTGCACAGTAACAAGGTTTAAACTACAACAAACTCAAAATTATATTACGAATACTGGAGCTATGTAATAATCACTTAACCACTTCTCTTATATTTGATGAAAGCAATAGCAGTAATATTGGAGCTTGAAAGCATGATTACAATCAGTGATATCCAGTTTAGCACAGCTATCTACTGCTGTCATTAGTATTATTTAAGCACAAAATTAAAGTCACCAAGATAGCAAATATAGTAGGCTTTAAGAGGCTTAATAGTTAAATTCAGATTCTTAGCAGAAGCACTTACTGCTTGCACATTTATTAGTATATAAATGCTAATTAACTATTAAGTAGTTATGCAATAAATGCTGATTATCTGTTAAATAGTTACACAAACCTAATAAATAATTACTAGTATGTTGTTGCCGGTAATAAGTCTGAGCCAGTGTGACTTGCCTCTGCTAAAGCACTTATCATATTGTAGGACCTGGGACGATACAACGAGACAGTCTTGGCAGTTACTGAGACTTATATGAATATGTGGTGTCTGTTTTTTCAGAATAGTGTCTGTTCTTTCGGACATGTCACTTTAGATCTACAACTGTAATATATATTTTGTAAATTGAAGGAGGAGGGGAAGAAGAAAGGAAAGGAAAGGAAAGGAAAGGGAAGGGAAGGGAAGGGAAGGGAAGGAGCTAATGATATCAGCTGCATAGGGACTCTGTGTGGAATCAGCAGTTGTAAGTTAAATTGTGTGCTGGACTGGGACTTGGACCTGATATCTCCTGCTTAGTAGGCAGGACGTACCTGAAAGAACAGACACCACACATTCTTATAATTAATTTGCTTTGATGGGAATGAATCCACTACCTTCAGTGCTGATGCACATTTATGTTTGATCTCCAGCGGGAATCTAAAACTAGTGAGCACGGAAGACATTGACGAGGACTGTAGATAGGTGGCATTAGGTGGGAATGTGAGTTGGACAGGGAGCATGCCAAGATAGTCTGTGCATTTGCGATAAACACTGTGTCTGGGTAGTGCAGTGTTTAATGCAACTGCCTTGTAAATGGTAGTTCCCAGGTTTGAGTCCCAGTCTGGCACATATATTCACTCATTGCTGCTGATTCTACACAAAGTCCTAATGCAGCTGACATTAGTTCCTTCCCTTTTCTTTGCTTTCTCCCCCTTCCCCCTCAGTTTACATAACAGTTACTATAGCTGGCTGATGAACCACTAAAATAAAAAGCTGCATGTCAGAAAGGAATACTATATGTTCCAGTCTGAGATGCAGAGGAGGAAGCTGTTGGCAGCTGTGCATAGAACATAATTGGGTGCTATTTGTATCTCATGGTTGGCACCAACAATAGCTTTGATATGTTTTTGAAGCCCAACATGAAAGAAAAGGCTTTATCTTCCTTCATGGAGTGGGAAGCACCGTCAAAATTTGCAGCATTTTTACAAAGTTTGAGTGTAGTTTCCTATGTACAGAAGTGGAATTTCTAAATGACAGCCTTCATTTACCACTTGTTCCTTGGCCTCAGTTTGTCAGTGTCCATTCATGTATCAGACAGCTGAACACGCTACCAAACATGTTATCCTTCACCAAGAAACAAGTGAACCACCCTGTTGCTGAACATGCTACCAAACATGATCTCCTTCATTTCAATGACAGCTTCACAGCCTATGCCACATGGATCCTTCTCACCAACATCAGCTTTTCTGAAGTGCACAGGTGAGAACATACCCCTCCTGGCCTCAACCTTCATTAGTCACTGCTCCCACCCATCCAGCCCCTTCCATGTTCCCATTCCAGCACTACACAGCCATCAACCCACCATCACATCCAGTCTTTTTATTTCTTTCCTTTTCCACTACCTTCTCCTCCACCACCCCCCTCCTCTCCACTCTCCTGCCCTCTGTCTAACTTGCAGCACTTCACTGTCTGCCACCACCACTATACTATTCCTCCCCCTCCCTGCCCCAGCCTCCTCCTTACCCCCACCCAGCCACCACTCCCATCATGCACTGCAGATAGAATATAACAACTCTAGTCAAGTCAGTGTACAAAGAAGATCCCTGACATTGTTGTGGGCTGCGCTCAGCAGCTTTGCATGCCTACCTCAACCGATCATGTAATGTGATTTTGTAAGTGTCTCTGTGGCAACACTTCATTGTTGTCACAGCTATATGAACAACTATATTTTTGCCTTTAGCCATTAGCACCACACAGCTGCAAGCGGGCAACAGCACTACTAACTGTCACGGGCCATCGTATGCCGACTCGACTACAGGTATCGTCACTGCTTATTCACTGTAACTTTTATGTAATTTAATGGATTCTGAGCTTTATCTGTATAAACTCTATACTAATGAACAGTATATTGCTCAGTTGATTTATAATGTCTCTTGCAACATTTATATCAGCCTACAAGCTTTCTGAATGAATGGAAAAACCTGATTCTTGTATTGCCCTGTGAACCACTCCCGCACAGCATTATTGAAATTAGTGCAAATTGTTAAGCACTTTAACTGTGTTTGATCTAGATTATGATCATTTCTCTAACAATAGGAAGGTATAGCAGATTATATTACACAGCAAGGTCAACATACACAAAAGATAGTTATGTAGACAATGAAACATATTGCAAAAATACAAAAGAAATCAAATGGAAAGAAAATCTCAAATGAAACAGATCAGCTGTTAAAGAGAAGGTGACAGTTTCAAGGAAAGATAAAAGGAACATGATACTATGGCAAATTAAACAAACCTATTCAGAAATATTTTGAAGAAAAAGAAAGAAAGAAAGCAAAATGAAAATTTGAAAACAGGAACACTTTGAACACCACTGATGCTGCACTGGAGTGCTTTTATGCTGATGAAGTCAGTGAGGCAATGGTAAGCAGGCTGATCTAGAATAGATGAAGATCCAGCAAGTTGTGGTCAGCACTGGGCAACAGGATGCTTGAGGCGGCTGCGGTGGTGGTGCAGGGGGAAGGGCGGAGGGGCAGTGATCATAGCCTCTGGGGAAACCAGAATAGTATACTGAAGATTAAATTAGTAATTTAACCCAAAATGTTGAATGATGGAATTAGAGGCTGGAGCTTTATTTTATTTTGGAGCAAATGAGCCATTTAGGACTGTACAAAGAAATGAAAAACCTTGGTTGGCCTTCCTCTGTAATAATATTTATTTTCATCTTTTGTTGTGATTTGTCCCCACAATTCAGACAACACTGTAAACTTTCTATCTGAAGCACACTGAAGCTTTACACTTCGTTTACAAAAAGTATGCCAGGCCATTTTTACTTTTGTTTCCTTCTTTAGCTGACTATATAACTATTTTCTTAAACTGCTCTAAATACAAAAGTTCATCACTTCAAGAGTTCATCATTAACTTGTACTACATTCTTTTCAATCTGTTGACTATACAGTACTATAGTCTTATTAACTGGTTAATCTCATTAATTGATTTTCAGCCCTACTTTTCGAGACTGCCATATTAAGTTCTTCCTTGGTCGTTGAACTTTATTTTCACTATAAGAAGACCAGAATATACAGTAAGATGTATTCTGTCTTCATTTTCTCAAATTAAAAATCTGAAGTCTTCCTCCTGGACTGCTAGAAATAATTTTAATGCACTTCTAGCATGAACTTCCCAGTATTCTTATGAATTTTTATGGACACTGTAACATTGGTGTCTATAATCTTCAGTATACTAACAGTTGAATTAATGCTTGTTTCTCTGGAGCGGTTAGGAAATATTTGTTGGGAACTGAGTCATAAGCTTCCTTAAACACAAAGAATCCCAGACAAAGTTAAAATTCATACTTAACTACTTTATTTTATAATGTGGTTCACATGCTTAGCAGATTAAAACTGTGTGCCAGATTGAGATTCAAACTCGAGACCTACTGCCTTTCACAAGCAAGTGCTCTACTGACTTAGCTACCCAAGCTCTGGTTTGCTTCTGCTGGTACATCATCTTCTGCCTTCCAAACTTCAGAAAACCTTGTACAATTAGTACTAGTACTGCATGAGTACTAATTCTGCAAGGTTCGTAGAAGAACTTCTGTAAAGTACTGGTGGAAGTAAAGTTGTGAGAATAGGTCAAGAGTCATGCTTTGGTAGCTCAATTGGTAGAGCACTTCCCTGCACAAGGCAGTAGGTCACAAGTTTGAGTCTTTCTCCAGCACACAGTTTTAATCTGCTATGAAGTTTCATTTTTTTATTTTTTTTATTTTTCCAATCCATTTTGAGGTCAGTGCTTTTGCTTTACTACTGGTTTCAGCATTCAACTATTCAGTAGTCAGCTATATTTTTCATTTTATTCTTTTGGTTGTAAAATTTTAATTTGCTTTTTCTAAAATCACAGTGAATGTCTGTGTGCTGGAACTTTATTACTATTATTATTATTTGAAAGTTCCCAACAGGCAGAATAAAACTATGTTCTGCACTGGAGCTCAAACCTGGGGCCTTTAACTTTCAGTGGCAAGTGCTCTCCTTTCTTTCAGGAGTGCTAGTTCTGTGTGGAGAACTTAAGTGGAGTTATACAGGTAGGAGATGAAGTACTGATGGAAGTAAAGCTGTGAGCACAGATCATGGATGGTGCTTGGATATCTCAGTTGGTAGACCATTTACCCACAAAAGCAAAGGTCACAGGTTCAAGTCCTGGTCTGGTGCACAGTTTTACTCCGCCACAAAGCTTCAAATCAGCACACACTCAACTGCTGACTGAAAATTCACTCTGGATTATTATTATTATTATTGTAGAAGTAGTAAAAAGATAATATGTTTTTTCTGAATGATGTGATTTTCAGTTTAAGCTGTAAATGTTTTTATTTCATTATTGCAATTTTGGCCCTTGTGATATTTTCAGCATCTACAAAGACAAATTCTTAAATAGCAGCTTTCTTTTGTAACATGTGTTACATTTTAAAATATTTTGCACTGTATATCAATGCACATTTGTACAATGTGATTGGATTTCAGTTCACAAGCAGAGATTGACCCCACTAACAACATAGTAGTTAGCTGACATTTAGCCTATCATTGAATTTCTGTTTTGTAGTTGCCAGAGTGGGAGCATTGTGAAGGGGAGGAATATTTCTTAGTATACATAAATTTATGCAAAATATGTTTTCCAAGCTGAAATGTGATAACAGTAGCATTCAGAAACACAGAATAAGGCATTATTTAGTTCGTGTCAACACCTTGACTAAATTTTTTAAACATTTCTAGTGAACTTTTCAATTTTTATAAGAACAATTATCTTTCACCTACTTCCTACACTGAATCACAATTATGACATCAGTTTTACAGTATATATATAAAAAGGAAGGGAAATAGAAAAAATAATAGAAACTTATTTGTAAATTACTGATGTGTTCGGAATAAGAGATGTATATGTTTTAAGAGTTCAGGAAGTACAAGTAAGTAAGCAACAGGCTGATCACTAATATTCAAATCACTGAAGTAGTTTAAATAAAGTAGATGCAGCATGTAGCAAAACTGACACCTGTTACCTGTAATAGTAACTAACAATTGTAATGATGAATGTGTTAGAATACTGAAAACTTAGGTGATATATACATGAAAGATCATTATTGTATGAAGTTGCTGTTAAATTAAATTTTATGTAAATAGCTATCACGGAATTGGGAAAGTGAGGCTCAAGTAATTTTATGTTAGTGCAAAATCAACACCACATGCTATTGTTCAAAGACCTATATAAATATTGTGATCCAGGAGTGGCTCATAATTAAAGGCTCTGTGGTGGAGTCATCCCAAAATATATATTAAAATACATTTCTCAATAATGGATTACAGAATTTAAATTATGAGGAAGCATTTCAGATATCTCTGACATGAATTCATGGAATGACAGTCAACTAAAACCTTATATCCAATATCAAGTGATGTTTTTCTAACAGACTGTACATCAAAATGCAACTTAGCTCCATGAAGGAGAGGTTTATGGATGCGGCTTCTTAAGAGTACAGTTCTTGTGGACTTCAAGAAGGCTCAGCCTCTTCAGTGTAACCATCCCACATCAGGTCTCCATCACAAGCACACAGACTACCTTTGTGATGGAGAAATGGTTTGTGTCCTGTTTTCTCTGGAAATGTTTTATTCACTTTTGTGTTTTCATACAGGAGCCTTCTCCCCATCTCTATCTCTCAAAAGTGAGTTTGTTCCACTGTGTTACCATGCCAGGGAATATGCAACAGCTAATTTCAATGTTGTTTGCTATGTCAATGTCTGACTTGACTGCAATTGGTTATTTATTTATTCATCCAAAAATCACAATCACAGCACAAGACCCATGACATCACAGAAATGTCATGGTTTCAATTTATAAATGTTGCAGACTGAACACACCACGAAACTTCAAGCATTTCAGGCTTAGAATTGAAAACATGAAAAGTATGAACCATGCAGAAAAGCTAACATACACAGCATTAAAGATCTTTCCAAAAATGACTTTCACTACTATTTGTTGCAATAAAGTGTTGGGAAATGTGATGGTGTTAGATAAATAGGCTACCTATGATTATGAAACAGAAGGAAAATAAAGTATGTTAACTTTTGGCTGAACCCTTTGCCGACTGCCCCCCCCCCCCCCCCCCCCCCAATCCTGAGATCTCAGTGGTTGTGACAAACTGATCTGAAGCTTAGCCTAAATTCTACACACATCAAAAAAAGTTTCACCACATCACCCCAGTTTCCTGAACTCCTGAAGACAGATGCTGACCGTGGATGTTGCATCACAGACACGGTCCCTTTCACTGTTCAGATATGTCACTAAACCTGCCCAAAGATGTAAACAACCATGCATGAGCAGCGCTTATTAGAGGGAAGGGGTCTGACAGCTGATCAGTTCCAGTCATTCCATCAGAAAGGAGATACACAGCTCATGTTGTCTGTAGTTCAACCATGCCTAGACGGTCAATACCATGGTTCGATTGCGTCAGCACTGTTACTTTGTGCCAGGAAGGACTCTCAACAAGGGACATGTTCAGGCATCTCAGCATGAACCGCAGTGATGATGTTTGGACATGGAGGAGGTACAGAGAGAGACAGGAACTGTTGATGACCTGTCTTGCTCAAGCTGCCCAACGGCTACTACTGCAGTGGTTGACCACTACCTACGGATTATGGCTCGGAGGAACCCTGACAGCAACACCACCATGTTGAATAATGCTTTTCATGCAGCCACAGGATGTCATGTTATGACTCAAACTGTGCAAAATAGGCTGCATGATGTGCAACTTCACTCCCAATGTTCATGGCAAGGTCCACCTTTGCAATCACAACACCATGCAATGCGGTACAGATGGGCCCAACAACATGCCGAATGGACTGCTCAGGATTGGCATCATGTTCTCTTCACCGATGAGTGTTGCATATGCCTTCAACCAGACAATTGTCGGAGATGTGTTTGGAGGCAACCCGGTCAGGCTGAATGCCTTAGACACACGGTTCAGCGATTGCAGCAAGGTGGAGGTTCCCTGATGTTTCAGGGTGGCATTATGTGGGGCCGACATATGCTGCTGGTGGTAATGTAAGGTGCCATAATGGCTTTACGATACATGAATGCCATCCTCTGACTGATAGTGCA